>NC_141004.1:12574762-12977262 GCF_052327205.1 Somniosus microcephalus
GGGCTCTCGGGAGTGCGGATCTCAGCCGGGGCTTGGTGAGCGGGAAGGGTTACCCCGCAACCGGGCCCGCCGGCCGGGGCAACGGCGTCAGCCACGAGGGTCAGGGTGCGTGCGCAGCAGGAGCAGCTGAGATGCGGCGTCTCTCTCTGTTCCCCGCTCGGCTCGGGCGGGGGGGGGCGGGGCTCTCGGGAGTGCGGCTCTCAGCCGGGGCTTGGTGAGCGGGAAGGGTTACCCCGGCAACCGGGCCCGCCAGCCATCTCACAGCCGCAATCGGCGGTCTTGAAGCCAGCTCGGGAGGGCGGGGCTCCGGAGGGCGGGGGGCCGGTGCTCAGAACATCGGGCCTCCAGAGTTCGGTGTTTGGTGGGGGGGGGTGGGGGGGGGTTGGGGTGGGGGGGGTTGGGGTGGGGGGGGTGTGGGGGGTGCGGTGGTGGGTGGGGGGGGCCAACCTCAGGAGTTCGGGGGGGTGAGCCTCGGGGGGCGGGGATCAGGGGGCTCAGGAGTTCGGGGGGGGTGGGGGGGCGAGCCTCGGGGATCAGGGGGCTCGGGGACTCTCCCCCTTCCCCTCCCCCTCCCTCTCTCCCTCCCCCACCCTCCCCTCCCCCTCCCCCCTTCCTCCCCTCCCCCTCCCCCCCTTCCTCCCCTCCCCCTCCCCTCCCCTTCCCCCCTTCCCCCTCCCCTTCCCTCCCTCCCCTTCCCCCCTCCCTCTCCCCCCTCCCCCCCTCCCCTTCCCCCCTCTCTTTCCCCCCCCTCTTCCCCCCAGTCGCTCTCTCTCTTCCCCCCCAGTCGCTCTCTCTCTTCCCCCCAGTCGCTCTCTCTCTTCCCCCCAGTCGCTGTCTCTCTCTTCCTCCCAGTCGCTCTCTCTCTCTCTTCCAACAACAACATGCCCTCGAAAAAGCCTCGGCACCGCCGGGCACTCCAGCTAGTATGGTATATAATCGATGCTGACAACAAGGAGATAATGTTTTTTGAGCTAGTGCTCCTACTAAGGAGCAGCATGTGACGGAAGCACACATCAGAACACCCAGTGTGCAAACCACATAATTCCCCAGCCATTAATTTTAATAAACAGAAAATCATGTAAGCCGCGGATCAGACACATCAATGTCTCTCCACCACTGGGGGTTTTCCTCGCCTCATGTCTGGATCTGTTGCAGACTCATTGATAGAGATTGATCGCTGTGATCAGTCAACAGAGACTTTCATTTCTACGGCACCTTTCATGAACTCAGGCCATCCCAAAGCGCTTTACAGCCAATGAATTGCTTTTGGAGTGTAGTCACTGTCATAATGTAGCAAATGCAGCAGCCAATTTGCGCACAGCAAGCTCCCACAAACGGCAATGTGATGACGACCAGATAATCTGTTTTAGAGATGTTGATTGAGGGATAAATATTGGCCCCAGGACACCAGGGAAAACTCCCCTGCTCTTCTTCGAAATAGTGCCTGTGGGATCTTTTACGTCCACCTGAGAGCGCAGACGGGGCCTCGGTTTAACGTCTCATCCAAAAAATGGCACCTCAGGCAGTGCAGCGCTCCCTCAGTACTGCACTGGAATGTCAGCCTAGATGTTATGCTTGAAACTGTGTAGTGGGACTCGAACCCACAATCTTCTGACTCGAGAGGCGAGCGTGCTGCCCACTGAGCCACCTCCATTATCATTGGATCATGCGACTAGCAGGTGTACTAGATGGACTTTGGTCTATTTTCCTCTAGCAGTTCCAACGTCTGTGTGCTGACTGTATGTGAGGTATTACATTTTGGTAGGAAGAATAGGGAGGTCAATTATCACTTGGAGGGTGCGAGTCTAGGTGAGGTAGAGGGTAGGGAAGTCCTGCTACAACTGTACAGGGTATTGGTGAGACCACACCTTGAGTACTGTGTACAGTTTTGGTCTCCTTATTTAAGGAAGGATATACTCGCATTGGAGGCAGTTCAGAGACGATTCACTCGGTTAATTCCAGAGATGAGGGGTTGACTTATGAGGAAAGGTTGAGCAGGTTGGGCCTAAGCTCATTGGAATTTAGAAGAATGAGAAGTGATCTTATTGAAACATATAAGATACTGAGGGGGCTCGACAAGGTAGATGCAGAGAGGATGTTTCCTCTTGTGGGGAAATCTAGAACTCGGGGGCACAGTTTTAGAATAAAGGGTCGCCCTTTTAGAACGGAGGTGAGGAGGAATTTCTTCTCTTAGAGGGTTGTAAATTTGTGGAATTCTCTGCCGCAGAGAGCTGTGGAGGCTGGGTCATTAAATACATTTAAGGTGGAGATAGACAGATTTTTGCAAGATAGGAGGGTGAAGGGTTATGGGGAGCGGGCGGGGAAGTGGCGTTGAGCCCAAGATCAGCCATGATCTTATTGAATGGCGGAGCAGGCTCGAGGGGTCAACAGGCCTATTCCTGCTCCTATTTCTTATGTTCTTATGTCAACGCTTCATGTATGAAGTCAGACAAAGAGTGTCAGTGGAGGCCATCGCAGCCGTTCCCGATCCTGTCGTTACCTGATTCCCTGCCCCCCCCCCCCAGCGCAGATGTACTTTTCAGGGGGGGGGCAGTGATCATAGCTCAACTGTTGCCCCCAAATCAGCTGGGACCAACTGCAATTTTTTTCATTTTAGTTCGTAGATTGCCAACAGGTCGACAGAACATCTTGTCCCCCCTTGGGCTGAGCAATCATCTGTGTCCTGAGCTCTCACGTGCCACTGAAACAAGCACTCATATTACAACAACAGTAACAAACATCTGCAATAGATTTATAACTGTAATACTAACCCAATATAACTAATATATGCAGTTAAAAGTTTTTTTTAATGTTTTGATTCTCTCTATCTTTCTCTAAATCGCTTTTTTCCCCCATTGTCTAGTTGCTCTAATCAAACAAGAGATGCAGTTGGTAGTTAACGGCCCTTTGAAGTGGCATTTCTATAGCGCCTTTCACGACCACCAGTGTCCCAAAGCGCTTTACAGCCAATGAAGTACTTTTTGAAGTGTAGTCACTGTTGTAATGTAGGAAACATGGCAGCCAATTTGCACACAGCAAGCTCCCACAAATAGCAATGTGATAATGACCCAGATAATCTGTTTCTAGTGATGTTGATTGAGGGATAAATATTGGCCAGGACACCGGGGATAACTCCCCTGCTCTTTTTTGAAATAGTGCCACAGGATCTTTCACATCCACCTGAGAGAGCAGATAGGGCCTCGGTTTAACTTCTCATCCGAAAGACGGCACTTCTGACAGTGCAGCACTCCCTCAGTACTGCACGGGAGTATCAGCCTAGATTTTTGTGCTCAAGTCTCTGGAGTGGGACTTGAACCCCCAACCTTCTGACGCAGATGTCACAGCTGATCCTAGTGACCTAGCAAGCCATGCAGTTATACTACCACCTTCTCAGGGTAAGTGTGGATGGGCAAAAAATGCCGGCCTTGCCAGTGACGCCTACATCCCAAGATTGAAAAAAGGTGCAGTTTATGAAATCAACCTTGTACTAACAGTTTGTGAGAGACAGACAGAGAGAGAGACTTCTCATTGGAGTGAGCTGATGCCACAATAAATGATGGCGATATCTTTGTCTATTGTCAACAGTCAGGGGTGCCTGAACTGTGGTTTCGACAGTCCGTTTAGTCTCTTGCAGCCTCTTATCTTCCATCCTACTCCTTTCCAAGATGCGATGCTCGTTTTATCAATTGCAAAAGGATGAAAGGTCAAGTGAATCCTACTAGGATTCAAACCCAGGTCCTTCTGGCCTAAGGCTCAGTAACTGAACAAGTCGAACACTCGTCATAGCTTACTTTTATAAAACAAAAGGAGAGTGAAACTGCAGAGGTATAAATCACTTGCGTATAAAGCGGTGGCACAACCCAAACACGTACTGTACAGGGCACTTCATTTTATACAGTGAGACTGATTACTAGACCATCAAAACGAATAGCGTTCATTATAATGAGAGAGATTACAAAGCCATTGAAATAATGGAGTTGTTTATTTTACATAATAGGACAGTTTGCAAGCCCATCAAAATGAATAGTGTTGGTCCTATTACAGCGAGACAGATTACAAACATTGAAACAATACTTATTTCGTACAGTGACACAGATGGCAAACCCAGGAAAATGAATAGTGGTGAGACTGAGAACCACAGAGAAAAGCATAAACCCTTACCGTTTGATCAGATGTCTCACTGAAATAGGCAATTGCCTGCTCGCAATAAAGCCGGTTAAAAAAAAAAAGATCAGGTGACAGTGGGTGGAAACTAAAACAGCAGGACAGGTGTTTGACATGCAAAGCAAAAATGCATCTGCTCGGTTCAGAGGCCATGCCCAGAAAGCTAACTCGTCTTGTTGTTCCTCTCTCCACAGGTGTTGCCTGACCTGCCGAATGTTTCCAGCATTATACAATCTTACAGCACAGGAGGAGGCCATTCGGCCCACCGTGCCTGTGCCGGCTCTTTGAAAGAGCTCTCTAATTATTTCCACTCCCTCCCTGCTCTCTCCCCATAACCCTGCAGGTTAGTCCTCTTCAAGTACGTGTCCAATTGCCTCTGGAAAGTTGCTGTGGAATCTGATTCCACCGCCCTTTCGGGCAAAGCGTTCCAGATCACAACAACCCTCTGTGTGAAAACAATTCTCCTAATTTCTGCTCTGGTTCTTTTGGCAATTATTTTAATTCTGTGACCTCTGGTTACTAACCCACTTGCCAGAGGAAACAGTTTCTCCCTACTTGCTCTATCAGAACCCCTCATGATTTTGAATACCTCTCGCCTTAACCTTCTCAGCTGTGACTCAGTTGGTAGCACACTCGTCTCTGAGTCAGGTTGTGGGTTCAAGTCCCACTCCAGAGACTTGAGCACAAAAATCTAGGCTGACACTCCCAGTGCAGTGCTGAGGGAGTGCTGCACTGTCGGAGGTGCCGTCTTTCGGATGAGACTTTAAAAACCTTTCTGCTCTCTCAGGTGGATGTAAAAGATCCCATGGCACTATTTCGAAGAAGAGCAGGGGAGTTCGTCCTGGGCCAATATTTATCCCTCAATCAACATAATAAAAATAGATTATCTGGTCATTATCACAATGCTGTTTGTGGGAGTTGGCTGTGCACAATTTGGCTGCAATGTTTCCCACATTACAACAGTGACTACACTCCAAAAGTACTTCATTGGCTGTAAAGCCATTTGAGACGTCCAGTGGTCATGAAAGGTGCTATAGAAATGCAAGTCTCTCCTTTCTTTTTCTGCTGTAAGGAGAACAATCTCAGCTTCTCCAGTCTTTCCACATAACTGAAGTCCATCATCCCCATTGTGCCGCCTCACTGAAGTTTGGAGCCTAAATGCCCTATTTTTTTTATTTTGACATCCCTATTCCCCATCGGTAACTTCCAACAGCCTACACCAACACTACCCTGCCCCAATGGTGGACCCAGTGAGGAGGGGGTGTGGTCAGGGGTCATGACCTACCCCAATCACTTTGAGGCCGGCCAATTTTGTACATTCGGACTCGGCCAAAACTGACTGACATGAATCTTGGCATTCATGTGGAAATGACTTATGAAATAATACTGGGTGGCCTGCTGGTGGCGCTGTCCAGGGAGAGTATAAATACACGGCATGGGCCCAGCTTGCTCAGGACATTCTTTAACAGGAACTAGTGAAGGACACAACTAGATCTCCATGTTGAAAAACAGTTGATTAAAGCCTTGTTTAATACTCAGACCAATGACTGTAAATGATTTACTCAACTTAAATTTTAAAATCCCGATCGCGTTGCTGTTTTGAACCTGACGTGAATGACAAGCTGGAATTAGACTGCAGTATCGTGTCTGTGCTGTGGCAAGTCTACCAAATCTGGACTTCAACCCCCCCAGCCCCTGTCCTTCAACCTTAGCTCTGCCTCTGATGCACTCACCCCACCCCTAAACAATACAAAAACAATTTACAGTGAATGCACTGTGAAAATTCACAGAAGTGTGATGGAATACTCTCCACGTGCCTGGATGAGTGCAGCTCCAACAACACTCAAGAAGCTTGAGACCATCCAAGACAAAGCAGCCCGCTTGATCGGCACCCCATCCACCACATTAAACATTCCCTCCCTCCACCACCGGCGTACCGTGGTTGCAGTGTGTACCATCTACAAGATGCACTGCAGCAACTCACCAAGACTTCTTCGACAGCACCTCCCAAACCCGCGATCTCTTCCACCTAGAAGGACGAGGGCAGCAGGCGCATGGGAACACCACCACATCCAAGTTCCCCTCCAAGTCACTCACCATCCTGACTTGGAAATATATCGGCTGTTCGTTCATCGTCGTTGGGTCAAAATCCTGGAACTCCCTACCTAACAGCACTGTGGGAGTACCTTCACCTCACGGACTGCAGCGGTTCAAGGAGGCAGCTCACCGCCACCTTCTCGAGGGCAACTAGGGATGGGCAATAAATGCTGGCCTTACCAGCGATGCCCGAGAATGAATTAACAAAAGGAGACAATCAGAATTACAAATCAAACCGAATGATAAAACGCTGAGCAAAGTCCAAATTAGCAGCGACGCGGAACAGCTCCGGAGGTCACAAACCGGTCACTGCCTGAGCTTGTTGATCCAGGAGTGGAGGCCGCTCACTATCGGTCCGATGGGGAGTTCCAAAGGCCTGAAAGAAGCGAGAATCAGCCGAGCCCCCAAATCCAGAGACCCAGCAATAATGGGGCGGAAACAACCTTGAAAAATAAGATGGGTTGCGGGGTGCCATCGAGTACCTGCAGTGGACAGAGCGGGGAAATGAGACGGGGCCGTCCGTCTGCTTTACGTAGCACTTGTCAAAGCTGCACTTCGAAGACTCTTAAACTCCGCCAAGATTTAATGGTTTAATCTAAACAATCCAGAGCCCGAGGTGCTAAATGTTATAATTTTGTGCTGCAAAGTAATCATTCTGACACTTCCTAATTCCTTTAAAATAATTTCATGCTAAACCCAGACAAGGCCAATAGCTGTTCGCCTCCCATTTACAAAGTGCCCAGAGGAACACATTTTTATTCCATTATAGTTTCCTCTGCGGCTTGTCTCAAAGTAAAACTACTCTTTTAACAATTTGAACAGTTTTTTTTTGAGCGCATCAAAGCCCATTGTGGCTCTTTCTAATTATTTAAAATATTGGCACTTCAATTACTTTGAAGGTTATTTTGCTCTTGCAATCATTTAAATCGCTGAAGTGTCCTCCATCCACTTTTTCTCCTCTTCGGGAATTTTAGCGCTTTAGCCACATTAAGGACAGTATCCCTCGGTGGTTTATCCACGGGATAGGTGGAACCACACAACAACAACTTGCATTTATATAGCGCCTTTAACGTGGGAAAAAAAAGTCCCAAGGCGCTTGACAGGGACGATTATCGGACAATAATTGACACCGAGCCACATGAGGAGATATTAGGTCAGGGCTTGATCAAAGAGGTAGATTTTAAGGAGCGTCTTAAAGGAGGAGAGAGAGGTGGAGAGGCGGAGAGGTTTAGGGTGGGAATTCCAGAGTTTAGGGCCTGGACGGCTGATGGCACGGCCGCCAATGGTGGAGCGATGGAAATCGGGGATGTGAAAGAGGCCAGAACTGGAGGAGTAAAGAGATCTTGGAGGGTTGTAGTTACATCTTTCCTTTTTTCTTGTACCATCAGCATCCCTTTAAAGAGAGAGATTCACCATCAGACACTTCTCAAAAGAGGGATTGAAGAGTTGGGACCTCTGAGACACTCACTTCATCCCCTATTTGCTGACTGGCTGGCGAGCACATGAGCATCACAACCTTGCCCAATCCTGCCCTTCACCAAGTCCACACACATAGCAGAGGTCACTGGAGAGCAAGAACAACAACTTGTATTTATATAGCGTCTTTCACGACATCGGCTTTACAACCAATGAAGTACTTTTGAAGTGTAGCAACATAACTGTTGTAATGTAGGAAACACGGCAGCCAATTTGCGCACAGCAAGGTCCCACAACAAACAGCAATAACGGCCAGATCATCTGTTTTAGTCATGTTGGTTGAGGGATAAATATTGACCAGAACTCCCACTGCTCTTCTTCGCGCAACGCCACGGGATCTTTTACGTCCACCCGAGAGGGCAGACGGGGCCTCGGCTTAAGGTCTCATCCGAAAGACGGCCCCTCCGACAGAGCAACACTGAAGTACCAGCAGGGATTATGTGCTCAAGTCTCTGGAGCGGGGCTTTGACCCCACAACCTTCTGACCTCAGAGGTGAGGGTGCTGCCCGCTGAGCCACAGCCGACACCCTCTGTCAACTTGCATTTTGCCTTTCTGGTCACTTGGCGCGGTTCCACGTGCTGGTCCTTCGCTGTTACGTGGGAAAGGCTTCCGTTCCCAGTGAACAGATGCTCTATGAGGTGGATGGATGTACCCGAGGGATCGGGAGGTGAAATGAACCATTAAAAGAGGCACTGAAGGATATTCTGACAAAAGAGCTTACAATCCAATAAAAATAATTACATCAGCCCCCACAAAATATTTCATATATTTCAAACATTTCATTTATTTTTGTCCAATAAAAGCTAATACACTGAAGAACTCACTGGTTACCTAACACAAGACCAAACTCGATAAACCATCAATTTCATTCCAAGCACCACAAATGTGTTCAAGCATTATTACTTTTGTCTAAGCCTTAATCTTTCTTTTCTTTACAGTGTAGGTTTGAGAAAAGCTTCTGGATTTTTCCCTTTGACCAGTTGTCTGCCCTACTCTTCCCCTGAGGATGCTGTCATTGTCTCCACTCCTCCACCCTTGAAACCCCCAACCACCACCATGTTGTCTGACTGCTTGCTACCAGATGTCAGCTTCACTGAGAGGGCTCATTCCTACCTCAATGGTCATGGGTTCACGTCTAGCCAGAAATTTTCCACCTCTGGTGCCACGGACTTTTTTAATGGTTTGTTTCACCTCCTGATTCCTCCTGTGCCCAACATTACCTCTGCCACTTGCTCACTCAGACTGAACATGCAGTTTGGCAACTTGGTATTTTGCCCAACCCTGAGATGACTTTCAAATTCCCATGCCTGGCCCATCGCCAAGAACGCTGACTTCATCCTCCTGCTGACAACCCCTGCTCCACACCCTCAGCCACTGAGGCCTGTTCCCCCATGTCTCATCTCGTCGAGGATTGACTTCTTCAACACTCTCCTCCTTGGCCTCACCAATTCGGCACCTTGACTATCGGCCCACCGACCGACCGACTGGTGGAGCACGTAGCCGGGCTGCCTGATACGGCGACAGGAGGCCAGGTCCGTGTCGAGGGCCAGATCTCCTTCCCACCTCATTCTCACATGCCCCCAGCGAGCCACAGGCAAAGGACGGTCGGGGAAAAGGGAGGAGTGCAAGGGGGAGGCAAGAGGGAGGAGGAGGAGGGGAGGGGGAGGAGGGGAGGGGAGGAGGAGGAAGGGGAGGGAGGAGGAGGAGGAAGGGGAGGGAAGGAGGAGGGGGCGGGAAGGAGGAGGGGGAGGGGAGGAGGAGGGCAACGGTCATGGGAAACACAGAAACATTAAGAACAGGAGTAGTTAATTCAGCCCCTCGAGCCTGCTCCGTTATTCAATTGGATCATGGCCGATCTGTACCTCAACTCAATTTTCCCACCTTTGCTCCCTATCCCTTGATACCCTTACCCAACAAAAATCTATCCCTCTCAGTCTGGAAAGCTCCGATTGTCTGGGGGAGGGAGTTCCAGATTTCTGCCACCCTTTGTGTGAAAAAGTGCTTTGGCTGTAAAGCACTTTGGGACGTCCCGAGGTCATGAAAGGCGCTGGAGAAATGCACGTCTTTCTTTTTTCAAAGAACAGCTAGGGAAATCTCCTGCTGATCAACATTCCTCCCTCAACCAGATTAATTGGTCATTAATTGAAGTCAGAAGGTCATGAGCTCAAGCCCCATCCAAAGAGACAATCCAGTCGTGATTTGTCACTTGCTGCATAAATGGGCCATGAAAGTTTTAGCATTTTAATTTTAGTTTCCTTTGAAAACAAACCTGTGGTTCCAATCTGCGATGGGGAGGTGGAACAACAGGCCTCAGCTTATCAGGCCAGAGAGATGGAAAAACCAGGCCCAGTGTACCTGCTCCTCTGGCACACTCTCATCGCTGGTAGCACTCTCGTCCCTGAGTCAGAAGGTCGTGAGTTCATAGCCACACTCCAGAGACTGGAGCACCTAATCCAAGCTGACACTCTCAGATCAGAACTGAGGGAGTCAAGAGGTGCCGTCTTTCTGACGAGACATTGGGTCTCCACAGGTGAGTACGCGCTGGGTACTCACGCGTAGGCCCAACGAAAGTGCCGGTTTCGTGCATGCACTGCGCATGCGCGGGAAACTGGAACTTCCGTTCCCTTAAAGGAAGGGGTTCAGAGGTCGAACGCGTGCGCCGGAGAGGCAGCGCGTACGCCTGGAACTTCTGTTTTTTTTTTACAGGTTTCTCCGGGAGGGTAAGTCTCCAGCAGCTACGCTTTAAAAAAGCAGTCGCAAGGCCTGCTTTTAACAAGGTAAGTGGTGAATTAAGTAAAATTAAAACATTTTTTCCACAGGTTTATTATTATTAAATACTTTAAAGAAAGGTACGTTTATTTTTAGCCTTGTTAGAAACTGTAATTATTTTTTTCAAAAATTTAAATTATTGCTTAAAATAGTTATTTTATGTAATTTATAGTTATTTTTAAAATGTGTTTTGTTTTAATTTATTTGAAGTTTTAGTTATGTTTTGGGGCTGAATTGTATTCATAGATTTGATAGGTCTTCCTGTCAAATCTATGAATAGAGATTCCCTGCTACCATTGGCTCTCCATGGCCCACATGATCCCAGGGGACGCTTCGAACTAACTGCGCCCCTGGGATACGCAAGCACTGCGCACCGGCAGCTGGAGCAGGCCCAGGATCGGAATCCCACGCGGGCCCACAGCACAATGGCAGGCGCGCTAGGTAAGTGCAGGTCGGAGGCTTGCACCCGCGGGAAGCCTCCGACCCGGATTTCTGGGCCAATATTAAAGCCCAGACCCCTCTGCCTGTCCCAGTGGACGCTGAGGAACCCATGATTCTAAAGAAAAGAATTGAGTCCTCGCAATATTCCTCCCTCACCCGACACTACCAAAAACATATTAACTGGTCATTCAATTCATTGCTACTCGTGGGATCTTGCTGTGCGCAAAATGGCTTCAAACTAAGTCATTGTACGTGGGAGCGATTTACTTTTTTAATTTCGAAGTCTGCTTTACATCTTAGAATAAGGATAGCTCAGGCAAAAACCGCAATCTCCTGCCCTAATCTCCTAACTCACTGTAGGGTTCGATGTTTGGAGGGGAGGCCCATTGAGACCAGAAGATGGTAAGAGAAATCAAAGGAGCTTTACGCTCAGATAAAAGGGAAATTAAAGCTGTAATTTATTTCGGGGCCATGTCGGATAGTCTTGTAACCGTGGAAACCAGACGGCAGCAGCAACCCTGCTACAGAAAGCATTAAGTGGAAATCACTGCTGTACGCACAGCGCATTATTTACTGTTGTTGCAGCTCTGGTTTCGTCTCACTTATGACTGTAGTGTGGACCTTGACTATCGTTCATGGTGATTGAAACTTCAGATTGTACTTCCCTCTGCTGGCGCTACTGAGGCAACACATCTTAAAGTTCCTGGTCTCCATTTCCTGGGCTGTGGAGGACTTCACAGACTCAATGATCATTCTCGCTGGCCCAGAGTTTTGCTGGAGTGAGGCATCTCGCGTGCCCTGTTAGTTGGACTTTTTCCTCTGCACCCTTTAACTGGAAAATACTTTGTGCCCCCCAAGTTGCTGGCAGCGCGAGCTGATAACGGCGCGGGGAGGGCAACGGGGCATCTAGGATCAACAGTCTATCTCCTTTAACCCATGGGATTTAAGGATTGAGAAAGAAATGGAGGGACGACAGAGAAGGAAATAGGGCGAATTTGAGTCAAATCGGGTACAGAAAGAGAAATAGAGAGAAAAAAAGAGACAGAAAGGAAAAGTAAGAAAAAAATGACATTTTAAATTTTAAAAAACTCCAGCAACAATTTACTACCTGTAGGAATGAGATTCCGCGGTTTCAATTGTTCCCTTTCTGGGTCGGAGAGGTTGAGTGGCCTTGCGGAAACATAAACCTCCTCATTAAAAAGCCCCAACTTTCTGCGGTGAGTTTAATGGGTAATTAATGCTCAAATGCAGTAACTTCATGAAACTCACAGGGAGGTTGAGGGTGAGCTATCGTCTTCGCGAGGCTAACGGCAAAGGAAATCGTCCAGCAACTTGTCACGATTCGCAACTCACGGGGTAGCTCTTACTCGTCACAAGTTGCTGGGTGATTTATACATGAATAACAGCGAAAACTCCCCATTATTTTGGCAGAAAAATCTGAGCTACTGGGGGGAAAATTCAGTTGCTTTGCGACTCCCATTAGTGTCCTAAGAGGGCGCTAATGGGGCACAAAGCAACTAACGCCCGGGCGCGGTGATGTTGGCGCCGCTCGCAAAATTGACCAGACATTTTGCGGTGGCACTAAACACTACCGCCACAATCTCCTGCTCCCACAGATCATGACGTCAGTCGAGCATGCAACGCCCCGGTAGCACCCCGGATCGGATATTGAGTGGCGCCCCCTGCCTTACTGCCTGCCGCTAGCAACGACAGGTTGAGGGGATCATTTTGCAGTCGGGAAGGGACTGGGGGAGCGCTATTTAAAGGCAACCACTTCCTGCCCTTTTTTGTCGGTGACATTTTTGCACCATGCTTTCTGAGAGAGAGAGAGAGACTTCTGGAGAGATTCAACGCTGTGTTGAGGAGTTTTGGGTACTGAACAGCACTTTGCAGGTTCATTTTGATTTGTCCTTCTGTGCATTGATTTAGAAGAGACTATGGGGGCTGCACTCTGATCTCTTTCCCTGGGCCTCTCCATTGTTCTTTCCAGCAGATTTGATGTACAGGTCTCTCCAGGCCGAGATTCAAGGCTGCAATGAGCAGGATGTGGATGGAGAGCAAGATCGACCCTCCCCTTTAAGAACTGGCCAGTGTGTCTATGTTCCATTGCTGACCAACATTACATGAGCTTCGCCAGCGCTCTGAGGTAGCGCCTCGCTCCTTGGCGTTAGTGCCTTAAGACAGGTGTGAAGCACCTGATTTAGCGCTCCAATCACCTCCAGGGGCGATAGAAGCCAAGTTTGCAGTTGGAGGCGATAATTAGCGCCAGGCGCCAAACTTTGTGCCCAGCCGATAATTGCCCCCCAAACGGGGCGATACTGAATTTCTCCCCCACTGTCTCCTGTTGGACTTAAATCATGAAAATAAATCATCATTTAAAAGCTACTTAACATTTTTAGGTCTTTTTTATTCTGAAACCTAGATGAAGGTTCAAGCGGGTGGCCATTGAGAGCCATAGTTGTACCTTATTTTTAATCATTCTTCAGGATGTGGGTGTCACTGGTAAGGCCAGCATTTATTGCCCATTCCTAATTGCAACTTGTGAAGGTGGTGGTGAACCGCCTTCTTGAACCGCTGCAGTCCGTGTGGTGAAGGTACTCCCACAGTGCTGTTAGCGAGGGAGTTCCAGGATTTTGACCCAGCGACGATGAAGGAACGGCCGATATATTTCCAAGTCGGGATGGTATGTGACTTGGAGGGGAACTTGGTGTTCCCGTGCGCCTGCTGCCCTTGTCCTTCTAGGTTTGGGAGGTGCTGTCGAATAAGTCTTGGTGAGTTGCTTCAGTGCATCTTGTAGATGGTAGACACTGCAGCCACAGTGCACTGGAGGGGGTCAATGTTTAATGATCAGATGCCTATCAGGCAGACTGCTTTGTCCTGGATGAGATACACCAGCTCCAAGTCTTCTCCAATCAACCATTAACCTTAATCCTTTGTTTACTGTCCAGCAATCAAATTTCTATCCATGTTCCTACACTTCATAATGCATAAAGTTTTGTAACAAGCATCCTGTGAGACTCTTTATTGAGTGTCTCCTGAAAATCCGAGTGGAGATTATGGTTCAATGAGAAATAAGATTAAAGAAGAACTCAAACTCAAAATCACAAGGACCTGCTGGTTTACATCTGAGGATCCTGAAGGAAGCTGGGGGTGGGGGCTGGGGGCGGGGGGCGGGGTGGGCGAGGAGGAATAGAAGAAGCTCTGACTATAGTTGAAAACTTGTGTAAAGTTGTGCCAGATGACTGGAGGGTGGGGGAAAGTGACTCCTCTGCTCAAAAAGGAAGATGGGAAAGAATCAGGAAATTACCGATCAGTTATTGGTAGACTATTAGAATCTGTAATAAGGTATCAAATTACAAAGTACTTGGAGAAATATGGGCTATCAGGGACTGGAATATGGACCCAGGCTAATTTCTATCTCGTGCACTTTCCGACAGGAAACCACAGGACAGCAAACATAAGAACATAAGAAATAAGAGCAGGAGTCTGCCAAACGGCCCCTCGAGCCTGCTCCGCCATTCAATAAGATCATGGCTGATCTTCGACCTCAACTCCACTTTCCCGCCTGATCTCCATATCCCTTAATTCCCTTAGTGTCTAAAATTCTATTGATCTCAGCCTTGAATATACTCAACGACTGAGCATCCACAGCCCTCTGGGGTAGAGAATTCCAAAGATTCACCACCCTCTGAGTGAAGAAATTTCTCCTCATCTCGGTCTTAAATGGCCGAACCCTTATCCTGAGACTGTGCCCCCTGGTTCTAGACTCTCCAGCCAGGGGAAACATCCTCCCAGCAACAGGCACAAGAAGTCCAGCTGATATTTCTCCTCCCTACCACCAGGATTTTGAGGTCACAAGTAGCACCCCTACTGTCCGCCCAAACAGGGTCGGCTAACTCATCCAGACTGGGAGTCGAACCCGGGTCCTTCCTGGTTTGCACGCTCCACGTGGTGTGGGGAGCTGTAGAGAAGGCAAGCATAAAGTCACAACACCAACAGTGCCCCAGGGTGTCAGCGGAGGACATGTGTCATCCTTTCACCCCGTGAACCGACAGTGCAACCAATAATACTGGGCCTAAAAGGGTTAATTAATGAGGGCATTTTGCATAAACTTGGCTTGCATTCCTTTGAGTATAGAAGATTAAGGGGTGATCTAATTGAGGTGTTTAAAATGTTAAAAGGATTCGATAGGGTAGAGAGAAACTATTTCTTCAGGTCCGGGAATCAAGAATGAGGGGAATAATTGTAAAGTATTATCACATGGTTTGTCACATGGTTTAGTATGAGCATGCTCAGTTCGCTCTGGCCTAATAAAGCAAGCTCATCAACTAGCAACTGCTGTCTAGGTCCTTCATTTGTTCTACCCACATATAATACATTTTTCGCAACGAGGATGGGATCCCAAATCCATTTTTAGGGATCATGGAAGGACACAGTGTTCAATCTTCGAGTGGAAAAGTTTACGGTGAATTTGTGACACCTAAACTGAATTTTTTGCGATATTTTACTGTTAATGCTGATGCAGAATTGCTTGTGCTTCACCCTCACCTGTTTGTATACACAGCAACAGCGGCGTTGATTCTCACAGGTACACAGGTAGCGTGCTAAGTCACTGTTCGACGGCATCGGGACAATCATGGCCGCGCCTATGTGATTCATCGAAAGCCTCGGCCTGTATGACCGAGCTCGCAAACCATTCAGTTCTTACATTGAGCGGATGAAGATGTTTTTTAAGGCCAATAACATTATTGAGACCGAAGGTGCTGATGAGAATGTTCAAGCTCAAAATAAAGTCATTCGTTAATGTAAAAAAGCAATTTTTCTAATGGAGATCGGGCCAGATGTCTAGGGAACGTTGACGAACCTACTCGCGCCAGGGAAAGCGAAGGATGCGTCGTTTGAAGACATTGTCAAGAAACCCGAGGACCATTTCGACCCAAAGCCATTAGAAATAGCAGAGAGCTATAAGTTTGGTACCAGAAACCAAAAACAAAATGAAACCATCAATGAGGACATTGTAGCTCTGAAGAACCTGTCTTTGCATTGTAACTAAGCACATTTTTGGATCGTGCGTTGTGAGATAAGTTTGTGTGTGGACTGGTGGATGAGCGCACACAGTCCAAGTTACTCAACACTCCGAACCTAATGTTTGACATAGCATGCAAAGTTACCCTATCTATGGAGATGGCGTCTAAGACTGCTCAGGAGCTCCGTCCAACTCAAGTGACTAGTGCAGCTGAGGTCTACAGTCACAAAGCCACCGCCAAACCTGAAGCTGTGAGACCGAGTCAAAATCATGTCGGTGAGAGCAGTTCAGTGAATTGTTATCACTGCAATGGAAATCACTCACCACAGTCCTGCCAGTACAGAAATGCAAAGTGCTTTTACTGCCAGAAGCAAGTCCCTAATTCAACAGCTTGCAGAGCTGGATCGAACGCAGGAAGTAAGAACCATTCTAGTGGCAATGCAAAGCAGTGACAACAAAAGGGAGGAGTTCACAATATTGAAGTGAACACACCTGATGTTGAGGAACTAGGCATCTACAGTATCTATGTGACTAGCGGCAACGCAAGCAGTCATGAGAAAGACTTCCGTACAAAACTTTTGATCAACGAGCAATATATTAATCTGTGTATCGACACAGTGGCGGACTGCTCTATCATGAGTAAGGACATATATGAGAGTAAGTTTAATCAAGTACCACTTACAAAGAGTACCGTAGAGTTAAAAACCTACTCCGGAGAAATCTTAGAGACATGTGGACAAATGGAATGTACAGTTCAGCACAATGGCCAGTCAGTAAAGCTGCCTATTATTGTAGCGAGCTACAACAACAGGCCAACCCTCCTGGGCAAAGACTGGTTGAGAAAGTTGAAACTAGACTGAAAAATCATCTTCAGTGTAGATTCTTCAAAGAAGCGACTTGACACAATGCTGAACAAGTACGAAAGCATGTTCACAGACAATTATGAGGGCATCACGCAGATATCCGCATCAAGTCCAACGTGAAGCCTGTCTATTGTAAGACCAGGCCGGTCCCCTATGTGTTGAAAAGTCAGGTGGAGGAAGAGCTAGAGAAACTGAGAGGGAAAGGAGTGCTAGTAAAAACGGACAAAAGTGAATGGGCCACCCCGATTGTGGTAGTGCCCAAAGCAGACAAAACTGTCCGCTTGTGCGGTGACTACAAAGTTACTATCAGCCAAGCAGTTGACGATGAACAGTACCCGTTACCTACATCACAAGATTTGTATGCAGCACTCTCGGGGTCAAAGGTTTTCTCTAAGCTTGACCTGTCGCACGCTTACACTCAGCTGAATGTTGACAAAGAGTCAACAGTATCTCACCATCAACACACACAAGGGACTGGACTCATACAACAAGATGCCGTATGGTGTAAAGTCCTCCCCCAAAATCTTCCAGGCTACGATGGATAAGATTTTGCAAGGAATTCCAAATTGCTTATGCAATCAAGATGATGTGCTGATTGCAACAAGCAGTGAGGAAAAAAATCTAGAAACGTTAGATTTAGTGCTTCAAAGGTTGAATTCCCACAATGTCAAATTGAAAAGGAGCAAATGTGCTCTTGTGCCGCCCGAGGTTGTGTACCTTGGTCTGAAAGTTGATGCAAATGGCTTGTGACCAGTGAAAGAAAAGGTTGATGCTGTCATCAATGCTCCAATTAACGTGTCTGAGTTAAGATCTTTCCTTGGAATGGTCCAGTACTACGCACGTTTCTTACCTGAGTTAGCGACCATGTTAGCTCCATTGCATGAGCTCCTCAAGAAGGATGTCCAGTGGAAGTGGACTAAAGTGCAACAGGAAGCTTACGATGCTTCTAAGAGAAGTCTCTCTAGTCATGCTCTACTTGTGCACTACGACACAGAGCGTGAGCTTAAGTTAGTGTGTGAGGATTCTAGCTATGGTGTGGGAGCTGTCATAAGCTACGTAATGGATGACGGCCAAGAGAAACGAATCGAGTTCGCATCGCGAACTCTCACAAAGAGCAAAAAAATTATGTGCAAATTGAAAAGGAGGCACTCCCAATAGTGATTGGAATCAAGAAATTCCAACAGTTCCTGATCGGCAGAAACTTTACCCTGATAACTGATCAGAAGCTCGTAGCAATATTTGGGCCCAAATCGGCCATCCCTGCAATGGCCGCATCAAGAATGCAACGTTGGGCAGTGTTGTTGTCACAATATGACTACACGATTGAATATCGCACTTCAAAGCAAAACGCAATCGCAGACGCTGTAGTGTATGTACTTTGAAGAAGGAACTATATTCTGCAGCCCCTGTATACTGCAGTACCAGTAGTGACCACCCCTGTATATAAGCCTGTGTAGTAACTTTGTATAGTAGTTCTAGTTTTGTCTCCATTCAGTAAACACCTGTTATAACCAACTCCTGCAGTCCGTGTCTCAATTACACATGGACGTAACACTGGCGACGAACAGATCCGAACTTACCTACAGTTCTGCACCACCTCATGGGGATCCATCCCTGAAGCGAAGTTGTTAGAGGTCGAGGCCAGAAGGAACAAAAAAAAAACAAACAGAAGAAACGGGCGTCGACCGTGGGCAACTGCCTCTGATTCATCAAATTCGAAGATTTGCAGGAGAGGCTGTCGAGAGCGGGGCTTGGTTATCCTGTCTATGGTGTTCCAGCTAATCGGGCTGGTGGCAGGTAGTACACTGATCCTTCCTGGGCTGCGGCGGGCTAGAGCGCGATCGGGTGGCTTTTCAACGGGGCCGAGCAGCGTTGTCGGGAAGAGGAGAGAGAGAGAGAGGGTGGAGCACACAGGGCGCGGCCGGTGCTACGAAGCCGGGCAGCGTACAGACCCGAGAAGAGGGAGGAAAGTGTCCCATAGGGTTTGCTCTGACGACGGGAACATCAATTAAAATTAAAGAAATTAGAAGCGCAGAAAGCCGCGAGGAGCTGCAGTTTGCCACGGGGACCGCAGAGAGCGGCGTTAGCAGCAGCGCGGGGGGGGAAGTGCGCGAAGACCATAGGGCGTCGCCATCAAGGCATAAAAACGCCAGCAGCAGTGCTAGCAGCAGCGGAGCAGACAGAAAGCGCGGGAGGCGCCATCTTTATCCAGCGGGGAAGAAGGCAAAGCGCGGGAGGTGCCATTTTGTTCAATCGGGGAAGAAGGCAAAGCGCGGGAGGCGCCATCTTAGATCTCCAAGATGCCGAAGACTGGCAATATCACTGCCTTCAATGATGCAATAGAAGACTGGACCACGTATGTGGAAAGAGTCGAAGTATATTGCAAGGCAAATGAAGTAGCCGATGAGAAAAAGGCATCGGTACTACTAAACTTAATGGGCGCAAGAACGTACGGCCTATTGCGGCACCTGATCACTCCAGCTAAACCGATGGTGAAGAGTTTTAATGAAATTGTTGATATCCTACAGGAACAACTAAATCCTACACCGCTGCTGATAGCAGAAAGATTTAAATTCCACAAGAGAAATCAGCATAAAGATGAGAGCAATGCTGATTACCTTACGGAACTACGCAAGCTATCAAAGCACTGCCAGTTCGGAGCAGGACTGGCAGATACCCTACAGGACAAATTTGTCTGTGGACTCCTGAGTGAAGGAACCCAGAAGAGGTTACTCTCAGAGAAAGAGCTGACGCTAGATAAGGCTTTCAGCGTGGCAGTATCGTACGAAGCAGCAGCAAGGGGAGCTGCGGAAATACAGCAAAAGCCACAGGAATACGGCACCCATGAAATGACACGGGGATTTGAAAAATGTTATCGCTGCGGCAGAACAACCCATGACCAGAAGGACTGCTGGTCCAAGGACAAAATATGCAGGCAATGCGGAAAGATGGGACACATTGCACGAGTTTGCAGGTCCGGGAAGAAGACTAACGACAACAAAAAGGCTACTAAGGAACAGTACAGGAAAGTACAAAAGATGACGGACAGTAGTTCCGAAGACCAGAAGAGCGATAGTGAATCCGGGAACAAGAGACTAAGCTGTCTCAAACTTCACAACGTAATCGCAAAAGAGGATCACCGAACCATTTGGGTCACCCTCACGATAGCAGGGTCCCAAGTCAAAATGGAATTGGATACAGGATCAGCCCTGACCGTCATGAATCGACGACACTACGAGCGGCTATTCTCACACATACCCTTGAAAGACACATCCATTGTGTTGAAGACGTATACGGGGCAGAAAGTATACCCCAGAGGGAAAATAAGGGTGCCTGTCGAATACAACGGCAAGGAAATACAGAAATTGTATCTGTACATACTGCAAGATGGTGGACCACCATTATTGGGACGTGAATGGATCAGAAAGATAAGTTTAGACTGGCACTCCATTCAGGCACTGACTGTGGCTGGTAAAAAGGATGACGACGTCACACCTGGATGATTGTCAAAAATCTTAGCTAACGCTAAAGAGGTATTTCAACAAGAACTGGGAACTCTTAAAGGCATAACCGCCTCAATAAAAATAGAAGAGAATGCAATTCCCAAGTTTTTCAAAGCAAGACCGGTACCGTATGCAATTCGCCCAGCCATCGAGGCAGAGCTGGAGAATCTGGAGAATGCAGGCGTGTTATCTAAGGTAGACTGGAGCGAGTGGGCGACACCCATCGTTCCTGTCATGAAGAAAACGTTAAACAATAAGTCTGAGGAGCCAAGGAAGGTTCGCATCTGTGGGGACTTCAAGGTGACGGTGAACCCAGTTCTTCACACAGTACAGTATCCTCTTCCAAGGATAGAAGATATTTTTGCCTCACTATCTGGAGGGAAGCGTTTTACAAAAATTGACCTAGCACAAGCATATTTGCAGATGGAGGTTGAAGAATCCTCTAGAAAGTATCTCACGATAAACACTCACAAAGGTCTTTACCAGTATAATCGACTGGTATTCGGAGTAGCGTCAGCTCCGGCGATATGGCAAAGAGCGATGGAACAAGTCCTGCAAGGGATTCCGGGGACTCAGTGTTACTTGGACGACATCCTAGTGACAGGTGAAAATGACAGTGAACACCTTGCCAACCTAGAGCAGGTGCTCACTAGACTAAGAGAACATGGGCTACGAGCCAATCGCCCCAAGTGCGAGTTTTTTAAGAAACAGATATCGTATTGTGGCCACGTGATTGATGAAGAGGGGTTACATAAGTCCCCTGACAAAATTGAAGCGGTAGTTAAGGCTCCAGCGCCTGAAAATGTGTCGCAACTGAGGTCATTCCTCGGATTGGTGAATTACTACCATAAGTTTTTGCTGAATTTGTCCACAATTCTGCACCCACTGAACGCCCTACTACAAACTGGAGTAGCATGGAAATGGAGCGATGAATGTAAGCGGGCCTTTCAGAAGTGTAAAGACCTAATCACTTCAAGAGAAGTATTGGCTCACTACAACCCATCACTACCGATAAGACTGGCGTGTGATGCGTCTCCCTACGGCATTGGAGCGGTACTGTCACATAAATTCCTTGATGGTTCAGAGAGGCCGATAGCTTTTGCGTCACGCTCGTTAACTTCAGCCGAGCGTAACTACGCCCAGATTGACAGAGAGGCCCTCAGCCTGGTGTGGGGGGTGAAGAAGTTCAATCACTACCTGCATGGTCAGAAATTTACTCTACTAACTGATCATCAACCTCTGGTCTCCATTTTCAACCCTCAGAAGGGCGTCCTGATAATGACAGCACAACGGCTACAGAGGTGGTCCCTTTTCCTAGGGGCACACCAATATGACATCAAGTACAAAGGAACTAAACAGCATGGGAATGCTGATGGATTGTCGCGCCTACCGTTGCCGACGGTGGAAGAAGCACCTGCAGTGGATCCTGTGGAGATATTCCACTTGACCATAGTCGAATGTCTACCTGTGACGAATGCAAACATAGAAAAGGAAACACGAAATGACCCGACACTCTCCAGGGTCTATGATTTAACGGTGAAGGGATGGCCAGCACATGGCGAACCACTGTTGCCAGCATTCTCGCTGAGAAGAGAACAGTTGTCAGTGTGCCGAGGAACCTTGATGTGTGGATCCAGAGTAGTAATTCCACCCAAATTGAAGGATAGAGTGCTCAATGAGCTTCATGAGGGTCATCTGGGAGGGGTAAAAATGAAGAACTTAGCCAGAGCGTTTGTGTGGTGGCCGGGAATCGATAGAGAAATCGAAGAGATGACCAAGAGCTCTACAGGATGCCAGAAGGTCCAAAACGCCCCACCACAAGCCCCTCTACATCCATGGGAGTGGCCCTCATCTCCATGGCAAAGGGTGCACATTGATTTTGCTGGTCCATTTATGGACTCGATGTTTTTAATTGCGGTGGATGCACATTCAAAGTGGACAGAGGTAATAAAAATGTCCTCAAGCACCACAGAAAAAACTATCACAGTTTTACGAACCATATTCGCCAGAAATGGGCTGCCTGAACAGATTTGCTCCGACAATGGACCACAGTTTGTGTCTGAAGAGTTCAGGAGGTTCTTAAAGAACAATGGTGTTAAGCATTACACATCCGCCCCATATCATCCAGCCACCAATGGATTGGCTGAGAGGTTCGTTCAAACATTCAAGAAGGCTATCAAGGCAATGTGTAATGAAGACATACCCCTACAACACAAGGTGGATAACTTCTTGTTTGCCTACCGGAATGCGACAAATGCGGTTACCAACCAAACTCCAGCCATGATGTTCTTCAATCGAAGACTAAGATGCCGCTTGGATTTGGTTAAGCCAAACATCAGAAGAGATGTGGAGAACGGGCAGTTTCAGAATATGAATGAAAGGCCAACCAGGAGTTTTAAGGTAGGTCAACCAGTTTTGGCCCGGGACTACCGCACAGAGAAATGGCAGCCAGGAACGATCTGCACACGGCAAGGACCTCTAATGTATACCGTGGACATTGGAGAGAGCATTGTAAGACGCCATGCTGACCAGATTCTAGAGTCACTGGAAAATGTCAAATCCACACCACGATCCGATACACCTGGTGATGAAACCGAAGGACCAATTGCATCTACCTCAGAATCGGTGATATTGGAAGCAGACGAACCAAACAACGACGTTGATCCTGAATCAACTTTGCCAGAAGAACCTGATACCCCAAAGAGGCGTTATCCAGACAGAATCAGGAAGCCTCCTCAAAGACTGAATTTATAATTGTTTAACTTCAGCTAATGTATATAGCAACTGTAATTGTAAATATGTTATTTAATTATTAATCGAATGTTATGTACTGTTCAGCTAAAAGGGGAGGAATTGTAGTTTATGTACTTTGAAGAAGGAACTATATTCTGCAGCCCCTGTATACTGCAGTACCAATAGTGACCACCCCTGTATATAAGCCTGTGAGGTAACTTTGTATAGTAGTTCCAGTTTTGTCTCCATTCAGTAAACACCTGTTATAACCAACTCCTGCAGTCCGTGTCTCAATTACACACGGACGTAACAGACGCCTTGTCCAGGTTGCCACATGAGGACTGTGTTGGGAGTGAAGGTGAGATTTTCACGCGAGGTGCAGTTGACAAAGACTTTCCCGTGAATGCAACTGAGATTGCAGATGAGACTCAAAAGGAATCAGTTCAGACTTCAGAAACTGCAGTACCAGGTTCAAACAAATCTGAGATAGAAACAGGATCATCTTTGAGTTCGGAACCAGAACAAAACTGCCCGGAAAATGGTTCAACACCAAAACCTTCTGTAAGGAGATCAGGAAGGCTCTGCAAACCTGTTATTAAACTGGATTTGTAGTTCATTTGTAGCATTTGTAGTTGATTTAAATTTTAAAAAAGCCAGGAGTTTTTGTTATAGAAACATAGAAAAATAGGAGGAGTCGGCCATTTAGCCCTTCGAGCCTGCTCCGCCATTCAATATGACCATGGCTAATCCTCTATCTCAATACCATATTCTCACTCTCGCCCCATACCCCTTATGTGGTACATGTGTCCCATTCCAGAGACTTGAGCACAAAAATCTAGGCTGACACTTCCAGTGCAGTCCTGAGGGAGTGCTGCCCTGTTGGAGGTACCACCTTTCGGATAAGATGTTAAACCGAGGCCCCGTCTGCTCTGTCGAGTGGATGTAAAAGATCCCACGGCACAATTTTGAAGGAGAGCAGGGGAGTTATCCCTGGTGTCCTGGCCAATATTTATCTCTCAATCAACATCAATAAAACAGATTATCTGGTCATTATCACATTGCTGTTTGTGGGAGCTTGCTGTGCACAAATTGGCTGCCACATTTCCTACATTACAACAGTGACCACACTTCAAAAAGTACTTCATTGGCTGTAAAGCGCTTTGGGATGTCCGGTGGTCGTGAAAGGCACTATAGAAATGCAAGTCTTTCTTTTACATGTGGGAAAGGTGGGACCATAGTTTTGTTATATTTGTGAGGGGAATATGTGCATTTTTTTAAGGGGAAAGCAGTGTAATGTATTATCACATGGTTTAGTATGAGCATGCTCAGTTCGCTCTGGCCTAGTAAAGCCAGCACATGAACTAGCAACTCATCGTGTCTCTGTCCTTAATTTGTTCTACCCATGTATATTACAATAATCTTAAAATTAGAGCGAGGCCATTCAGGAGGGAAATCAGGAAGCACTTTTTCCACACAAAGGGTAATAGAAATGTGGAACTCTCTCCTAAAAGGCTGTGGATGCTGGGGGACAGTTGGAGCTTTCAAGACTGAGATCGGTAGACGTTTGTTAGGTAAGGGAATCGAGGGATGTGGAGCAAAGGCTGGAAAATGGAGCTGAATTGCAGAGCAACCATGATCTCATTGAATGGTGGAACAGGCTCGAGGGGCTGAATGGCCTCCTCCTGTTCTTAATGTTTCTATGTTTCTTATGACTGCGGCCCCTCCCGACCGATCTTTCTCTGCCCGTGGCCCGCTGGGATGTATGGTAATGAGGTCTGACCCTCCAATCTGTTATGGCCCGTTATCGGCCACATAACTGACGGCGTGCGTCCTGCGCTCGCCCGAGCTGCGAGGCCCGAAGCTTGGCGCAAGATGTCAGCCATGGCTCAGTGGGTCGCACTCTCTCTCGCTTCTGGAGTCAGAAGGTTGTGGGTTCAAGTCCCGCCCCAGAGACCTGAGCTTCTGTTCTGCCATTCAATTCGATCATGGCGGATCTGCAATGCAACTCCATTTTCCTGCCTGTGCTCCATATCCCTTCATCCCCTTACCAAACAAAAATCTAGGCCGACATTCCCAGGGCAGTACTGAGGGAGTGCTGCACTGTCGGAGGTGCCGTCTTTCAGATGAGACATTAAACCCAGGCCCCGTCTGCTCTCTCAGGTGGATGTGAAAGATCCCCGGCAGGATTTCGCAGAGCGGGGGAATTCCCCCCGGTGTCCTGGTCCTATATTTATCCCTCGACCAGCATCACGGAAACAGATTATCCGGTTGTTATCACGTTGCTGTTTGTGGGAGCTTGCTGTGCACAAATTGGCTGCTGCGTTTCCTACATTACAACAGTGACTGCACTTGAAAAAGTACTTCATTGGCTGTAAAGTGCTTTGGGGCACCAAGTCCCGTTCACCTATCACCCCTTGTGCTCGCTGACCAACGTTGGCTCCCGGTTCAGCAACTCGATTTGAAAATGCTCATTCCTATTTTCAAATTTCCCCATGGCCTCAGCTCCTCCCTTTCTCTGTAACCTCCCCCAGCCCTACATGATCGCTGTGCTGCTCCAAATCTGGCCTTTTGCACCACCCCACCGCCCCCAGATTTTCATCGCTCCACCTTTGGCGGCCGTGCCTTCAGCTGCCTGGGCCCTAAGCTCTGGAACTACCTCCCTAAACCTCTCCGCCTCTCTCTCCTCCTTTGAAAACGCTCCTTAAAACCCACCTCTTTGACCAAGTGCGTGGTCATCAGTCCTAATGTCTCCTTCGGTGGCTCGGTGTCAAGTTTTGTTTGATAATCGCTCAAACGGTGAAGGACCGGGGGACGTTTTACGAAAAAGGCGATATGTAAATGGAAGTTGTTGTTCTATATTCTCCTTCTTAGGCAGTCCCTCGGAACTGAGGATGACTTGCTTCCACACTAAAAATGAGTTCTCAGGTGACTGATGAGTCCAATGCGGGACCTACAGTCTCTGTCACAGGTGGGGCAGACGGTGGTTGAAGGGGCGGGTGGGTGGGGTGCTTGGGTTGACAAGCGCTCCTTGCGCTTGGTTTCCGCTTGTTCTATATAGAATATGCACAGATACCTCATCACTTCAGAGTTGTCGCCACTCCCACTTTGTGTAAACTGCTGATGTGTTGTTGGCTACGATGATAAGACCTTCCTGACGCAGTCAATAATTAAATGGAAAATGTATTTTTATGCAGACTGTAACCTTATCTAAAATTCTACACACAATATCCTGGGCTGCACCTCTTGATACAAGAGTCTTGCAGCGGAGAAGATAATTTTCCGGAAGTTTCTGCGCAAAATATTGTCCAACAGTCCTCTGAGCGTCAGCTGACTGGAGCTATTTTAAGTGAAATGGTCAGAGCATCACTAATTAAGATTAGCATAGGGGCGTACGGTAGTGTAATGGTTATTGAACTAGAATCCAGAGGCCTGTATTAATAATCAGAAAACATGAGTTGAAATCCTACCACGTCCGTTTGAGAATTTGAATTCAGTTTAAAGTATTTTTTTTTTAAACTGGTACTAATTGTCGGACTGGTTCACTAATGTCCTTTACCTGCCATCCCTTACCCGGTCTGGCCTATACGTGCCTCCAGTCCCACACTAATATGGTGGACGCTTCACTGCTCTCTGAAGTGGCCCAGCAAGCCACTCAGTTGTGTATCCAACCTTCTCAAGGCAACTAGAGATGGGCAGTACATGCCGGTCTTGCCAGCGATGCCCACATCCCAAGAATAAGAACATAAGAAATAGGAGCAGGAGTCGGCCATTCGGCCCCTCGAGCCTGCTCCGCCATTCAATAAGATCATGGCCAATCTGATCTTGGCCTCAACTCCACTTTCCCGCCCGCTCCCCATAACCCTTGACCCCCCCATAGCTCAAATATCTGTCTATCTCTGCCTTGAATATATTCAATGACTCCAGCCTCCAGAGCTCTCTGGGATAGAGAATTCCAAAGATTCACGACCCTCAGAGAGAAGAAATTCCTCCTCATCTCTGTTTTAAATGGGTGCCCCCTTATTCTGAAACAATGGCCCCTAGTTCTAGATTCTCCCATGAGGGGAAACATCCTCCCTACATCTACCCTGTCAAGCCCCCCACCCATGAATAATAAAAAATAGAAACACGTTGCCCACCTTTAAGGCCTCTTTAAGGAGCTGTTCATGGATGATCCGAGATTGGCGACTTTTAATGTGAATGAGGTTCTCTTCATTTATTTGAACGATAAAGGACTTAAAATGACATTGGCGGTTTTTTTGCAGCCTCAGGAAAGGGGCAGGCTGGGCCTCCCAAGTGTACGATGACTCTGGGACAGCGGCTGGCCGGAGCACGCCAATCGCCTCCGGGCAATCGTCTATGGAGAATGTCAACTGCTTGCCTGTGCCCGTAGCCCTGCACCGCACTCCAACAAAACCAATCCCTCTGGCATGATTGAGATATAGAAAATAGTGAGGGGAGGGGGGCAAATGTTTATATACTTAAAAGAAACTGCCTAATTGTCCCAGCTCATTTAAATCTAGTACGTAAAAGTTGGCCCAGTTCCTAACTTTAAGCACAGTGTTATGTGAATGCAAAGCAGCATTTCACCTCCTGGGCCCCGTCCTCGCTCAACATCCCCAGCATCGAAGCTCTGACCACACTTGATCAGCTCCGATGGACGGGTCACATTGTCCGCATGCCCGATACGAGACTCCCAAAACAAGCGCTCTACTCGGAGCTCCGACATGGCAAGAGAGCCCCAGGTGGGCAGAGGAAACGCTTCAAGGACACCCTCAAAGCCTCCTTGAAAAAGTACAACATCTCCACCGACACCTGGGAATCCCTGGCCCAAGACCGCACAAAGTGGAGGAGAAGCATCCGGGAAGGCGCCAAACACCTCGAGTCTCTTCGCCGGGAGCAAGCGGAAGCCAAGCGCAGGCAGCGCAAGGAGCGCACGTCAACCCAAGCACCCCACCCACCCGCCCCTTCAACCACCGTCTGCCCCACCTGTGACAGAGACTGTAGGTCCCACATTGGACTCATCAGTCACCTGAGAACTCATTTTTTAAATGTGGAAGCAAGTCGTCCTCAGTTCCGAGGGACTGCCTAAGGAGAAGCACTTCCCACATTAAATCACCAGTCCTGCTATAAACTGGGAGCACGATGTTCCTCTCTCTAGTCATCGACTGCTATTTTCCCTCACTGGGTTGCTTTGGACATATACAGGGGGTAATTTTAATCTGACTAATCGAGCAGGTAAAGGGCGGTAGCAAAATACTGCAGATGCTGGAAATGCGAAATAACAGAAAATGCTGGAAAAACTCAGCAGGCCAGGCGGCTTCAGTTCAGCTCACCGTTTTACACCACTGCAGACAACCGCAAGTAAAAAAATCAGGCGGGGTATAAAATGCGCGGCGGAGCTGGACCAGCCCGTAAATTTACATTAAAATTGCCTCCATTGAATTGTGGCCTGTAACTCCCTCCCTGTTATCGATTATCCAACGTGTGACTCCCCAATTAAACTATAATCTGTAACTCACCCCCAAGGTACCCATTATCCGCAACCACCCTTAAATGCTCACCACACCTGTAGCATACATCCTGTCCATACAAGGAACTGAACATCATTTTTAATTGCTTCATGTAACCGATTAGTCGAGAGAAGCCGATGACAACTTGTCACAGAGACATCCCGAGTTGAAGCCAGATAATCCCAAGAAGGCAGAAATCTCTCACAGCAGCCAATCTTTCACAAAAAGAGGTTAATTATCTTTTGTTTGTCACAGAGGCCGAGCCGTACTGCAGGAACTGATCATTGATAGTCTGAAGACAGAAGATAAGCCCAGCCAAGCTGCCATTTTAGTCATAACTGTTATACTGCTCCCAAGTGGAACCCAGCTAATGTAGCGATAGAGATGCTTAAAGTAGTGTTGGGCCCATGATGTAAATCTTATTAAATATCCAATTACTTTAACCCTCAACTTTGTGATGGTGCTGATTGTGTCATTATAGACCGTGGTAAATAAAGTTAGTTAATGTATCACAGTCTGATGACTCTGGCAAGTAGGAACTGTTACTTCTACTGCAGTCTTGCTGTGATTGATTTAACTTGGTTCACTATCAATATAATCTGGATTAGCGTGTGTGGGGCGGTACAAAACGGAGCTAGTTTAGGAATTCAAAACCTTTAGACATGAATCATAAATCCCAATCTAACCTCCTACATATTGGGAAAGGGAGGGGAAAGATTTGGTCTGATACTTTCTAATAACAGGTTTGCAACAATATTACTCACATATTGTGAGGGATTTAGCATTCTTCCATCCGACACTTACTTGCCAATGGGTCCTGGTATCTACATTAAGCACGTCAAAGATGCTGTCATCAAAAGCAAGAACACCACAGTCACACGCAAAACTTTTTATTTGCAAGATATGCAAGCAATACAATATCACACGGTCATTACACACCGGGATTAATCCCACGCTCCCGGTCGGGAACTGACGTTCAGAGGGAGTGTAAGTCGGAGATAGGGTTCACCGTAACAGTAACCGCAACGGGACAAACTGCATTCGGCAGTTGCCACTGTTAATGCAAACATAGGAATGTATAACAATGGAAAATATAACACAACGAATGACTGCAACAATAATGCCCCTGTTTGGGTCTCGACTCCTGGTCAATCATCAAGGTGGTGCGCCAGACCAAAAACTGACAAAGAGAAGCATCATCTTTGCGTAGTAAACAAGGGAGTGCAATTTAGCTTCAATGTTCAAGACTGTACTACTGGGAATATCCTACAGGCAATTGAAATGTTTCTCTTATTCAAATTGCTCCCATTAAGCCGGCAGAGCAATGTGTCCTCTGAAGAATAAAGCTGTCACTGAAGCAATGCTTCAGCTCCCTGGATACATCTGCAAGTACTTCTATTTTTATGCAAAAACTGGAAGTTCTTGGGAGGTGTAATGTAGCAGGATGTTCCAATCCGCGGACAGAATGAGCTACAGTAACTTGCTGAATTTATTTGCTTCATTTTCAGAAGGTTACAATAAGTTCCCATCTTTTTACCACGTGCAATAATTTACTGTGATACCACTATCCTGTCGAAAAGAGAATTGGAGACAGATGTGGTACATGTGCAGGACTGATTTTTATTTGGTTATAAGTTACATTTACTGTCAAAGACTCGACAAGCCCTCAAAGAGCACGGCTGGACACTGGAGTCTATCCCTGGCCAATTCACGGAGAACGCTGTAACCAAGGGGATTCGAGAATGGTAAGTGGCTCCATGCATCACCTGGTGTGGTGCTGAGCCAGGGAGACCATTAAGGTCCCAGGTTTGATCCACAGTCCGAGCTCCAGGGGTTAAATTACGAGGAGAGATTACACAAACTAGGGTTGTATTCCCTGGAATTTAGAAGGTTAAGAGGTGATTTGATCGAAGTTTTCAGGATATTAAGGGGACCTGATGGGGTAGATAGAGAGAAACTATTTCCGCTGGTTGGGGATTCTAGGACTGGGGGGCAGAGTCTAACAATTAGAGCCAGACCTTTCAGGAGTGAAGTTAGGAAACACTTCTACACACAAAGGGTGGTAGAAGTTTGGAACTCTCTTCCGCAAACAGCAATTGATGCTCGATCAATTGTTAATTTTAAATTGGAGATTGATAGATTTTTGTTAACCAAAAGGTATTAAGGGATATGGGGCAAAGGTGGGTATATGGAGTTAGGTCGCAGATCAGCCATGATCTCTCTGAATGGCCTCCTCCTGTGCCAAAATTTCAATGTTCCTATGATGTTGATCCTAAAACTGGAATGCTGCAATCAGTCTCAATGCCTTTACCAGAAGATGCCCCAAACGGCAAAAGTCACCCAAGAAGGAGGGGAAGTGACCAGGGTTCAGAGAGGGCATGTGGCAAAGGCAGTCAAAGGTGAAATGGAGGGAAGGGAGGGTGCCATGGTGGTCAAAGTTAGAAAAGCGCAGGATACTTGCAGGAACAAGGGCCTTGTTCGGCCACTTCAGAGGGCTGTTAAGAGTCAACCGTATTGGTGTGAGAGTGGAGTCAGATATCTGTCAGACCGGGTAAGGACGGCAGGTTTCCTTCCCTGAAGGACATTAGTGAACCAGTTGGGTTTTTACGACAATCTGACAATGAGCTGCCAAGGAAAAGGAGGGAGGTAGGGGTGAGCGTGCAGAGTGTTTAGTGGCGGTCAAACAGGACGGCGTCAGTCTTGCCGATCGTAAGTTTGAGGAAATTCTTGCTCACCGGCTGAGCAGTCAGGAACCACCGTGGTGGCGAAAGAGCGAGGGGTGTTGTGGGAAGGTGGAGCTGGCTGTCATCACCGTCTAGGTCACTGAAGGAGAAGGGTGGAGATGAGGGAAAGGGGGCAAGGATAGGGCTTTGGGACACGCCCATAGTGACTGTGCTGGGGCAGGAAGAGAAGATAGTCGCGGAGATGTGCTGGATTCTTTTGGGTGAAGCAGGAGTACAACCAAGCTCGGGGGGAGCGCGCGGAGGACGGGCGACAGAGGAGGACCAACTGAACAGCTGGAACTGCCCATAGAAATACACCTCAACATTGATCAGGAGAGGGAAAGGAGGAGTAAAAAAAAACCTCAGTAAATATGAAATTCTTCCCAATTGATATTTGCAATGATAGCTTTTTTGACAGAGAGAAACTTTATGCAGCCAGTAAGAAGGAATGCCATGTAGTTTAGGCGTTTAATACTGTACCACTGAGAATATCCTACAGGCGAATGAAATGTTCTGCCGATGCAAATTGCTCCCAATAAGCCTATAAAGCAACGTGCAGCGAATGAAGAATTAAATGTGCCAAATCTAATGCTCCAATACCCTAGAACTGTCCCAGACAATCAAACCATTTCCACAGCTCCCTGTCCCACAATATAAAAGTCAAGCCTTTAGCACTGAACTTATTACAGCTTTCTCTTACTTCGGTTTGTTGATTCACACCATTTAACCTTTGCTCTTCCACCCTCGACTTCCTGCCCCCTTTACATAAACACCCAGGCGGTTAAAGGGCAAAGGTCGCCCACGAACGCGGAACAGTCACTAGCACTTCACCAAAGTGCAGCGGTGAGCGAGAGAAATTTTCACTAGGATTTCGGTAAACCTTAATTATGGGTGTGACATTTTGGTGCCACGTTCAATGTAAACAAAAAATAACACACCAGTACAATATACAGACAATGTCCTTTCATACTTGGGTTGTGTCTGGGGAGTGCATTTTATTACCTACATAATACTAGAGTGAAATATGGGCGGTGGCAACAGAACCAGAGGTGGAGATGAGGAGAATCTTTTCCTGCAGCGAGTTGTTGTGATCTGGAATGCGCTGCCTGAAAGGGCGGTGGAAGCAGATTCAATAGTAACTTTAAAAAGGGAATTGGATAAATACTTGAAAAGAAAAAAAAAAATTTGCAGGGCTGCGGGGAAAAGAGCGGGGGGGGGAGTGGGATTAATTGGATAGCTCTTTCGAAGAGCCGGCACAGACACAATGGCCTCTCTCCATACTGTTTATGATTACGTAGGAGAAACCATCAATGAAGCCTTGGCCGTACAAACTTCAACAACCTCCACTGATACAGTGCCTTTAACACAGTGAAACGTCCCAAGGTGCTTCACAGGGGCGATTATCAAACAAAAAATTTGACACCGAGCCACATGAGGAGATATTAGGACGGGTGACCAAAAGCTTGGTCAAAGAGGTAGGTTTTAAGGAGCGTCTTAAAGGTAGCGAGGCGGAGAGGTTTAGGGAGGGAATTCCAGAGCTCGGGGCCCAGGCAGCAGAAGGCACGGCCACCAATGGGGGAGTGATTAAAATCAGGGATGCTCATTAAGCCAGAATTGGTGGAGCGCAGAGGTCTTGGGAGTTGTAGGGCTGGAGGAGATTACAGACATAGGGAGGGGCAAGGCCACGGAGGGATTTGAACACAAGGATGAGAATTTTTTTTTTTTTTTTTTTTTTTTTTTAAATTGAGGCGTTGCCTGACCGGGAGTAAATGTAAGTGAGCAAGCACGCACAGGGGGGTGAGTGAGGGGGGGGGGGGGGGGGTGAGGGTGAGGGGGGGGTGTGAGGGGGGTGGGGGGAGGTGAAGGGAGGGGTGGGGGGAAGTGAAGGGAGGGGTGGGGGAGGTGAGGGGAGGGGTGGGGGGAGGTGAGGGGAGGGGTGGGGGGAGGTGAGGGGAGGTGAGGGCGTGAGGGGAACAGGACTTGGTGCGAGTTAGCCTCGCTCGTTGTGATGGCGCCGCTGCCACAGGTGGAAAAGCAGCTCAAGAGCTTACGGTCACGTAGCAAGCACATCGGCTTAAGGGCAACTTTTCACGCAAGAGCACGTTGGCACCAATATGCCGAGCAGGCGAGTGAAAAAACAGCGGCTAAAGGTCACATTAAGCAGAAGGCGCATCCTTGACAATAACTTTAACACGACAGTCAGTGCCTTGGGTCATTGTAGCCGAGACTGCGACATTGCCGAGATTGACCGAGATGCCTTGTTCCTGGTCTGGTCCGAAAAGCTCCAAGCGCTGGAGGACGGCGGACGGATCCCTGCTTTTGATTATGGCGTAGAAGTCATCCCTCTCCCCGGGATCCTCCGTCACGTACAAGCCGAGCACCTGGCACAGTTCCCCTACCGCTACCGGGTTTTCGAACATCACCCCAAAGCAGTAGGACCCCAGCTGGTAGCTCAGGACGCCTGTACACAGAATCTCACCCGGGTTGGTGCAGTACAAGCTCACACCTACAGCATCCGGAAGGACCGCTTCTGGTTTCCTGACAGAAGAATTACCGTCAAGAAAGACCCTGAAAATCAACAGCATTTAATGAAAACGGTTTGTATTTTTTTTTTAAATTGACAATTGCATAATTAACTTTCCAGGCGCCAGGGCGCGGCAGTTTGTGAATGCTGAGGGGGAGCTGAGCCTGTGCTATAGCTCACCTAACCTGGGACAGCAGTCAGGCCCTAGAATAGGCCTCAGAACTCTGGGGTAGGGCAAGAAGGAAAGGGGGAGAGAAAGAAGGAAGGAAGGAAAGGGGGGGGGGAGAGAAGGAAGGAAAGGGGGGGGAGAGAAGGAAGGAAAGGGGGAGAGAAGGAAGGAAGGAAGGAAAGGGGGGGGAGAGAAGGGGGGAGAGAAGGAAGGAAAGGGGGAGAGAAGGAAGGAAGGAAAGGGGGAAGGAAGGAAGGAAAGGGGGAGAGAAGGAAGGAAGGAAGGAAAGGGGGAGAGAAGGAAGGAAGGAAGGAAGGAAGGGGGGAGAGAAGGAAGGAAGGAAGGAAAGGGGGAGAGAAATAAGAGAAGACAAGCGGGGGAAGAAAAGACGGAGAAAAAGAAAGGGGAGAGAAATGGGCAGGGGAAGAGAAGAAATGGGTGGGGGAAGGTGGGGAAGAGGGGTAATCACCAGATGGCTGCAGAAACATTCCCGTCAGGCAGCTTTTGCCCAGCCTGTATTTGCACAGAATGTGGACTGAGGTCAACCCTAACCCAGCCATTACACGTCGATAAAGAAAAATAATGAAATTAGTAACTGGAGTCGGCCATTGAGCCTGTTCCACTTCGAGCCCGCACTGTACCTACCTGGGATCGGCGAGAGACAGCACCTTACTTTTATTGACAGTTGTAACTTCAACAGATGCTGATTTCATCTTGGCAGAATTCTAACTGGAAAAGAATAGAAAGCCCATCAATACACAGCCCACCTGACAACTCCACACGGCCTGCCCACCCACCGACCCCACGTGGCCCGCCCACCCACCGACCCCCCCCACCCACCCACCGACTCCACGCGGCCCGCCCACCCACCCACCGACTCCACGCGGCCCACCGACCCACCCACCGACCCCACGCGGCCCGCCCACCCACCGACCCCACGTGGCCCGCCCACCCACCGACCCCACGCAGCCCACCCACCGACTCCACGCGGCCCGCCCACCCACCCACCGACTCCACGCGGCCCGCCCACCCACCCACCGACCCCACGCGGCCCACCGACCCCACGCGGCCATCGACTCTACATTTCAGAAATACGGGAAAGGAAGGGGCTTTAGTGGGATGAAAACGTAATCATACTAAAAAGGTTTACCAAAGATGGAGAAGCTAGTTAAACTGAAAACATTTTTCCTTTAAATAGTGCCCAGACAGAAGAGGCATTTCCTTCGCCCCTCCCAACACCCCGAGTCCAGCAATGTAGATAATGTGTAGAATTGGGAACCAGTCTGAAATCTGAATTGTTGAGGGAGGCTACACATTGCTTTCTGAAGTGACAGATTAGATCTTCAGCCACACCTTACCTCAATTCCACCTCCTGCCCTGCTAAGTGACATCCTCCCGGCATTTTGCGTCCTTCTGCATTTATGTAGCTTTGGTCAAAGGGGTGAGTTTTAATGCAGTTTTTTTAATGGAATAAAAGGGACAGGCAGAGGGGTTTAGGGAGTGAGTCGCAAACAGTAGCAGCCAGGCAGTTAAAGGCTCCGCCAGCAACAGTGAGGCAATGAGGAAGGGGAGAGAATGCAACAAGGGCTAAGGATGACAAGGATGATGAAGTAATTCAATGCGAGTTGTGTTAAGGCTCTGTGTTAATGCAACTTCCTCCTTCCTAAGGATGCACACTGGTCTTCCACGTATCTCCAGCCTCATTCTGTCCATTCCTGTATCCTGTACTTTGTACTTTTACAGCTATCAGCCATGGCTCAGTGGGCAGCACTCTCGCCTGAGTCAGAAGGTTGTGGGTTCGAGTCCTCACTCCAGAGATTTGAGCTCAAAAATCTAGGCTGACACTCCCAGTGCAGTGCTGAGGGAGTGCTGCACTGTCGGAGGTGCCGTCTTTCGGATCAGATGTTAAACCTAGGCCCCGTCTGCTCTCTCGTGTGGACGTAAAAGATACCATGGCACTATTTTGAAGAGCAGGGGAGTTCTCACCGGTGTCCTGGGCCAATATTTATCCCTCAATCAACATCACAAACAGATTATCTGGTCATTATCACATTGCTGTTTGTGGGAGCTTGCTGTGCGCAAATTGGCTGCCGCGTTTCCTACATTACAACAGTGACTCCACTTCAAAAAGTACTTCATTGGCTGTAAAGCACTTTGGGACGTCCGGTGGTCGTGCAAGGCGCTGGAGAAATGCAAGTCTATCTTTCTTTGTAGTGCTGTAGCTTTCTGGTTTGAGTGCACAGAGTGCTGTGGTGAGCTCCTCCATTAGAGGGCAGTGTTTCCTTACACTTCACTTTTTTGTATTGAATTTCCACCTTTCTCAAACCCAAGTACTGGTTTTAAAGACAGCAGACAGTAATTCACGAAAGGTAAAGTACAAATGACTCCAAGAAGTTTTGCCTCTATTACTAATGTTCATTAGGGAGGGAAACCTGCCATCCTTACCCGAGCCTATAGGTGACTCCAGTCCCAAGCCAGCGTAGTTAGAAAGAAAAAAAGACTTGCATTTCTATGATGATAGCAAAATACTGCGGATGCTGGAAATCCGAAATAACAACAGGAAATGCTGGAAAAACTCAGCAGGCCAGGCAACATCCGTGGAGAGAAAATAGAGTCAACATTTCGGGTCAAACCCTTTGTCAAAACTTGCATTTCTATAGCGCCTTTCATGACCACCGGGACATCCCGAAGTGCTTTACAGCCAATGAGGTGCTTTTTGAACTGTAGTCACTGTTGTAATGTAGGAAACGTGGCAGCCAATTTGCGCACAGCAAGATCCCACAAACAGCAATGTGATAATGACCAGATAATCTGTTTTAGTGATGTTGATTGAGGGATAAATATTGGCCCAGGACACCAGGAAGAACTCCCCTGCTCTTCTTCAAAATAGTGCCGTGGGATCTTCTACATCCACCCGAGGGAACAGACGGGGCCTCGGTTTAACGTCTCATCTGAAAGACGGCACCTCCGACAGCGCAACATTCAACGCTCAACTCCTCTCTGAAGTAGCCCAGCGAATAACACTGTTGCTTCAAGGCAACGAAGGGTGGCCAATAAATGCTGACCCTTCCAGTGGTGCCCACATCCTGAGAATTCATTTTTAAAAATGACTCAGCCCAGAAGATATTCCTGAAGAAGTATTGCCGGACGTCAGTCTGAACTTGCATTTTACCAGTGCTCGTGTTGCCTGGCTTGGAAGTGTGCTGCCGTCATTTGGGGTTGTCCAGATAAAGGCAGGCCTCCCACCGGCCTGCATCCCAACAATCCCTCCCCCCACCCCCAACCCCTTGTCTCCCAAAAGCACCAACTTTTACGGGTGTGGTTTCGTGGGTGTCGGAAAGTTACTGGTGCCCAAGTGGCCCTAATTCATGTGTGAGCTTAACAGTGAATATCAACAGGCTATTCAACTATGGAAGGCGTCATACAAGAACATAAGAATTAGGAGCAGGAGTAGGCCATTTGGCCCCTCGCGCCTGCTCTGCTATTCAATAAGATCATGGCTGATCTTCGCCCTCAATTCCAATCCCCATATCCCTCGATTCCAGAAATCTATCGATCTCAGCGTTAAATATACTCAATGATTCAGCATCCACAGCCCTTTGGGGCAGAGAGTTCCAAAGATTCACAACCCTCAGAGAAGAAATTCCTCAACACAGTCCTAAATGGCCGAGCCCTTATCCGGAGACCATGCCCCCTAGTTCTAGACTCTCCAGCCAGGGGAAACAACCTCTCAGCATCTACCCTGTCAATCCCCCTCAGAATCTTGTATGTTTCAATGAGATCACCTCTCATTCTTCTAAACTCCAGAGAGTATAGGCTCAATCTACTCAATCTCTCCTCATAGGACAACCCTCTCATCCCCGGAATCAATCCCCTCACCCAAAGTCCACACAAGCATTTTCAGCAGGACAACGATCAAAAGCAGAACACCTGGCTATTTTTTCCCCCTCCCTAGTCCAGGGATTCAAAGGGTGACTTTAGCAACCCCCTAGCTGCTGCTGTTAGGACAGACATCGACTCATCACATGCAACGATTGACCCTGCATTTGTCTGTATTGTTTACCGCCACACCGTGTGGATCACTCACCCGCTGATTCTTTGGGAGGGTGCTCTGCAGAGACTCAAACATCATCGCTATACCCGTCTACACTGGAGTCCTGGCGTCAGTGTGGCACAGTGGGTAGCACTCTCGCCTCAGAGTCTGGGTTCAAGTCCCACTCCAGAGACTAAACTCATCCAGGCTGATGCTCCCACTGCAGTACTGAGGGAGTGCTGCCCTGTCGGAGGTGCCGTCTTTCAGATGAGACATTAAACCGAGGCCCCGTCTGCTCTCTCAGGTGGGCGTAAAAGATCCCACGGCACTATTTCGAAGAGAAGCAGGCGAGTTCTCCCTGGTGTCCTGGGCCAATATTTATCCCTCAACCAACATCACCAAATCAGGATTATCTGGTCATTTATCTCAATCGCTGTTTGTGGGAGCTTGCTGTGCTCAAGATGGCTGCCATGTTTTGCTACATTACAACAGTGACTCCACTTCAAAATTGGCTGTGATGCACTTTGGGACATCCTCAGGTTGTGAAAGGCGCTATAGAAATGCAAGTCTATATTTTGTTTCCGGAGGACTTGGAAAGGTAGCACCAACGAAAGTGCCTTTTTTGTCTTACTCTTTTTACACGGCAGAATGGCAGCAGGGTTTCCAAAGCAGATGGTCGCAACATAGTTGTTCCAGAAACTCAGCCTGCCCACTTAAGTGGGCGATACATCTTCAGCTTTAAAGCACTATGCACTGTACTGCATAAAAGAAGACGCCGCTGCCTTTGGAAGCCACACACCGAGTACCTCATTAATGGAGTCATTTTACGAGCTAGCTGCCTTGTGGTATAAATAAGCAACACTTTTGTGAGGAGGTCGTGAAATCCTGTTTCTAGGTTCTTATGAGCAAAGGTGACCAAATAACTAAAAGGTCACCCTCGCAAACAGGGGCATAAACAGTTTAACAGGATTTCTCCCCGAAGGATTCCTTTTACTACATGCGTAAAAATGTCTCACAAACCAGTTACAAATCTCTCGCATTTCAAAAGGTTATTTATAATAAAAAGGTCAAATCTTTACAGGGAAGAATCTAAACAATAACAACATACATTTATACAGCGCCTTTAATGTAATAAGACGTCCCAAGGCGCTTCACAGGAACGTTCTCAAAGAAAATTTGACACTGAGCCACATAAGGGGATATTAGGGCAGGTGACCAAAAGCTTGGTCAAAGAGGTAGGTTTTATGAAGGGTCTTAAAAGGAGGAAAGAGAGGCAGAGGGGTGTAGGGAGGGAATTCCAGAGCTTAGGGCCCAGGCAACTGAAGGCACGGCCGCCAATGGTGGAGCGAGTAAAATCAGAGATGCGCAAGAGGCCAGAATTGTAGGTAAACACTATTCAATAGGTATCAAATGGAATACTCTCCACTTGCCTGGATGAGTGCAGCTCCAACAACACTCAAGAAGCTCAACACCATCCAGGACAAAGCAGCCTGTTTGATTGGCACCCCATCCACCACCTTAAACATTCACTCCCTCCACCACCGGCGTACCGTGGCTGCAGTGTGTACCATCTACAAGATGCACTGCAGCAACTCGCCAAGGCTTCTTCGGCAGCACCTCCCAAACCCACAACGTCTTCCACCTAGAAGGACAAGGGCAGCAGGCGCATGGGAACACCATCGCCCCCAAGTTCCCCTCCAAGTCACACACCATCCTGACATAGAAATATATCGGCTGATCCTTCATCGTCTCTGGCTCAAAATCTTGGAACTCTAACAGCACTGTGGGAGTACCTTCACCACACGGACTGCAGTGGTTCAAGGCGGCGGCTCAACACCACCTTATCAAGGGGCAACTAGGGATGGGCAATAAATGCTGGCCTTGCCAGCGACGCCCAGAGCCCATAAGCAAATTTAAAAAAATCATACCCCCACCTAAATTTCTGCACTTGCCTGAATGTGCAACTCTCTCCTTTGGGAAGCATACGGAGCAGGTTCTTTTACATGGCGAATGCTCTCTAAAAATAACTTTATCTAATTGCCTTGGGATCTTTTAATACGCTAAAGGCGCGAGATAAATGTTCATTATTGTTGTTGCTGGAACACCGTGCTGCACTTAGCAAGCTCACAAGCTCACTGACACTCTAAGCAAATAATTAAAATTGCAAAAAGTATTTTAAAGTTACCAGAAGCTGGATATATATAAAAGAGAACTACCTTGTTTGAACTTCCCGAGTTGGACAAACTTGGGTCCAAAGTTTCTCATTGAGGGAGGGGGCGGGGACAGAGAGAGGCCCCGCCCAACTCGAGTGACGTCACAATGCCCCGAGCGCGAGCGGCGGAGACACAAAGGGAGCGGTGGCCCCGCCCACCCGAGCATGCGCGAGTCGCCTGACTGACAGGGCGGGTGAAGAGGAGGAGGCGGGGCACCCTTATCAGCCACGCCCACCCTCTCATCCGAGCATGCGCGACTCGCCTGACTGACAGGGCGGGTGAAGAGGAGGAGGCGGGGCACCCGATCAGCCCCGCCCATCCTCCTTCCAGAGCATGCGCGGGTCGCCTGACTGACAGAGCGGATGAAGAGGAGGAGGCGGGCCCCGCTATGGGCCCCGCCCACCCACCCTCCGATTGGCGGACAGCCGCAGGCACCTCGGCTCCCTATTGGCGGCGGCGGCTGTCAGTCAAGGCCGACGACGACCCGGGGCGAAAAGAGGCGGGTGAAAAAATAAAGTGAGTGAAAAAGAGAGAAGCCGAGATTGAGTCGGATTGTCAAGCTGGCTTCGAGGAAAAAAGGCACTAAATGTAAGTTTATATCCTCAAATACAACATTTCGCTTCATCAGTATTGTAAGTATTCGATGTTTTGCGTCGAGTTATATTTCTGAGGTGATTTTTTTTTTCCTCTCATAAATATATGTTTTCTTTTTCTTTCCCCCCTCAATACTTTATAATTTTATTTTAATTTCCTTTTTCTTTTCTTTTCCCAGTCAGTTTAAGAAGTTGAAATGATTTATTTTTTGATGTGGTGCCACTCACACACTCACACACGCACACCGGGATGGTTTGATTCAGGGACTCTTTTTTTAAAAAAAAAAGAAAAAACTATGAATTATAATTAAAATAAAATCTTCTTTCTGTAAATCCTCTTTTAAAACCTTATCTGCAGTTTTGCTTCAACTTCCACACTTGGCAGGATTCAAACCTTATTTTTATTTTCCCCTGTGCTTCTTCAAAAAAGGCTTCCCAAGTTAAAATAGGACTTGAGAGTCAACCAAAAAAAGACTCAACACTTCTGTTGAAATCTCTTCCTGAACTTGATTCCCCCTCCTCCTCCTCCTCCTCCTTTTTTGAGTTGAGATTTGTGCCATTGCACCATGAGGGAGGGTGAGAGCGTCGGCACTGATTCTGTGACTCTCTTTTAAAAAAAGAAAGACTTGCATTTCTATAGCGTCTTTCACACCCTCAGGATGTCCCAAAGTGCTTTACAGCCAATGGAGTACTTTTTGGAGTGTAGTCGCTGTAGTAATGAAGGAAATGCAGCAGCCAATTTGCACGCAGCAAGCTCCCACAAACAGCAATGTGATCATGACCAGATGATCTGTTTTTAGCGATGGTGGTTGCGGGATAAATATTGGCCCCAGGACACCAGGGATAACTCCCCCTGCTCTTCTTCGAAATAGTGCCGCGTGATCTTTTGCATCCACCTGAGAGAGCAGACGGGGCCTCGGTTTAACGTCTCATCTGAAAGACGGCACCTCCGACAGTGCAGCACTCCCTCAGCACCGCACTGGAGCATCAGCCTAGATTTTTGTGTCCAAGTCTCTGGAGTGGGACTTGAACCCACAACCTCCATGATTCAGAGGCACGAGTGCTACGCACTGAGCCACAGCTGAGATTAAGCAGCCAAAGCCACAGCAAACGGCAGCCGGAGTGGAAAAAGATCCCAAGTCCAGTGGTTATTTGGTAAATCTAGTGCTTGCACATCACTTTACAGGAAATAAAGCATAGCCTCACATCAGCAAAAAATTCCCGATTTTAAGTTTTTTTTGAGGAAGTGCAGAGAAGTTCTCTTGGTATCCTGGCCAACATTCAATAATCAAGACAAATGAACTAACTGGTCATTCATCTCGCTTGCTGTTTGTGGGACCTTGCTGTCCCTTTTACCTGCGTCAAAACAGTGACTCAGACTTGAGCTCATAATCCAGGCTGACGCTCCAGTTTAATACTGAGGGAGTGCTGCACTGTCGGATGAGGCGTTAAAGCGAGGCCCCGTCTGTTCTATCGGGGATGTCAAAGGTCCCATGGCACTATTTCTAAGAGCAGGGGAGTTAACCCCGGTGTCCTGGTCAATATTTATCCCTCAACAAACATCACTTAAAAAAAAAACAGATGATCTGTTCATTATCACATTGCTGTTTGTGGGAGCTTGCTGTGGTAAATTGGCTGCTGTGTTTCCTACATTACACCGACTGTACGAGCGGGCAGATCGGGGGGACCTCCTCGTAGTGCTGCTCCTGGTGCAGGCAGCGGGCGGTCGAGGGGGTTGTTCGGCCCGACTGCCTGCCTCTCTTCCGCGACCATGTTTGCGCCCGGGTGGCCCTGGAGATGGAGGACGCGGTGTCCGTCGGCACAGCCGAGGCCTTGCACGACCGGTGGGCACCGCAGGGACTGGAGTGCATCATCACCACCGGCAATGGAATTTTAATTAAATTCATAACATTTCCTTTAATGCTTTAAGTTACAGTTTATTTGTGTACTGCATCACCAAATGAGTACACTGACTGCACTTCAAAACTACTTAATTGGCTGTAATGCGCATTGAGATGTCCTGAGGTCATGAAAGACACTATATAAATGTAGGTTCTTCAGTTCTTGCACTTCAAAAGTACTTAATTGGCTGTGAAGCCCTTTGGGTCATCCTGAGGTTATATAATTTTGAGTTCTTTCTGTTTTGAGAGCAGAATTACAAATGGTGTTCTTCTGTATGTAGCAAAGTTCAAAAAGTTCCCTTTTTTTTAATAAAATGGAAATAATACCACTTCAAAAGGAACTATTCCTTTTTTTTTTAAACGAGTTATTTCAGAACAGTTTTATTTTGCTGACATGTTGCTGCTTAGGGGCAAAATTCCTATTTTTGATGAAAATTGAAGAAATGCAGTTTAGTGAAATAACACCTTTTAATGTTGCAGTTTCTTTAGAAGACCATTAACTACAGAAAGCAAATGGGTATTTCCTTGTTCTTGTTTGAGAGGAAATTATTTCAGTGAATCTTTAAAAAAAAAGACATCTTCATTTGCTTATCTGATTTATAATTGTACTTGGAGATTGGCTAATAGTCTGAATTACACCGACAGCCTGAATTACACCGACAGTCTAATCTGTTTTATTAGTAATTTTTCACTGTCCTGTATAAATCCTCAAGCTCTGCTCTCTAAATAATTACTCACATGCAGTTAGTTATTGATTTATTGCAAGTTGTGCTTTGCTGTCACTATACTGTAGAATAGTTGGCTGTGGTTCATACTGCTGCTATAACAAGCTCATGAATATACATTTGAAACAAGATCCACTTCTGAGAGACAAGCCATCTGTAGCAATTTTTGAAATCAAAGCATTTTGATTATCATCCTTTTTGTTTTATTCAGTGCACTTGAAGTATTTTTTTGTCGTAATACTTTTGTTTAATCAGTGGATACTAATTATATCATTGAATGCTGTTCATTGGAAGGCAGCTAAGCCTGACCGTGTGCAGGGGTTTGAAATAACCTACACTGTCCGTCATCCTGTGTTAATAACTGCCTCTCTAATAACACTTTTGCTCTCCAATAGCCAGTTTCAGTCCCTCGTTCCGCTAATATTCCTCTTTTGTTAAAGAAACTCTAAAGCAACAAATTAATGGAACAAAATAAACAAAAGTTGGTTGTAATTCTTTGCAGTTTTGTATTCAAGTGTCATGATGATGAGACTTGCCTTTAAATTTATTTTGAAAGAGGAATGTCCGATTTATAATCTGTAGAAGTTGGTATTTCATTTTGCCTGTTATTTGCATTTTGACTGCCAGCGTCCTTGATACTGCGTTATTCTTTGATCACCATGTAATTTAATATTGCAGCTGTGGACTACTAACATAATGTTGCAGAACCTTGATTTTATTTCTAGCACGTGTAAAGATTGTGGGTGCTACTGTTTACAAATCATTTAATGTTGGATCGAGGTATAGTTCAACCTTTTTTTAAAAAAGTACAGTAATTGCTTTCCTCCTCGGAGGTCACTCAAGACTAAGCAGTCTGATGGGCAGAATGAATGCAAGGTTGTGGGTATATCATGGATTTATCGGCCCAGAATTTGCCTGAAAAATAAGGGGGAGTTCACGGCGCATGCCCTTTATTAGTGTGTTTAAAAAAATGGCAGCAATTTGTGGCGAGCAAGAGGCACGCCGTGAGTTGCCAATCGCCACAAATTGCTGGACGATTTGCGCCGCTCCGCCGTTAGCCTTGCGAGAACGGGAGCTCAAACTCCCTGTGGAGATGAGATAGAATGTTGGTCCCGTTGTTCACCACGGTCCCAGATGCCCTGTTGACCTCGCCATGCCATTATCAATTCGCAGTTCCATCAATTCGTGGCGCAAAAATAATTGTAGCTGAACGGTGAGGAAAATAATCCAACTTGATGCGCACGCCCGCAAGATGCCCGGCTCCAGCAAATTCTGGGCCATTACATCTGTGATATGTTTCCGCATGCTACCAAGCTGAAAGCCAAAATGATCAGTGCACTGATATAAACCCTGTTGTATGCATGCCTTTTTCATTGTTGCCCAATAATAAATGACTTCAACATCCAAATCTGGTGGGGCATGACCGTGATCTATCTCATCTGTATGGTATTCATTTGCTCATCTGCGTGTCTGGTGCATATGGAAATCTGCCAGTCACCATACTAGAGTCTCCAAACCAAGCTGCCAATAAATGTACATGGGTAGAACCTCTGTTTGCCTGATCTGGAATGCCACTTTCTCTTGGTATTGACTCTCTAGAGGCTCTATCTACCCATAATTTCTAACTCCTGAAAGGCTTTTCAAGATGGTTAAAAATCTGTGGATAGGAATTTCAACTTTGCATAAAGACAAGAAATATTAAGGCACTCTGCAATTTGATGGTCCAAACTAATGTATTGTACTTTAAAACTTGATTTAAACTTAATGCTCACTGGCAGGTTACGGAGTACAGAATTTATGAACGTATGCAATCCGTGCAACTCGCTCAAGTCTTTGGTGTTTTGTGAGTTACTTTAGTCCATCCCCGGTCCAGGGACAAATTGTGTGTTCAGTATCTTTTCTGAGTGTGCGTGTATGTAATGTACAACACATATTTCTCTCTCTGTCTCATACACTCCAGCATCTAGAAATGCCCGCACATTGTCATGCTTGGCGTTTGGAGGTTTTCCAAAGTTGGATTTCCTCATTCCTTCCCTTTGCCAAAAAGTCTTTTCACTGGGAACAAAGCTGGTTTTTAAAACATCCTCTTCATTATAAGTCTTGAAATGAACTAGCGAGGAAATTTATATCCGTGTATCTGAAGTTCACTGGGTATGCCATTTAAAGTGAATTATTGCTGTGTAACTTTACAACTCCAGTAGATTATTTTGTTAATACAAATTTAAGAGTCAACGATTGGTGAGTCGCTGTTTAATAGTTCTATTATACATTTTAGTGACTTTGCTGTTTAAAAATTACAAGCCTGAAATATGGTGTTCTAATAATCTAAGTACTGATGTGGAAAATCTTGTTTAAATTCAGATCTTGTGCTGAAAAGTTTTTTATTTTAAACAAATTTTGCAGAATTAGGCGATTAGGATTTTGATTGAACATGCCTTAATTAGCTTGTCACTTTCATGAAAATTTACTTGAAGCAGAAGAAATTAAATCTGGAAAGCGATAAACTACACATTTGTCTATAGAGCAGACAAAGAGCTGTTCTGTTCAGTGGGAACAGCTGCATCAGGGTCACAAAAGATCAGATGCTGCAGGAAAGCAGAGAAAGGAACAATGATCTGAAATGAGGGATTAAGCACATTGTTGTTTGCAAGCTGAGCTGTTTTCAGCTCACCGCGACTGGAGGGTAACTTGTGTGCTGGCTAGTTAATTAGTTGCATTTTCCACTCCTTTTTTTATTATACTTCTAATTCTCAATCTGCCCACATGGGCAACATTATTTTGAGTAATAGGGTAATAAACATCTTAAGGGGGAGTATATAATTCCTTGCTCCATTGAACTACTTGCATTTTGTCTGGGAAACATCAAATCGCTGTCAATATAATTTGAAAACTTTTTAATAATGAACACACTAAATGCACTTTCCATTACAGGAGTGCAGATAATGCAATTCGCCCTCCCGCCAACGGGACACCTTGGTGTAAACAGCCTGATGTTCAGGAAACCAATAATGTCAAAGGCCAGGAAAATAAAGAGTCAATGAATCTGCTGTTAAGGTGGCTTTTCTTGTTGCAAAATAAACATGGGCAGCTGGTCCCCTGTATTTGCAGTTTATTAAACAATTAGATTTCTACATTATATACTGGAGCCCAGCAGCACCACAGTGACTGGCACCTGATGGGGAATATTTAGAACAGAGAGCTGTTTGACGGATGTTGTTCTCCAAAGATCAGAGCGATTTCTTTAAGTGTAAAAGTACTTTGTGCTTCTCCCATCTGCTTTCTTGCGAAAGGAGCCTGTGCATGCAAATGTGCGAAAGCTTTTAAAAGTGTTAAGTCGTGTAAAAAGAATTGTTCATCTGCACTGTGTACAATTTATTCACATCATTAGAAGTACAATACGTTACAGAACTGCTCTGATATTTTTCAAAGGAGTTCTGTGACTTGCAGCTTTTAGTTTATTTTTCTAAAATATAAATTGACACTTTGTACTGTAACAAAGCAGTGATGAGCTTTCCTCTTAACTTTCATCTGCTCTTCCTGTCCCTCGTTGCAGCAGAATTTGACACTTGCGTGTCTCTCTCCTTGTTTGAATCCCTCTACTTCAGTTTAGGGCCCGCCCACAGCAGCAAGACTGCCCTGGTCAATGCTGCCCATGATATCCTGTGTGACTGTACCTACTACTCTCCATCTCTACCTCTCTGATGTCTTCAACTTGACTCTTCCATTCCAGACCCCTGTCTCTCTCTCTTTTCTGCTGTCTACCACTTTTTTGTGGTTCCACTCCTATCTGTCCCAATCCAGTGACTACATCTCCCCTGATGATTTCTTATCCTGTGGCCATATGGTCACTTTTGCTGTGTCCCAAAGCTTCATCTTTAGTCCCCTCCTGTTCCTCATCTACATAATAAGCCTTGGCAAGATCCTTCATGAACGTGGGGTCCCTTTGTGTGTCAGTGATGCCCAACTTTAGTTCTTCATAGCTGTTGCTGTACTATCCAACTGTCTGTCCAATATCAAATTCTGGATGAGCCAAAACTACATGTCCAGAACATTTGGCTGTCTCTGCATCATCCCCACATGTATCCATACCTTCATCATCGCAAGTATACATTCCTCTAATACTGTCCTTGCTAAACTCCACAAATCCCCTTTTCATAATTTTGGCTAATTCACAACTTTGGTCCAAATTACCACCTCCACAAAGTACTGTCCACTCATCACCCCAAGTTGCATTGGCTTCCTGTACCCTGGTTAATCAGTTTGGCACATCCTCATTTAGAAATCCCTCCATGGCTTTGCTGTACACTGGGAGATCTCTTGCAGCATACCTCCAAACTCACAACACAAATTCATCTGACTCTATTACTGCTTGTTCCCCATCTCGATCTTTCAACCACTATCTTCCTGCTCTCTGAAATTCTTTACCAAAATATCTCTGTATTGCTACCTTTCTCCCTGCCCTCAAAAGCTCTCTCAAAATCTATCTTTGACCGTGCCCAATCTTCCTTCTTCCTCCCCCACCCTCTTTCCTGCTCAATGTTCACTTCTTTTAAAGTGCTCTGCGATGTGCTCGGAGCAGGCGCGAGGGGCCGAATGGCCTACTCCTGCTCCTATCTTCTATGTTCATGTGGGTTAGTCACGCATATGTAAACGCAGGTTGTTAATTCCTCAGTCCTGGAGAAGGCTATTCAGGCAATTATGTCTGTGCTGCTTCTTTGCTAGGGCAATCTAATCCCATTGACTCACTCTCCACATAGCTGTGCATTTTCCTGTGTTGAATTTACCATTGAAAGATGCAATGGTCTGTGTCTTAACAAGTATGTGGCAAAGCATTCCATGCTCCAACAACCCTCTGCACAGAAGTTTCTTGAATCTCTCCTCGGTAATTTTAAATCGATGGTTCCTCATCACTAACTCTGCAACTAGAGTCAAGGAAAGACAAATAGTCTTTCCTTTTCACTCAATCTAAACCTTCATAATTTAAAAAAACCTCTAGTGTTTCAAGTCTGACCTCGTAACTAGTTTCCTATCCCTGGCATCACCCTGGTGAATCTATGCTGCATGCTCTCTATGCCTTTAATTTCTTTCCTGTAATGGGGTGTCAAAACTCCACACACCTGTGGCCTAACCAGTGTTTTGTATAAGTTTATCATTACTTCTTATACTCCATGCTTCTATAAACTCAAAATGCTATTGTTTTTTTTATTATGGCTTTATCTACCTGTACTCTCACGTTCAGGGAATTATGCACTGGACTCCTAAATCACTCTCTGCTCATTCACACCCTTCAGTGCCTTTTGAGTGTATACTGCTATTCCTAGACTTTCTTCCTAAAATGTATTACCTCACACATCTATTTTAAATTGCATCTGCCACCTGTCCGTCCATTCCACTAACCCGTCTATCTTGTCGTATGTCATTTTCAATCCTCTCGTTGTTCGCCCAACCTCCTAATGTGTTATCGGCAAATTTTGAGATTCTATTCCCTATATTCAAGTTCAAATCATATGTACTGAACAAAACTCCACACTGATCCCTGGGGTACCCAACTTACACCTTTCTCTAATTCAAGTAACCCCCATTTACCCTAAATCTACTTCCTGTCAATCAACCAACTTTCTGTCCAAGCTGCAATATTTCCTCTTGTATGCCTGAATTTTTCTAATGAGTCTCTTGTAAGATACCTGATTAACTGCCTTCTGAAAATCTAAATCCCTTATTACTGCTGTATTCCCTTTGTTTATCCAATCAATTACTTCTTCAAAAATTTCTATTAAATTCTATGACATTGCCTTTAACAAATCCATGCTAGCTGACATTTTTTAAATGTTCCCTATTTTTATCTAGTTATGGATTCCAAAAGTTTGCCCACAACTGACATTAGATTAATTGATCCTTTGGGGGCGGTTGGGGGGGGGAGATTTGAACCCCCCGGGACAGAAGCCGGGCAAGTGGGAGGGGTAGTTCAAATGAAGTGGGGAAACTTACCCCCTCCGTTTCTGGCCGACTGCAATTTTAAATTGCAGGTGACGACGCCAATCGGAAGCTGGCGAGTCGTCTTTAAATGTGTGGATCAGGCCCCAATGATGTTTTCGGGCCTGGCTGCTATTTGTACCTGAGACCTGAGCCTTGTATGGAAAAGGAAAACAGGTGGGCTGTAAAACGGGCAACCGGTGCACTATCGGCTGTTTGTCGCCCAGTGATTTAAAAAAGTTAAAATTACCTCCACTCCTTCTCAACTGTGAACATGTTTTCTTGCCTCACTCTTTTTTCCTCATTTCAATCTTCAGGTTTTTAAAACTCAAGCTTGCCATCAAATTAACCAGTGTTTTTTTAATTTATCCTATCTTCTCTCCTATGCTTTCAATCTTGGTGTCCTGCAAAATGTCAAATATAGAAGGAAAATCGATCAAAGCAAGGAATAATCACTTTGCCTTCTATATTTTATATATAACTCTTCCCTTGCATAATGGCAACCAAAGCTGCAGATTCTTATTCATCCTCCTACCCCTGTCCCATTTGTCCACTGCTACTAGGGACATAGCTGGTGCTGCCCAGTAACTGTGGCTCAAAAGGGTGGATATGGCCCAGGGTGACTTGCCTGCTGGTTTCATTGATTTTTCTTTGCTGTGATACATTTAGCAATTTTCGTGACGGAACGGAAATTGCAAACCTTGGTACTGCAGCACTTGCAGCTTCTGCCTCCATGTGATTGTGTCCTAGCTGCTGGTGTGGCAGGCATTTTCTAACGCTAAAGCTAATCTGTTAACTTCCAATTAGTTGTGAACGTTGCATCAGTATGGCAATTTGCAGGCAGAAGAAGTGTCGAACTGAGAATTTGACCCTTGTAAAGTAGAAATCCTACAAAAAATTTTTTTTAAATCATGGAGTGGAAAGTAGTTCACCAGAGGTAGCAATTACTTTAAAAATCATACTTGCAATAGGAGGAGGTACCATACAGCACAGAAAACAGTTCGCATCCTGATTGAATTCTACACTGGATCTTCTGAGATTGGGAAAAACTTCTGTGCACTTGGGGGGAGAAGTTTGCAGGGCTGTATGGGGGAATGGGACTGGTTGGGTGACTTTTCAAAGAGCTGGCACGGATACGATGGGCTGAATGATTCCAGGTTCATCTGGCTTACTGCTGATGTCAGGAAATCCATCTTCAAAATAAAATCTTCCCGAGTTATTGTTGGGGGAACTTGGTCTAGCATTAGGGCTAAGTTTAAACTTAAGGTTCGAGTCAGGTTTATGTGGGCTTAACTTGAACCAGAGGTTCCATTGGCATACCTGTAAGGGTGACCAGTGGTTCTGAAGATGAATCAAATCTTGCATTTCTATATGTCTAATTTTTATATGTCTATTTAAAAGTCTTGTGTTTATCACCCGTCTGTTGCGGCACACCTCTGTAGGGCAAAAAAAATTGTAATTGCCTCAAATAATGACCATATGCCTATATGTGTTGATTGATGCACATTAATTTAATGGCGTATTTGAGCCAACCATAATCAGGGCCATTCTCTCGACCAGCAAGAAAAAAACAGAAATCAATAACCACAAGATTGACCATTTTTCTTTTACGAGGCTACCACTAATAAGTCAGCAAGTATCACAAAACCAACCAATGTACAGGAAACTCTTTGGTATCCGGGACCAGGATGGTGCCGGTTGATTGATTAAAATTCCGGATGACGGAGAGGGTTATCTACCGAGGCTATTTTTAACAAACAAAGAGTCAGACTCCTGTTATTGAGGTGTTCAGACTTCTGACAGCGCCAAGAAGCCGAGTAGTGGCAGTTTGGAGAACTACCCCCACTGACTAACTCGGCCACCACGGGAGACTCGGACTCGGCAACATTTCTGGTTATTGAGGTGTTGTTTTCGGAGTATGAATTTTGCCGGTTAATAGAGAATTCCGGATATTTAGGTGCCGTTTAAATGAGAGGTTCCTGTAATTGCTCAGAAATTTTCAGGTGTTTTAAGCAGTCGTGTTGTTTCTGCAAACATCCAGATACATGCAAGTAAAACTTGAATTTGTGCCATAATCTGTTTGTTTTTTTTTTAATTACATAATTCTGAAAAACCATTACATTTATCCCCAATACCACTGGTATGTTAATGTTTCCAAGTAGATTTCACTGTAGAGGCCTGAGCTTCAGTGATGTTCTGTTCCCAGATGTTTAATCCTTCAGTTAAGTTGGAGGGTTATAACTCTGTTGACAAATTCCATGTATATGAGAGATCCATCATGGGAGTTGATTTTTCACCTCTCCTATAGAACTGCAGTATCCACAGTGTGTTGTGACAATCCATGTCATATGATGGCTAGGTGGCAAATTTACAAATAATAACCCAGATGCAAGCAGGAAGAAGGAAAAAAAAGCAAAAATCTATATATTTTTTCTGTTTTAAACATTTTAAACCGACACAATTTCTGAAATTTTATCTGAAAAACTGCGCCTCGAACAATGCAGCACTCCCTTAGTACTACACTGAGGTGTCCGCCTAGATAATGTACTTGTGTTTCTGGAGTGGGGCATAAATCCATGACCCTCGGACTCTAGCAAGAGTGCTACCAATGAGCCAAGCTCGACACCTATCCATCTAAAACCATGCTCCAGGTCCTAGACTACCAGTAAGCAGCACTACAGGAAATCTACTAGTATATTAATATAATAATTAAATTAAATTAGAGGCTTATTGTACTTTGTTTTTTCCAAATAGAAGGTTTTGTAGAGAAGTGCCTACGAACAAATTCAGATGTTCCCCTTCTTTAAAATGTTAACGTGATATCTCTATAGGACTTTCTGTTGTAAGCTGAACTGCTTTCCTTGGAGATCAACCGTGACCTGCATTTGCACAAAGTTTAGACTTCCATGAATCCATTATCCAAACCCTTGGGTTTTTTCCCTCCCTATTTCTTTCTTGCCTCATGACTGAGATTTGGAACATCAGTGTGGCGGATCAAGGTTGTAAACCACTATTCTATTATTTTATGGCGCTATACCGCAGCGTTACCGTCGAAGCCTAGCAGGTAGTCCATTTTATTCATTGCAGAAACTTATTTTCATCTTTTCCACCAAGTCCAATTTCACCAGCACAGTTTGTTTGCACTACTGATTTCTGCACTGCACCAGCAGGATTCCTGCTGATCACAGAACCGAAACTGTATAGAACTCAAACTGGAAATCAGCAATGCAGGTACACATTCTTGAACTTTATCTCAGCTGCTAAGCTTGAATAGTTTTCCAATGAATGGATGTAGCGATGAAGGGAAGAGCGAACATTTTAATAAGTAGTAAATAGTTCGTACAGGGTACAAGCTCTTGGGATTCTTGATGTTTTAACCAAAAGCAGGGAGAAGGCTAACAGACACCCCTCTGTGAATCAAGTTTTCTTTTGAATGACGGACTGCACAAAGCCGCTCCAGGAAAGCTTATGTACGCTCTATCGACTTTGTGACACCCTACTAGTTTTGTTTGACTCATGAATTTGGGCAGAGTACTTCAAACTGTGAATTGCGGAAAGTACTCAATCTATTAAAAAGAAATTGTACCTTTGTTCAGTAAATGATTTAATATAAGCACAGGAGTGATGAATATATGATTAGAAATATAATTTAGAAAACTGCAGCTTACCCTGCAGTATGTACACCCACAAATGCCCCATCTTGATTTAATTCCACATTCTTTGCAAAGTAGTCGAGTGACATCTTTTCTAAAGATCCAGCGATCTTGTACTGTACTAGGATAAACTTGTTTTCAAGTTTTTAATTGAGCTAATATATAGAGAAGGGACGAAGTTTCCAGTTCTGACGAAGGGTCACAGACCTGAAATGTTAACTCTGTTTCTCTCTCCACGGATGCTGCCTGGCCTGCTGAGTGTTTCCAACATTTTCTGTTGTTATTTCAGATTTCCAGCATCCGCAGTATTTTGCTCTTGTATAGAGAAGGGAAGTTGGGTTTGGATGTAATTTCCTTATTCAAATCAAATCAAATCAAATCAACTTTTATTGTCGTTGTTAGTGCACAAGTGCAGTACAACAAAATGTAGGCTTGCGGCTCCCGAGAGAGTACATTTGGATTAAGACATTTAAACATTCAACATACATTTGTCTTGTAGTATATTAACATAAACATAACCATAATAAAGTGCATTGGCAGATGTGCAGGCTTTAGAGTTTATTTGTGGAGTTCAGTAGGATGACAGCCCTGGGAAAGAAGCTGTTCCTAAATCTGGTCGTACGGGTGCGAATGCATCTGTAGCGTCTCCCAGATGGCAGGAGGGCGAACAGACTGTGGCTGGGGTGGGTAGGGTCTTTGATGATGGACCGTGACCTCCGTAAACAGCGTTTCTGGTATATGTGCTCTATGGTCGGTAGCCGGGTGCCAGTAATGCGTTGGGCAGTTTTGACTACCCGCTGCAGGGCTTTCCGGTCATAGTAGCTACAGCTGCCATACCATACTGTGATACAGTTTGTCAGGATGCTCTCTAGTGCAGCGGTAAAAGTTAGAGAGGATCAGGGGTGACAGATTACATCCCTTCAGCCTCCTTAGGAAATATAGGCGCTGCTGGGCCTTCTTCACCAGAGAGGAGGTATTGAGGGATCAGGAGAGGTCTTCTGTGATGTGGACTCCGAGGAACTTAAAGCTGTCCACCCTTTCCACCACAGCCCCATTGATGTGGATGGGGGTGTGACTTCCGCCTTTGGACTTCCTGAAGTCCACAATGATTTCTTTTGTTTTCTTGGTGTTAAGGGCCAGGTTGTTATCGGCGCACCACTTCACGAGATGCTGGACCTCCTCCCTGTTATTGTATTGTCTGGTAATAAATGAAGTTTTTTTACATCTTTACACCTCCTGGAAAAAGATATTTTGGATGGCAATATGGTAGCTGATTTACAAGGAAATCTGATTGATTCAGCAACTATAATTTTTCAGCCAAACATAAAACAATTTTCCAAAGAAAAAATTACTTTATATCATGTTCGGGTAACCTGTAGAGTCTGTGGTTGTCAAATGATATTGTAAGTATGAATATTAATTACTTCAGATGTGTACTGTGTATTAACTAACTACCAAAAAGTGTCACTTGCTATGATCTCTAGAACCCATTCAGAAAGTTTGGTTATTTTGGGGGGAAAAAATTTGAGTTTGAAATACTTGGCCTTGACTTTGCAGGCATGAAAAGAAATATTTCCGAACACTGTTCTACTGATAGATGGAATACAGACTCCCCTGCAGTAAACTTGTATAGTTTTGCATCAAAGGACCATTACTGAAGGCTTGCTTATGTTAAGGGCCAGAGGTTAAAAGCAGTGATCAATGGGGCCTGATCATTTTTAGATGCTAGCTCAAAAAATGAACCCTTAAGTTCTGTTGAAGTACAGCGGTGCCTCCTCCAGTACTACACAGCAAAGCTAACAGACACAACTTCTATTTTGTACTGATATAATGCTTCATATTTGATAAATAACCAAGTATATATTGTAAATTTGAATTATGATCTGTCATAAATTGTACTTCTCTGCATGTGTACAGGAAACTTGGTGCTATCCGGCACCGACGGGACCGAACTGTTGCCGTTCCCTCAAAACTGCCGGACAAACCAGCGCTAATGTTAAAACATATGGAAGTTTTTGAGCTCCGTATCTGGCAACAAACCCTGTTGCTTAGCAACAGCTTCTAAACAGTCGGCCGTAGCTTGCAAGCGTCTCTGTAGCTAAGCAACAGCTTTAGCTAGACCTTGCAGAGCCTGACTGGTGGGGGAAAAAAAAGCAACGAAAAGAAAAAAAACTTACTGAACCGACTCCTGAATTTTGCCGGTGGATCGAGCATTCCTGACAGTTAACCTCCGGATAAACCAAAGTTTCCTGTATCTCTCTCTCTGACTCGATCCTTATTATGGTTGGCATTTTAAGAGAAATACTTTTAACAAGTGACTTTTGTGCAGGTGCAATTTATTTTTTATAATTTTGCCTATACTGCAGAATTAAGGGGCAAAGTATTTTTTACAGTACTTGATGCTTTGTGTTTCCGTCGAGGTCCATCATTGTATTTATTTCTCTTCCTGTGACATTTGTCTCATTTTCACAATGATCTTATAAGTTTAATCTGCCATTCCCAGCATTTGGATTTCCTCGATGGCTCAGTTGGTAAAGCAAATGTATAATTGAACTGTACAGACCAGAGAGTACCAGGTTCAATTTTCAGTTTATTCTGAGTCAACTGAGTTGGAAGATGGGATGAGACTGGATAGCTCTTTCAGCCGGCACAAACACGATGTGCCGAATGGCCTCCTGTGCTGTAAATTTCTATGATTCTATCTCGGCTGGGATGGCATTAGGGTTACTACGATTGCCCTCAGCTAGGGAGGGAAGTATTATCTAAGGTTCCTTCTGATCATTATCCAGTGCTCCTGTTGGAAAGTGCATGGGTGTAGACAACACTCGAAGCTCGACACCGTCCAGGACAAAGCAGCCCGCTTTATCGGCACCCCATCCACCACCTTAAACATTCACTCCCTGCTCCATCGGCGCACCGTGGCTGCAGTGTGTACCATCTACAAGATGCACTGCAGCAACTCGCCAAGGCTTCTTCGGCAGCACCTCCCAAACCCGCGACCTCTACCACCTAGAAGGATAAGGGCAGCGGGCGCATGGGAACACCACCGCCTCCAAGTTCCTCTCCAAGTCACACACCATCCTGACTTGGAAATACATCGCTGTTGCTTCATCGTCACTGTCAAAATCCTGGAACTCCCTCCCCAACAGCACTGTGGGAGCACCTTCACCTCACGGACTGCAACGGTTCAAGAAGGCGGCTCACCACCACCTTCTCAAGGGCAACTAGGGATGGGCAATAAATGTTGGCATTGCTGGAGTTGGCACCTTTGGGAAAGATGTTTTTTTTTTTAAGTGACTTATTTACCAGATTTTAATACTGAATAACATTAGTTAACCAGTCTTAAAAATACAAGCTGGTGATTGTGAAAGAGAAGGTGGTGTTGTGGGAACGGAGGTTCCTACTAAATCACTGAGATCGACTCAGGCAATTAAAGCAACGAACTTTAGACTCAGGCAATTAAAGCAACGAACTTTAGACTCAGGCAATTAAAGCAACGAACTTTAATGAAACAAGTAACAAACTGCTGGAAACATCTTTAACAGGTCTTCTCTCTATGACTACTCCACGAGGACTGCTGGGCTGGCCTGATCGCTGACGTCATCACGTTCTTCCCGCCGTTGGAGGATCACGTGACTGACGGCATGACGTCATCACGTTGGAACTGTGCTGTGAAGGCAACTAGACATAGTACAGTCAAACAGAGTAATTAAAGGTACAGGCACAGGCAATAATTATATTACTGTTAAAGGCATTATGACTAACTGGTCTGAGTCCTTTGGTGGCTCCGCCACATGCGCGCCCCCCCCCCCCCCCCCAGAATTGTCTAACAGAAAACGTAAGTCGAGGAGGCGGTCTGACCATTCTGTCCGACCGAGTGCGGTAGGCTGGCAGCGGAAGTGGATGACTGGTGGTTGAGCTGGTAGGCGGCTGTGGCTGAACTGGTGGGGTGGGCGTAGTCGAACTGGTGGACGGCCGTGGCTGAACTGGCACGGCGGGCGCGGGCAGACGTCCCCGTTTTGGCGGCTGAGCGAGGACGACTGGGGTACTCCAGTCCAAATGGGCCGGCTTCAAGCGGTCCACAGAGACGTGATCAGGCTTCCCTCCGACGTCGACCTCGAAGGACTTGTCTCCTGGTGTGATGACACGGAAGGGACCCGTATAAGGAGGCTTGAGCGGATCCCCGTGAGCGTCATGCAGAATGAAGACATACTCGGCGCTCTTCAGCTCCACCGGCACGTGGGAGCTCTGTTGGTTGTGGTTGGATGTGGGCACCAGGGCGACACACTGAACAGCTTCCTGGTGGCTGGCGAGCTGCTGGGCTGCAGACCATTGCTCCGTGGGAGACTGGAGGAAATCCCCAGAGACTCGAAGTGGCTGGCCGTAAACAAGCTCCGCTGAAGAAGCTTGCAGTTCATCCTTGGGCGCCGTGCGAAGACCCAACAGTACTCAAGGGAGCCTGTCGATCCATCCAGCCCCTTGCAGACTGGCATGTAAGGCGGCTTTGAGGGACCTGTGGAATCTCTCGCACAGGCCGTTCGCCTGTGGATGGTAGGCGGTGGTGCAATGGAGCTTGGGGCCGAGCCCTTGCGCCACGGCATTCCAAAGCTCTGAGGTGAATTGTGGACCTCTATCGGAGGAAATGTCAGCCGGCACCCCGAACCGAGCCACCCAGCAGGAGAGGAAAGCCCTGGCGACGTCCGCCGACGTGGTGGAAACCAGGGGAATCGCCTCTGGCCACCTGGTGGTGCGATCTACCACGGTGAGGAGATGGGTGAACCCCCGGGAAGGTGGTAGTGGCTCCACCAGGTCCACATGTACGTGGTCGAACCAACGCTCCGGGACGACGATTGGAGCCACTGGCGCCCTGATATGCCGCTGGACTTTGGCCTTCTGAAAGACCAAACGGGTGTTGGCCCAATCCACATGAATTTCGTTGCCATGAGATGTTGTGAGGCCTGTATGCCGGGGTGCGACAACCCGTGAATTGCATCAAAAACCTTCTGGCGTCACGCGACTGGCACAATAGGTCGATGAACACCCATGGAGATGTCGCATAGGAGCGTGGTACCCGCGGCCTGAAAGTTGACGTCGGCCGGTTGGAAGCTCGACGGGACAGTACGGTATGATTGCACCTCGGTCCGTAATCTGATCTTCCGCCATGCGAGCGTAGTCCATGCCGAGGTGGACTGCATGCACTGTTGTGCGGGAGAGGCAATCCGCCACCAAATTATCTTTACCAGAGACATGGCGAATATCGGTGGTAAACTCCGAAATGGACTTTCCCGCTAGGTGGGCCGAGAAGTCTTGTATATGCGGTATTGGATACCGGTCGGGGGTAGTGACGTCGTTCAGGCGTCGGTAGTCGCCGCCAGCCGCCACCAGGTTTAGGGACTATGTGCAGAGGTGAAGACCAGGGACTATTTGATCGCCGAATGATCCCCAGCTGCTCCATGGTATCAAATTCCGCCTTCGCAGCTGCGAGCTTGCCGGGATTCAGCCTGCGAGCCCGTGCGTAAACCAGAGAACCCGTTGTGGTAATATAATGCTCCACCCCGTGCTTTGCGACCGAGGAAGAGAAGGTGGGTCTGGTTAGCCCCGGGAACTCCCCGAGGAGTCGAGTGACTTCGTCCGGTGATGGAAACGTACAGGTGACGGGGCACGAAATGGCAGTGCTGCGGTGGCAGGGAATCGAATGGAAGGTGGCCGCGTTGATCAGCCGGCGTTGCCGGACATCCACCAGGAAACCATTCGCACACAAAAAATCCGCCCCTAGGATGGCCTGTGAGATCCTAGCCGTGACGAACTCCCAATGGAAGCGTTGGCCGCTGAAACAGAGTTGGACTCGCCGCTTACTGAGAGTGCGGATAGCTGCCTCGAGGGAAGGGCCATGGCCTCCCATTTGGAGATCCAACTTCGAAGCGGGCAAGATGCTACATTGCGAACCGGTGTCACACAAGAAACGCCGCCCGGATAGGGAGTCTGTGACGTAAAGGAGCCTCCCTGAAGACCCGATGGACATGGCGGCTGCGGCGCGCCCTTTAGACCCGGTCCTCCTTTGCGCAGAACGTCGTGAGGGCCTTGTTTTTTTTGTTGGCGAAAAACTGCAGGGGGAAATGCAGTGTCTGGCTTTCGCGCCAAAACGAGCGTGGTAAAAACATCAGGCCCCCGCTGGAGGAGCTGGCGTCGCGTCCGTGGGGGTTGGGCGCCTCGTGGCTGCACAGCACTGCTGGGTCACGGTGAAAATTTTATCGACTTCAGCGGCAAGTGCAGCGCAGTCTGTAATCTCCGAACTAGCGAGAGCAGCCTGCACTGGTTCTGGGAGCTGGCAGAGGAATAACTCCCTAAACAGGAAGCATTCGGGTTCTGCGCCTAAGTGCGTGAGCATGTGGCTCATAAGCTCGGATGGTTTGAAGTCCCCAAGGCCGGGCATAGCGAGGAGCCGGCGAGCACGCTCTGATTTAGAGAGTCCGAAAACCTGCAACAACCGTGCTTTTAAAGTTTCGTACTTGCCATCAGCAGGAGGGTCACCGAGGAGGCTGACAATCCTGGAGGCTGTGGTGCTGTCGAGGGCGGAGACCACGTATTAATAACTGGTCGGATCCGCCACGATGTTCCGAATGGCAAACTGTGCTTCGGCCTGGATGAACCAGGCGGCTGGCTGTTGCTCCCAAAATTGTGGCAGTTTGAGGGTCACGGCGTTCGTTTCCATAACACAAATCTTCCACGATATCCGATCGTAGAAGTCGGGGTCACCAATGTGGGAACGGAGGTTCCTACTAAATCACGGAGATCGACTCGGGCAATTAAAGCAACGAACTTTAATGAAACAAGTAACAAACTGCTGGAAACATCTACAACAGGTCTTCTCTCTATGACTACTCCACGAGGACCGCTGGGCTGGTCCGATCGCTGACGTCATCACGTTCTTCCCGCTGTTGGAGGATCACGTGACTGACGGCATGACGTCATCACGTTGGAACTGTGCTGTGAAGGCAACTAGACATAGTACAGTCAAACAGAGTAATTAAAGGTACAGGCACAGACAATAATTACATTACTGTTAAAGGCATTATGACTAACTGCTCTGAGTCATTTGGTGGCTCCGCCACAGTGTCACATTTAGAATGGTAGTAAAATCAGACACTGGGATGGTGGGGTGCCACACTCCAACACCTTGCAGAGAACAAGTTACAATGCTGGATTTGCTCCTTTTTGAGCAATTAAATGTTTGTCTTCAGAACAAGATTAGATTATAGAAATTCATCACCGAAATCACACCCTGACTGCTACTGAGCTGTTGAAGGTTGTTGGCGAGCCAGAATTGGTATTGAATTCCTGCAAGGGCCACTGCTTACATCAGTGGCTGTCTTCCAGGAAGCGTGATTGTTTTTCCAGAGCCTGTTCTGCAGATCTTAAAACTGGATTGTTAATTTTTGGAAATAACAACAGAAAATGCTGGAAAAACTCAGCAGGTCAGGCAACATCCGTGGAGAGAAATTTGTTCATTTTTGGGCTGTATCAGATCTTATTCTTCTCAGCAAAAAGGACCAGTCCTGAAAGTGAGCCCTCATTCTCAGTGAACCAAATGTAACCTTATACAGGCAGTATCTGCCAATGTAACATTACACAAAGTTGAACAGAACACCCTTGTTACTGTAATTTGTAAAATGCCATAAGTCCTCTGGTGTTCTTCAGTTCTTCGGACAGCAGAAGAAAAATCACTGTCCGACTGTGGCTTAAGCTACAATCTGTGATACAAGTTTATTTAGTAATAAACTAAATGGTAGCAGAAAACGAACACCGATTTCACTCGGTTTACCGAATATTATGTAACTGAATCAATTACATTACAAGACAAACCTTTCTGAACTGGTAAATTTCAGAATGAAAACATTGAATCATTGAGGCTCAAACTAGAGACTTCCTATAAATAATAATAATAATTCAACTTTATTGTCATTGTACAATGCACAAGTACATGAACAACGAAATGTGATCTTGCAAGCTCCCATGAGTCCAGTACAAATAACATTAACATTAATGTAAATAGCACCGTCCTGGGAGAAGCAAAGCCGCTGCGTCTGTGCGCGCCGCCATTCCATTTCCACCATTCCTCCTGTCCGACAATCTTCAGCCCAACGCCCGGGCCTGCTCACCAGCCGCCCCTCCCGGGGCTCCTTCCGTGACCACCTGCACCTGGTCTTCCCTGATGGCCACCCCTCCAGGTACTAACCAGGCCTGGCTCTGCTTAGCTTCCAAGCCTTGCCAGTGACCCTGTCCCTAGTCCCAGGAACAGGGCTCATGGAAACTTGTGCTCATGGAAATGACTGTAGTCACTTTGATTCTAGGAGTAAATATGCTAGCTTTAATGAATGTGTAGCTTCCAGACTGGTTCTCTTTTTAAAAAAAATATTAACCTCAAATATTGTGGAAAAAGGAAAGGGAAAAATAAACGATGGAGAGACAGCTCCAATTTAATCACCCGGGCATTGCTTTGATGCGTGGTCGAAGTGCAGGGTCTTCAGCAAGCTTTTATAAGTAGGAAATATTGTGACGAATGGAATGCAGATGGAAGTAGCATGGTGGCTAGAGGAGCGGCCATCATGGTTGAGCAGGGAATGAAAATCAGGCCAGTATCATCGGAGCAGAGGATGTGCACGGGGACATAATTGCTGGAGGGGATTACAGAAGTAGGGAATGTTGAGGCCATGGCACAATTTGAAGGTGAAGTCTTGGTGTAGATTCTCCAAGGCACAGGGAGCCAGTGCTGCTTGGTGACGATGTGACAGGTGGGGAAGTGGGATGAGAACAAAAGTCATGGCATTCTGGATGGCTTGTAGTTTCTATGTGTGGTGCAAATGGGGAGACTACAATGGAGAGTGTTAAACAAACCCTTGAGGTGGATATAGTTTGAGACCGTGTTCTGAGGGTGAACGAAAACTGTCTTGGTGAAAGATCCATCAAACGATTGGAGCCACCTTCATTGAGTCATCCTACCTGGGATATTCTGCATACTACAGTATGTTAAACCATACATCAGGGGGAAAAAAAAGACTTGGATTTATATAGTGTCTTTTATGACCACTGGATGTCCAAAGCACTTTACAACCAACTGAGTACTCTTTTGTTTGAAGTGTAGTCTTTTTTGTAATGTAGGAAATGCAGCAGCCAATTTGCACACGGCAAGCTCCCACGAAGAGAAATGCGATAATGACCAGATAATCTGTTTGTGATGTTGATTGAGGGATAAATATTGGCCAGGACACCGGGGAGAACTCCATGCTCTTCTTCAAAATAGTGCCATGGGAACTTTAACGTCCACCTGAGAGTGCAGCACTCCCTCAGCACTGCACTGGAGTGTCTGCCTAGATTTTTGTGCTCAAGTCTCTGGAGTCAGACTTGAGCTTACAACCTTCTGAATTAAAGGGGAGGGGGAAACACTAAGCCATAATCAGCTGGTGAATTTTTGTTTTTCAGAGCCAACATGAATCTGGAAAATCTCAGCAAGCCGGAATTGCTGATGTTCTTCGGTGTGCTCGAGGGAGAACTTGAAGCAAGAGATGTGGTGATTGAAGCATTGCAAGTAAGTGTCACAGATTTTACTTTTACTTCTCCCACATAGGTAGGTGTCACAGATTTTGTTTTACATCTCGCTTAAACCATAAAGTTAAGAGATGTTTCAGCTTGTTGGAAGGCAAACATAATCATCCTAATTACCATTGAATCCTAAATGTGAGAAATGTATGTGGACTGTCATCCCTTTCTCCAGCGTTTTCTGTTGTTCTACTGCTATATTGTTGGGTGTCTCTGGGCTAATCACAGGTGATCTGTTCTTGGGAGAATCGTCCGGCTAAACCTTGGCGTTACGGTTGCAGAACCACCGCTGCAAGACCAGCAGCTGGCAGCAAGTCATGGGTCTGCTGGTAACAGGACATCTAACATCGTAATAGAAACAAAATACACACTAATTGTAGTGTATATAGGTTATATGTAATTTTTCAATTTAAGAATGTTATCTGTGTGGAGAAGGCATTTTGATTTCATATACATTGGTTCTTCTGATGAATTGCACTCCTATCCTGACTATTTTTGTTAAATTCTGCTGAACTGGAAGACTGCTAATTTGATGCCTGCTTTTGTGTAAGGTTTTTACAGGTTTTTTTTTCTTATACACTATTGTAGTTGTCTTATATTGAGGCTTGATCACGGTTTTGACTGTTCACTTAATTAGATGCAAATGTAGTTACAGACATTGTTCACGATAACATGAGGGATTGTGGTTATGTAGGGGCTCAAAGTGACGAGGAGGTCTGGTAGGCCATATGGCCTAATAAAACATTGTTTTTTGTTCACGTGTGTTCCATGATTTATCTTCTGCACTGTATAGTCTCTTCAAAACTAAAGCTGAAAACCACTGGAAGGCAGGACTAGAACCTGGGAAAAGACGCTGCTCTGTTCAAGGAAGAGAAACGCATTGACTGTATTCTATATGCATTCAGGATTTTGTTGAAGACAGTTTTAAAAAGCCAATGTGAGAAGCTTCCTGCACATTTCCGCAGGGTGCAGCAAACGTGTATTGAAATGTATTCACCTGTCCGAATCAATTGCTGGTCTCCGTCTAGTAGAGACTGTTAACTGTACCAATTTCTTTGTGTTCGAAGTTATGAGTCAAACTATCTGTTAGCTTTGGGTCAGGGATTCAGTAACAAAGCACCACTGAATTGCCTTTTAAATCCCCATCACTCTGCTTTTGAAGGTGGTTACTCATGTAGCAAATATTTGGACCTGTGGTCCAAAGTATATTTTAATTGGCTAATTTACTGTACAATTCATATAACTTGACGTGGATCTGTATTGATGACGCATTGCCCAGTTTAGAGCCTAACTAGTTGGACTGTAGAAATTGTCAAAACATTTCGAGCGTAGTTATACTGCCATTTGTCCATTGCTGCAACTTGACTCCAGAGGGGGAGTGGTGTAAGATCCCACTGGAGGAAGCAGTCTCATCACTGAGGCTTGACAACTTGGGTTATAGCTCCTGTGCAGTGTCAAACCAGGTTTAGAAAGTCCTTGGGGACCTTCTGGACAATTTATAAACTTGTCCGTTGTATTAAAGTAGGCATTGCAACCAGCAGAGTTTAAAATTTAACAGCCAAGAGCAAAATATTGTTAATGCATGTGAACATGATTTCACCGAGTCCTGCTTTAGACATTTGAATCCACATCATGGCCAAGCGGGGCTACAGGTTGATACTGTAACTTCTATCAACAACAACTTGCATTTATATAGTGCCTCAAGGGATGACCGAAGGATAGTGAATAGGAGTAAATGGAAGATTCTTAGATGGATTGGCAAGACGTAGCTAGTGGCACGTTCCACAGATCTCTGTTGGAACCCCGTGTAACAATTTGTTCACGAGGATAGAAGGAATAATGCCAAATTTTCTGAAGAAGATAAATTAAAGGCTGTGGTAAACTGAGGAAGAATGCAGATTCGATGAATGGATAAAAGTATTTTAATAGAGATAAATGTGAAGTAATATATTTTACAGGCAAAGAATGGAGTATGGGAATATATACCAAACAAATTCTCTGAGGTGAGTAGCAGAGAACTAAGGAACATTTACAGGCAGTATTGCAGATAGAAAGGTCACGTGTATATTGACACTGAATGCAAAAAGAGGTGATGATGAACCTGTAGAAGACACTGGTTAGTTGGATTACTTTGTACAATTTTGAGTACCCTTTTTAGATTTACAAAAAATACTGGAACCATGGAAAAGATTAAACAGATAAATTAGTGTGACAGCAAAGATGAGCAAATAGAGTTTATAATAAAACATTCATTCATTTGGTACAACAAAGGTTAAGGGAGGAGCTAACAGAAGTGCTCAATTTAAGGGGTTTACGAGGGTAAATAATTAAATGTGGTTGGTGATTCAGTAACACGGGGACATGAAAAATCAGGACTGGGAATTAAACATTGCAGGTTAACATATTTACAGAATCACAGAAATCACACAGTGCAGATAGAGGCCATTTCGGCCCATCGAGCCTGCACCGACACATATCCCACCCTATCCCCGTAACCCCACGTATTTAATCCCCTTAACACTAAGGGTCAATTTATCATAGCCAATCAACCTAACCCGCACATCTTTGGACTGTGGGAGGAAACCGGAGCACCCAGAGAAAACCCACGCAAACACGGGGAGAATGTCTGTGTGGAGTTTGCACAGTCACCCGAGGCCGGATTCAAACCCGGGTCCCTGGTGCTGTGAGGCAACAGTGCTAACCACTATGCCACCGTGCTGCCCTAAAATATATTAGAAAAGATAGAGGGGGGGGGGGAAGGAGAGGTGGAGTAGCTGTATTTATTAGGGATAACATAATGGCAGTAGAAAAAGTGACGCAGCTATCAGCAAGACAAAAATAGAATCCATATGGATAGAGATTAAAGATAATAAAGGATCAATCACACTAATGGGTGTAGTCTACAGACCACCTAATAGTGGAAGGGAGGTGGAGGAAGAAATATGCAGACAAATTAGGGAAATTAGTAAAAAACCATAGAATAATCATGGGGGATTTCAACAACCGCTATTAATTGGACAGCAGAGGTAGGTAAAGGGGATAAGGGAATGGCGTTCCTACAATGTGTACAGGACTCCTTTCTAACCCAATATGTAAAACGCCCAACAAGGGATGATTCACTATTGGATCTAGTAATGGGGAATGAACCAGAGGATAAGAGAAGTAAAAGTAGGGAAACATCTAGGCAATAGTTACGATAATAATTGAGAAGGATATAAGTATGACAAAAACCAGGGTAATAGATTGGAGAAAAGCTGATTTTGAGGGGCTGGGAATAGAACTTGGGAAAATAAAATGGGAAACAATATTGGCAAACAACGATGTAGAACAGCAATGGGAAACATTTAAAACTGTGTTCAACAGCGTGCAGGAACAATATATTGTGCTAAAAGGAAAGAACAAACTAAACACCAATGAGACTCCATGGATGAATAAAGCCATAAGGGAACAAATGAGGGTAAGGAAAGAGGCATACATTAAGTACATAGACAGCAGGGGAGTGCATGATCAGGGAGAATACAAAGGGGGAGAAATTGAGTCGTGCCCCCTTTGGGGTGCAAACTTCGTCCCAGAAAAATTAGCGCCCCCGCGGCCGAAATTGAGTGGTAGCGCCCCAAGAGGGAAGCGGGAGGCTACTGGAAGCGCCCCACCTCTTGGGGCGCTGCGAGGGAATATTGCGGGGCTACACACCGCGGCGGCGCGGTACTGCAGGCCTTCCTCCCCTTAAAGGGGAGGGGCCTTGTGCAACGCGACTCGGGGCCTAGCTGGGCCACCGGGGATCGGAGTGCCGGCAAAAGAGCCCAGCACTCGAAGTGCCGGGTTCATGGAGCGCAGCCGGCACTCCGCGGGGGGGTGGTGGGGGCAGGACTGGAGCGGGGGCAGGTGCTGGCAGGCGGCCAGCAACAGAAATGGCTGCCCGGCACCTCGCCTTTAAATAGCGCTGCCCCGGCCGCAGGTAGGCCCCCCCTGACTCCATCGGATATAGCGTCTGGCGGTAAGTCGGGGCGCTATCGAAGATCGCAGCCAGGGCGCGTGCGGGAATAGGGCCATTAAGGGATAGACAGGATAATACCACAAGTAACAATAGAGTAATGGCAGAAATATTAAATAATTATTTTGCTTCAGTATTTACTAGGGAGATAGAACATGTGAAAATGACATTGAATGATGAGCTGAATAATGAGAAGTGCGTTTATTAAAAAAAAAGGGGATATATTAAATAAACTAATCAAACTCAGAGGATAAATCCCCTGGTCTGGATGAATTGCATCCACTCATTTTAAAAGAATCTAGGGAAGAGATAGCCGAGGCATTACTACACATTTAATAATTCGTTAGAAAAAGGTGTAGTGCCAGAGGACTGGCGGATAGCTAACGCAATACCTATATTTAAGAAGGGGGATAGAACATGTCCAGGAAATTATAGACCAGTCAGCTTAACATCAGTGGTAGGAAAAATAATGGATTCCCTATTAAAGGAGAAAATAGAAGAACATCTAGAAACCAAAAATGAATAGTCAGCATGGATTTCAAAAGGGCAAGTCTTGCTTGACCAAGCTCATTGAATTTTTGAAGAGGTAACAGAGAGAGTAGACAAGGGTAATGCAGTAGATGTAATTTATCTAGATTTTCAAAAGGCCTTCGATAAGGTACCACATAATAGACTGATGAACAAGGTCAGAGAATGCGGAGTCAGGGGACAAGTAGCAGAATGGATAGCTAGCTGGCTTCAGGACAGAAAGCAGAGAGTAGGGGTAAAGGGTAGCTATTCACAGTGGCATAAGGTGGGTAGTGGTGTTCCACAAGGATCAGTGCTGGGACCACTGCTGTTCACAATTTATATTAACGATTTAGACTTTGGAATCAAAGACACAATTTCTAAATTTGCGCATGACACCAAATTGTGGGGGCTAGTCAATACTGGGGAGGACTGCAACAAATTACAGGAGGACATTCATAAACTTGCAAAATGGGCATATAATTGGCAAATGAAGTTCAACACAGATAAAAGTGAGGTATTACATTTTGGTAGGAAGAATAGGGAGGTCACTTACTGGAGGGTGCGAGTCTAGGTGGGGTAGAGGAACAAAGGGATATTGAAGTACAAATCACAAAGTTGCGACACAGGTTGGCTAGGCTTTTTATTTAAAAAAAAAAAGCAAACCAAGCACTAGGGTTTATTTCTAGAGGTATAGAATTGAAAAGTAGGGAAGTTATGCTCAACCTGTATCGAACCTTGGTTAGACCACACTTGGAGTACTGCGTACAGTTCTGGTCGCCATATTATATAAAGGATATAGAGGCACTGGAGAGGGTGCAGAGAAGATTTACAAGGATGATACCAGAAATGCGAGGGTATACATATCAGGAAAGGATGAACAAGCTGGGTCTCTTCTGTTGGGGGAAAAAAAGAAGGCTGAGGGGTGACCTAATAGAGGTCTTTAAAATTATGAAAGGTTTTGATAGAGTGGATACAGAAAGAATGTTTCCACTTGTGGGGAAGAGAATAACTAGAGGCCATCAATATAAGATAGTCACCAAGAAATCCAATAGGGAATTCAGAAGGAACTTCTTTACCCAGAGAGTGGTGAGAATGTGGAACTCGCTACCACAGGGAGTGGTTGAAGCAAAAAGTATAGATGCATTTAAGGGGAGGCTAGACAAACATATGAGGGAGAAGAGAATAGAGGGTTACGCTGATAGATTTAGATGAGGAAAGACGGGAGGAGGCTCGAGTGGAGCATAAACACCGGCATGGGCTGGTTGGGCCGGATGGCCTGTTTCTGTGCCATATATCCTATGTAATTTAGAATTCTTTTTTAATGAGGTATCAGAGAAGGTTGATGTGGGCAATGCGGTTGATGTGGTGTATATGGACTTCCAAAAGGCCCTAGATAAAGTGCCACATACAGGAAACTTTGTTATATCCGGCACCGACGGGACCAAGCTGTTGCCGATCTATCAAAACTGCCGGACATACCAGCACTAATGTTGAAGCATACGGAGGTTTTCATCTCCGTATCTGACAACAAACACCTGTTGCTTAGCAACAGCTTCTAAACAGTCGGCCCCCGCACCTTGGAAGCGTCTCTGTAGCTTAGCAACAGCTTCAGAGAGACTTTCCAGAGCCTGACTGTTGAAAAAAAAACCTAACAAAACGGCTCCTGATTTCTGCCAGTAGATCGAGGTTTCCGGACATACAACCTCCGGATAAACCAAAGTTTCCTGTAATAGGCTTGCCAACAAAGTTGAAGCCCATGGAATAAAAGGGACAGTGGCAGCATGGTTACAAAATTGGCTAAGTGACAGGAAGCAGAGAGTAGTGGTGAACGGTTGTTTTTCGGACTGGAGGCAGGTATACAGTGGTGTTTCCCAGGGGTTGGTACTCTGACCACTGCTATTCTTGATATATATTAATGACTTGGACTTTGGTGTACAGGGCACAATTTCAAAATTTGTAGATGATACAAAACTTGGAAGTATAGTGAACAGTGAGGAGGAGAGTGATAGACTTCAGGAAGACATAGACAGGCTGGTGGAATGGGCGGACTCGTGGCCGATTAAATTTAACGCAGAAAAGTGCAAAGTGATACATTTTGATAGGAAGAATGAGGAGAAGCAATATAAACTAAAGGGTACAATTCTAAAGGGGGTGCAGGAACAGAGACATGGGGGGGTATATGTGCACAAATCATTGAAGGTGGCAGGGCAGGTTGAGAAAGCGATTTAAAAAAAGCATACGGGATCCTGTGCTTCATAAATAGAGGCATAGAGTACAAAAGCAAGGAAGTTATGATGAACCTTTATAAAACACTGGTTCGGCCTCGACTGGAGTATCGGCCCTGATTTTCTGCCAGCTGTCGGGCGGCTTTTCAGGCGGCCGGGGGCCGAAAAAAGGGGCCGCGACCCCACACGCCTGATTCCACGCCCCGTCCAACTTTCGGACCGCCGTTTCTCCGTGACCCGCTTCAGTCCCGCCCGCCGCTGGCGGGACTGGCCGTCGGAACACTAATGAGCAATTATTACCTTGTTTAAGTCGATTTTCAGGGGCCGTTGCGATTTTGGGGCTTTCCCCACATCAAACATGCCTGCGGGGAACCCCGCTGATGAAACCTGGCGTGAAGCTTGCCGGCTTGCTTGCTGTCAGCTGCAGGTCATTTGGAAAAGCTGCGATTTAAAGGGACAGCATTTGTATGTTGAAGGACCTTGTTCCTGCAGGCTTGGGGCTACTTCAAGGCTTAGGCACAGCTGTGGAAGGTTGGAGCCTCTCACACTTCTCCAATGTGATCTCCTGGGAAGCCCCTCTCGCCACCCTCACTCAGCGCTTCCTCAGCGGAGGCATCTACGAGAAGCATGGGACGCCTTTTTTTTCCTTTCCTTCCCTTCTTGCCATTAGAGGGTCTCCAGCAGCAGAGGCGGCAGCAGCAAAACCAGGAACAGCAGGATGAGCACCAGGCTGCTGTTCACTCACCTGAAGCTGCACAGGCCAGAAGGGGCCAGCGCTTGGAAGTGGCTTGAGAGCACCTTGCTGCGCTTTAGGGGGCCATGGGGACCCGTTTCTGCACTGGCAGTCCTACTCAGAAGGACTTCCATGAAGTCTGGTTTCTCTGTTCAATAGATGGCGAACGCTCCTCAAGAGATGTCATTCTCTTATGAGCACTCACCATGTTTTCCATACCCTGGCGAGTTATCTCCTCCATGGAGGTTGCCAACCTTTCCATGGTGATGTGTTCATGTGCCAATGACTCCACAATGGCTCTGCTCATGGTCGCTATGGACTCCTCCATTCGCTCCACACTCGCAGCGACCCTGGAGACAAAACCTGCCAGACACTCCTGCATCTGTGCATGGAGATCCATCACCTCTTCTCTTGCGGATGGACCCAGAGGCAGAGGGTCAACATGCAGCGCAGCTGAGCTGAGCTGGCAGAGCCCTGCGCCCTCTGACGAGGATTCTCCACTGCTGTCCCTGTCTCCAGAATCTGCTGAGGCTCACTTGTGAGCTGTGAAACACCAGGTGACCACACTACTCTATGTCCCGAAGGCCCCCCCGAGGTGTGAGTGTCTGCGCTGGTGCTGGGTGCGCTTACTTCTGCTGACGCTGCGCCCTCCGAGGTTGGAGCTTCCTCTGAGGAGTCTGGCTGCACAGCCTCTTCCTCCTCCACAGTGAGGACGGGGGCTCTGGATGGTACTGTGGGGGAGTAAAGGAAGGAGTTAGAGATGTAATGCCAAGGTTCTTCTGGTGACTCCCAACGAGTTGGCATCTGCTGACACCTGCATCCATGTAGCATTGGTCTCAGTGGGAGGCCTCTTCCTCCCTGACCTAGGGAAGAGGACCTCCCTGTTGGCCCTAACCCCATCCAATAATGCCTGCAGTGAAGCCTCGTCGAATTTGGAGGCAGCTCGGGGTCTGGCACTGGCCACAGCTGCTGCAGGCTCCTCTGCCATCCTGTATGGTTCGTTTGGAAGCCTTCAGAGGATGCAGTGCTTACTATGGACCTTGAAAGCACCACGAATGATGACATCATACTGTGGGGCTTTCTGACTAGAAATGGACAATTAGCAAGGTTTCCCACATGCTGGGAATTAATTGGCCACTTGAGGGAAAATTGCGTGGAGCTGGCTGACACTTCTTTGTGTGTCAGAAACCCCACATTCGGGGAAACCCGACCATTTCCCACACAAGCCACAAAATCGGGCCCATTGTGTCCAATCCTGGGCACTGCACTTTAGGAAGGATGTGAAGGCCTTCGAGGTTGCAGAAAAGATTTACAAGAATGGTTCCAGGGATAGACTGGAGAAGCTGGGGTTGTTCTCCTTAGAGCAGAGAAGGCTGAGAGGAGATTTGAGGGAGGTATTCAAAATCATGAGGGGTCTAGACAGAGCCGATAGAGAGAGAGAAACTGTTCCCATTGGTGGAAAGGTCGTGAACCAGAGGACACAGATTTAAGGTGATTGGCAGAAGAACCAAAGGCGACATGAGGGAAAACATTTTTACGCAGCGAGTGGTTAGGATCTGGAATGCACTGCCTGAGAGGGTGGTGGAGGCAGATTTAGTCGTGGCTTTCAAAGGGAACTGGATAAGTACCTGAAGGAAAAAAAATTTCAGGGCTACGGGGAAAGGGTGGGGGAGTGGGACTAGCTGAAGTGCTCGACGGGCCGAATGGCCTCCTTCTGTGCTGTAACCATTCTATTAATTTTTGTACAAAATATCCAGTGATTCTACGGATGCTGCCTGGCCTGCTGAGTGTTTCCAGCATTTTCTGTTGTCATTTCAGATTTCCAGCATCCGCAGTATTTTGCTATTGTTCAAATTAAGAGGAGTAGATTGCAGTACTAGAAGTCGAGTAGGGAGGAGTTTAGAAGAATTTAGGTAAAGGGTTAATAGAATATGAAATGCTTTACAAGTGGATATTGAAGTCGAGCCAATCACGACCTTTAAGAGGGCATTAAATAAGCACGTTTTTGGGGGGGCGGGAGGGGGGAGGGAGAAAAGGACCAAGGAAATGGAATTTGAATAGAAAGCTCCTGTGTGGACCTAGTGCAACGCGAGGCACAGTGGGCCACAATGACTCCTCCTTTGCTGAATTTTCTGTGATCTGCACTGTGGTTGTATAGGTATTTTAGATATTCATCTTGACTATATCATCTCCATGCTGATGATTTTAAAACTGGGAGTGGGCTGCAGACAAATAGCTAACCAAAGTTAATTGTCTTTAATGAAAACTACTCTTTCCTTAACTTTATATTGTACATCTGCAGTGGCATAGATTTTAGGCAAAGGATGGCGCAGAAAGTTCCTGTGTGTAGGTTCAAAGTGTAAAAAGCACACACAGACATCAAAATGCATCCTTAATCGGTCAGTTTAGTCACATTTCTGTTTACGCTGGGATTTCTTTGCTGAACGTACTCGTTTTGAGCAAATGAACCACTGTTGATATTGAACACACCACAGAAGTAAAATATTTCTATGCAATTTTGCATCTTATTTTTTTTCTTTGTGTACAAATGGCATGTTTAGTTTCCGTTATGTTAGCAAAGCAGTGCTTTTCACTGCACACTGCCAAAGTTCTGGTCTGTAAGCTCGGCACAGGTCTTTGACCTTTAAATTAGCAGTGATTCATCTTGCTGTGCAGTCATATTCTATGATGCATGCTTTTAGGTTCATGGTAGTTTCTGTTGAGAGCAAAAGTAGGTTCACAAAGTTCATGACTACATATGTTTGACTAAAAGTGATGATTAACTCGCCATTTTTTGTAGAGTTGGATCAAAGTGAGATTCCTGCTGCAGGTTACTGTAATTCTCTTTAAATGTGAGCTGTTATGGAAGAGGGCAGTGCCTGAACCACTGGGGACAAAACCCCAAATAGTTCAGCTTGTTCAGATGTAAACTGCAAATGAGACCAGCTCGTAATGCTTACCAAAGTCCTTTAAACTCAATTGGTCTGTAATTGTTACAAACCAATTTTCTCCATGTGCCAGATTAATACCTGTCTTAGGCTAAGATATAAAGCCTTTTTAATAAACTGCATTACTATTGCAACTGTAACATTGCAAAGTATACTCTTCTGGTTTGATTGAGGTCTGCCTTCCCCTTTGTTTACCAAAATGTGATGAAAGATTGATTCCTTTATAGAAAGAGCATGAAGCTCTTCAAGTTCTCTCGCTCTCCAAAATAGAGGTAATCCCCCTTTCAAAGATAATGAGGTGAGAAATCCATATACAAAATTCCCTGACCTTTCCTGACATGTAAACACAGAGGAGTCCCTGGAGCACATGTTAAATAATACCACCAGCATATATAGATTAGGCCCTGGGAGAGGTTCCCTGTGCAAGAAACAAAACCAGATGGTCACCACTCTATCTCTTGTGGCCATCTGAATTTTTGTTTCTCCTTTTTGTGTCCTGTATTTGCTCCCATATGAATTAGGAGAAGATGTGCCTTCCCTTTCAACTCTACCACTCTGAGGAATAGGCCCCACTCCATTGGTTGATTTAAACCCTCTTCCATGCCCTTGTCACCTCTAGACTCAACTATTCTAGATGCTTTCTCCGCTGGCCTCTTCCCCCACCCTCCATAAACTTCAACTCCTGTAAAACTCTGCTGCCCGAATCCTTTTCTTCACTGTCCTGGTTACCCATCACCCCTGTCCTGGCTGATCTACATTGGCTGCTGGTCCCCCAACAACTCCCATTTTAAAATGCTCCTCCTCGTGTTTAATTTCCTTCATGGCCTCACCCATCCCCTTCTCTATAACCTCTTCCAGCCCTACAGCTCTCCGTTCCTCCGAGGGGGCATAATCTTCGAATAAGGGGCTGCTCTTTCAAAACTGAGATGAGGAGAAACTTCTTCACTCAGAGGGTAGTAGGTCTGTGGAATTTGCTGCCCCAGAAAGCTGTGGAAGCTACATCATTAAATAAATTTAAAACAGAAATAGACAGTTTCTTAGAAGTAAAGGGAATTAGGGGTTACGGGGAGCGGGCAGGAAATTGGACATGAGTCTATGTTCGGAACGGTCATGGCCCTGTGGGTAACGGAGTGGGCCCAGGGGCCGTGTAGCCTGGTTCTGCTCCTACTTCTTGTGTTCTAATTATGTGTTAGATTTCAGGAGATGGTTCTATTCCTGTTCCTGGCTGGGGTGGAAATCACCTTTTACAGAAGGTAAGTACTGTAGAAAATATAGGGACAGAGTGATCTCCTGGACGAGTTTCGATCGCCTAGATGGGTCGGAGAGGAATTTCCCAGATTTTTTTCTCCCAAATTGGCCATTGGGTTTTTTATCTGGTTTTTCGCCTCTCCCAGGAGATCACATGGGCTCGGGAGGGATGTAGAGTGATAGTAGATTTGAGGTTAGGATCAGATCAGCCATGATCTTATTAAATGGTGGCACAGGCTCGAGGGGCCGATTGGCCTACTCCTGCTCCTATTTCTTATGTTCTGGTCTATTGTGCATTACCCCTTCTCACACCACCATGGGCAGCTGTGCCGAAGCCCCACGCTCTGGAATTCCTTGCCTAAGCTCCTGCACCCCTCCACCTCCCTCTCCTCTTAAGGCCTCCATAAAACCCACTTCTTTGACCAAGCTTTTGGTTACCCCTCCTTTAGCTTGGATCCATGTATTTCTAAGTACTCTTCTGTGAAGCGCCTATGAATGTTTTTGTACGTTAAAGGTGATGTGTAAATGCTTCTCGTTGCTCATGTCCTCCGCTTGCAAATAATGCAACTCTATGTTAATGCGTCCTCTTGCAACAGTTGATTTAGTGATAAAATATCTCGTATTTCTTTAAAGGCGGATGCTTACAGACTTGCTGGCATTTGAGAAAAGTACCAAGTTATTATTTTAAATTCATTTATCCTCGGCACTATACAGAGTTTATGCGGCATGAGTAGTTAACCTTTATGCAGCGTCCAATTTTCTGCTTCAAAAGAGAAGGTTTCTTGCTAAAACTAAGTTTAATGAATCATACACATGCTTCTTTTCTGGATGTCGACTAATTAACATGCAAGTGTAGAAAAAATATAACCTTAAGTTTTAACCTGTAATTGGCATTGCTCATTAATATTTCAGCAACAAGAAAATAAGAATTCGTACAGTCTTCGATTTCTTCGCTTCCCCTCCTGCACTATCCACTCTGCGGTAGAGAGCCATAGGGCAAGTGGCTGCACTGTTCGCAAATTGGCATTAATGCTGGGGGAGAAATTGGGTGGAGCCGCAAACGGGGCGCCAAGCTCGCCTGGGCGCCAGATTTTGCGCTGCGATCGAAGCAGCAGCAATCGCCGGAAATTCAGCTTGAGAGCCCCAAGAGGGACACAGGGCGAGGCTTGAGACGCTCCGCGTCCCTCTTAGGGCGCTGAAACTGAATATCGCAGCGCAACGTGGCGCCGCGGCACAGCGCGCTGCGGTACTGCAGGCCTTCCTCCTATTCTTAAGGGGGAGGGGCCTGCACCAGCGCGATGAGCGATCGCGAGTGCCGGCAAAAGAGCCCGGCACCGAGGAGAAGTGCCGGGCTCTCCGGAAACAGCCAGCAATGCCGCGGGGGGAGAACAGGAGGCCGGGGACGGAGGTGCTGGCAGGTGGCCGCCGAAAAAACGGCCGCCCCGCACCTCCACCTTAATTTGCGCCACTGCCGCCACAGGTAGGCCCTGTGAACCGGGCGCGATTAGCGAGCGGCGCTACAGAGGCGGTCGCTGTCAAATATTGCGATTGGGGCGGTAGCGGGGTGCTACGCACCCCGTTGACGTCATCAGTGGCGGCGCAGCGCAACAGGCTAACGCCGCCATTAGCGCCCCAGCTAAATATCGCGGGAGGCGTGGCCAGTGGCACTAAAGCCACTGAGTGCCCTCTTTAGGCGCTAACTGGTGGCGCAGCCCACCGAATTTCTCCCCCGCTATGTTTGCAATTAGCTCCTAGAAGGTGTGTGAGAGGGGCCTGGGTCTCCAGTTTGCCAGTGTTGGTTTCCTGACGACCTCTACACTCTGTGGGGTGAAAACACTAAAGGTGACACAGTACGCTGTTAGGGTTTGGGTTGAAGATTGCTGCATAGTGAATTCCTGGTGTTGACTACATTCCAGACAAGAGGACAGTTCTTTCCATAGGAGAGATGCACACACTAATGGCCATATTGAGTATCATTCCAGGAAGCCTGGGAGCAGTTTTGGCTGCCTGCTTACCTTTCAGTGCATAATATGGGCAGACTTCAAAGAAAGGTAAAAAGGAAGCAAAGCGATAATGGGCTTGTGCCCCATTTCCATCTGCGTAGTGCTCTCAGTATGTAGATTTCAAATAGCACTATGCGCACATTCTGATTTCATCAAAAGTGCACTCTTCACAGCAATACATTTCACTCCTGATCATTTATTTTTGCACCAAGAAAATCAAATTATCCAGTATTTTGAACAAAGCGATATAACTGAGCAGCATGGGAATTCAGTGCTCAGTTTAAAAATAAACCTTTTTACTTTTTTTTATCAGCTAATTTAAATTAAGTAACTTTGAATTAAAAGGAGTAGATTGTACTATCTCCCTGAAATGGCAGTGTACTGCTTGAGTTGCAACAACTGTGATCTAAATTGTGAGGTAGGAGTACAGCAGAACCCAGCACTTCCCTACAGTGAGGGAAATTGGTTGAGTCATGCTGAGCTGTGCTTGCACACTTCCCCAATGCTGGTGTCTGAGTGTTGCTAGCAAGGACTTGAAATCTGGTCATTTGCCTGACCACTTGGTTGGGGCATGATAAAATGGGAAATAAAAAGCGAGGATATTATAATTAGAGATGAAGTGAACTGGCCTGTTTCATAGCAATTTGAGCAGGGCAACTGTCCATCTCCAAGTTAAATCTAAAAGGAGCAAAATATAGGTTGAGAAGTTGACTAGTATTAAGATCTATCTTAATAGAGATTTAAAAAGTTATCTCACTGGCGAGATCCTACAATGACCTTTTTTAACGTACCAAATTATTTTCATAGAATCATAGAAACTTAGACCACAGGCGGTGACCATTCGGCCCGTCGTGCCTGTGCTGGTTCTGTGAAAGAGCAGTTGTGATTGGTCTCGCACGCCCCCTTTTGTTCGTAACTCTAAGTTCCTCATCCTCAAACTCCCCTTTAAAATTATTTATGGAATAGGCTTCCACCACCTTTTACAGGTCGAGTATTCCAGATCCTCACAACTCTGAGTGGGAAAAAATTTCTCCTCATCTCCCCTCAATGATTTTAAATCTATGGCCTACTCGCCAGAGGATATAGTTTTTCTCTATCTACTCTATCAAAACTTCTCATCATCTTGAAAACCTCTTTACGTCACCTCCTAACCTTCTCTGTTACAAGTAGAACAAACCTAACTTTTCCAACCTCTCCTCATAACTGAAGTCCCTCCTGGTAACATCCTGAGATAACCCTCCTCTGTACCCTTTCTAAGGCCATTACATCTTGCCTGAAGTGCGGTGCCCAGAATTGTCCACAGTACGCCAGCTGAGGCCTAACCAGTGATATATAAAGTTCGAGCAGGATCTCTTTGCTTTTATATTCTATGCCTCTATTTATAATCCCAAGTAACCCATATGCTTTTTTTAATCACCTTATCAACTTGCCCGGCCACCTTTAAGGATTTGTGTATATGGACACCAAGGTCTCTCTGCTCATCTACACTTTTCAAAATCATGCCATTTACAGTATTCTGTCTTTCCATATTAGTCCTCTCAAAGCGCATCACTTCACACATTCCACATTGAACTCCATCTGCCATGCTTCTGCCCATTTCACCATCCTGTCTATCTCATCCTAAAATCTACATCTATCCTCATCTTTGCCTCCCATATTAACTATCTACAATGTTGCCAAGTTTTGTATCATCTGCAAACTTTATAATGCTACTCCCTACACTTGAGTCTAGGTTGTTTTCTAAAAATTGCCAAGAGTAATGGACCCAAAACTGACCCTTGGGGAACACCACTGCAAACCACCACCCAGTCTGAAAAACATCCATCCACCACTACCCTTAGCTTCCTGTCACTGAGCCAATTCCTTATACATACCACCACTTTTCCCTTAATTCCATGGGCTTCCATCTTCTTAACAAGCCTCCTGTGTGGCACTTTGTTGAATGCCTACCAAAAGTCCATATATACATCTGTACTACCTTGATCAACCTTCTCTATTACCTCAAAAATTCAATCAAGTTAGTCAAACATGATTTGCCTTTATGCTTGCTCTCCTTGATGAACTGTGCCTTTCCAAATGAAAGTTTATTTTGTCCCTGATGATGATTTCCAGTAACTTTCCCACCACTGATGCTGGGCTGACTGGTCTTTAGTTTCCTGGTTTATCCCTATCACCTTTTCTTGAATAGTGGTATAACATGAGCGACCCTCCAGTCCTCCGGCACTACTCCTGTATCCAATGAGCATTGAAAGATTGTGACCAATGCCTCTGCTATTTCAACCTTTGCTTCTTTCAGCAACCTAGTATGCATTCCATCGGACCAGGTGACTTGCCAACTTTCAGTAATGCTATTCTTTTTAGTACGTCTTCTCTATCTATTACTATCCTGTCCATGACTTCCATCGCCTCTTTCAGTGTAACCGTCGCATCATCCGCTTCCTTTGTGAAGACAGATGCAAAGTACTCATTTAATACTTTAGCCATGTCCTCTGCCTCTACATGAAGATTTCCCTTTGGGTCCTTAATAGGCCCAGCTTTTTCCCTAGCAAACCGCTTATACTTTATCGGCTGAAAATTCAGTAGCCTTAGCGCCTCATTTGAGGCGCTAGAGGGCCTTGCGCCGGAGCTATGGCCAGTAGTGAAATTCCCTGGGGCCCTAAATCGGCGTTGCTCCGGTAGCGCTGCGCCGGCACCGATGACGTCATCGGTGTGCGCAGCGTCCCGGTTGCCGTGGTAACCCGCCCGTACTCCGAAATTGAGTTGCGGCCGCCTCGCCCGTGGCAGCCGCAACCAGCGTTTTGTCAGAGGTGCCTTACTGCAGTTAGCGGCAGCGCATTAAAGGCCCCGCGGCGGCCGGCCGCTTTCCCGCCAGCCGCCTGCCCGCAGCTCCCTCCCCGGACTTCTCTTTCTCCCCCCCCCCCCCCCCCCCCCCCCCGGAACAGATGCAAGCCCGGCACTTGTCCGAGGTGCCGGGCCCATTTTTAAGCAGATTTGCGCGGGCCGCGACCGGGTGCAGGCAGCTCCTCCTTAACAGAAGGAGGAGGCCTGCACTTCCCCAGCCTGCCGCACCGCATCGGGTGCCGCAGCGCCGGAATTGCGGTGCGAAACGGCAGTTAGCGCCCTTTTCCAGGCGCTAAGACCCTTCAGTAGCGCCGGCAGCCGTTTGGGCGCGGCGCCACTGAATTTTTGGCGCGCGCAGGGGACTTAGCGCCGGCACTAATTTCCGGCGCTAAAGCCCTGGCTAAGCCAAAACCCAATTTCTAGGCCTATATGTTTTTATAAAATGTTTTTGAGTTCAGTTTAATGTTGCTTGCTAAACTTTTCTTGTAACCTCTCTTTTTGCCTCCCGTTTTAACTTTTTCAATTCCCTCCTGCACTTTCCATAATCTTCCTGGTTATTAACTGAATCTTGCTCCTGACGTTATCATAAGCCTCCTTTTTCAGTTTTATTTTGACTTTTATTTACTGTCATCCAGGGTGCATTAGCTTTGGAGGCTCTACCTTTTCCCTTCAAAGGAATATGCCTAGATTGTACCTGAACACTATCTTCCCTGAATGCCTTCCATTGCTCCGTTACTGCTTTACCCTGCAATCACCTTTTCCAACCTACCTGTGCGAGGTCCCTTCTTAAATCACTGACATTAGCTCTTCCCCAGTTGAGCATGTTTACTTTTTGATGTTATCTGGTTTCTTTCCATAATTACAGGAAACTTTGGTTTATCCGGAGGTTAACTGTCTGGAATGCTCGATCCACCGGCAAAATTCAGGAGCCGTTTCGTTAGGTTTTTTTTCACCAGTCAGGCTTTGCAAGGTCTAGCTGAAGCTGTTGCTTAGCTACATAGATGCTTGCAAGGTACGGCCGACTGTTTAGAAGCTGTTGCTAGCAACAGGGTTTGTTGCTAGCTCAAAAGCTCCGTATGTTTTAACATTAGCGCTGGTTTGTCCGGCAGTTTTGATGGGATGGCAACAGCTCGGTCCCGTCGGTGCCGGATATCACAAAGTTTCCTGTACTCTAAACTGAATTATGTTGTGGTCATTGTTAGCTAGATGATCTCCTACTGTAACACACTCCACTTGCCCTACTTCATTTCCCTGAATCAGATCCAACACTACTTCCTTTCTTGTTGGATTGGAGACTTATTGATCGAGAAAGTTCTCCTGTACACATCAGAAATTCCTCTCCTTCCTTACCTTTAGCACTATGTTTTCCCCAGTCTGTATTAGGGTAATTAAAGTCTCCTATTATTACTACTCTATTTTTGTTACACACCTTTGAAATTTGCTAAAAAAATTTGCTCATCCATCTCCTCCTATTCAAGAAGTAGTTAGATATATTTCTTGCGGCTAAAGGGATTAAGGGATATGGGGAGAAAGCAGGGACAGGGTACTGAGTTTGGATGATCAGCCATGATCTTATTCAATGGCAGAACAGGCTCGAGGGGCCGAATGGCCTACTCCTGCTCCTATCTTCTATGTTTCACTGTTTGGAGCTCTATTTAAAAAAAAAAAACAACTCCCAGCAATGTAACAGCTCCCCCTCTGCAAACCAAATAGATTCAGTCCTAGAACCATCGAGTATATCCTTTCTATTTAGAACTGTAACATCATCCTTAATAAATACTGCCACGCCCCCTCATTTTCCTTCTCTATCAATCCTGAATACTTGGTAACCAGGAATATTAAGAACCCATTCCTGTCAATGTTTGCGACATGTCTCAGTTAATACTACCACATCATAATCCCATGTTTCAGTTTGTGCTTGCAGCTCACCAACCTTATTAGTTACACCACGGACATTGACGTACATACAATTTAATACCTCCTTCATCACTTTTGCTATTTTCCTCAATCTGGCCCTTGTAAGTGTCGGGATATTTCTAATTTTACTGCTGTTTATATCGCTCTGTCCTCTGATATCATGCTGCTCCTTTCCACTGTTTTCTGATTCCCCTCCCCCTGCCAAATTAGTTTAACCGTCCCCAACAGTACTTGTTAACCTCTCAGCAAGAACATTGGTCCCTTCTCTGTTCAGGTGCAACTTGTCCATCCTGTACAGGTGCCCCTTCCCTCAGAACTGCCGGTCCCAATGCCCCAAGAATCTGAAACCCTCCCTCCTGCACCACATCTCAAGCCATGAGTGGCATTTTGATTTGTTAACTAAAGTACTGTAAAGTATTCTGGGGAAACTGATTAATTTTTAGCCCCTACAACTGGTTGTTTTTCTAAATGTACTTGGTAACAGAGTGTTGTTCCTTACCTTGCCTTCTGATGAGGAGCATGCTCTGTTCTCTGTTAGTCAAGTGAAAGAATCAAGTTTACATGCATCAGGTACGTAGTGAGCTCACTATATTTCTACATGACTTGGGTGGCTTTTCGAGTAAATCATTTACCAGTGAAATACTAGCACTGAGAAAACAAGTCTAATAAAATAGTGTCCAATCCTGCATCTTCGGGTCTGTTAGTATCTGAGTTATTAAAGATAAGATTTTGATGGAGCTACAGTACATTGGTGCAAATCGGTGAAACTGCTTTGTAATGCTAAGGAGCATGGATAAGAACTGCAGACATTTCAAAGGGAGATCAGATCCCAGGTAAATGTATCTCGTATATACTGAATGTTTGTACCTTTTGTCAAATCATGTGAAGAGAATTATTGAACCCTTGGTAATACGGTCTTTTACCTGTATCATTGAGAATTGCTAAACCTTTGTAAATTACTGGTTTGCCCTGAGCTGGTGTTTTGTGTTCAATTCTGGGCTCCACAATTTGGGACGGGTGTCAAGGCCTTGGAGAGTGTGCAGAGATTTTCCAGAATAATAATTGGCAAAAAAAGAGAGATGATGAGAATTTATTTTACGCATCAAGTTATGATGATCTGGAATGCACTGGCTGAAAGGGCGGTGCAAGCAGATTCAATAGTGACTTTCAAAAGGGAATTGGAGAAATACTTGAAAAGGAACATTTTGCAGGGCTATGGGTAAAGAGCAAGGGGAGTGAGACTAATTAGAGAGCTCTTTCAAGAGCCAGCAGCACGATGGGCTGAATGGACTCATGCTGTGCTGTGTAATTCTATGAATTAGGAGAGTATTGGGGTTCTAAATTATGCACATTAAGGAGATCTGACAGGCCAGGAGTGAAATGTTGAATAAAACATGTTGTCACAACCTTGCCTGGTCTCTGAAATACTATGGCTCTTTTTGCAATACTGTACATATTTTTTGCTTTTATTTACTATAGTTTGCAAGCTTAAAGGTAGTCTTTTATTTTAAAAAATCAGACACCATACACATGAATTTAATTAACATTTTAGATTCTAACTTTCATTAGTGGTTGAAATCTGCTTTTAATACTGGTTATTAATAAGGACAGCATTTTATTCATGGGCTCGCTCTCTCCATCCAAGGAAGACAGGATTTGGTAAGTCCAGCTGCTTGCCTTGTGCCTCTGTTAACACCGTGCCCTGAGTTGACTCTGTTTGCTCTGGTATCAACAGTTTACAATAGAATTATCTCTAGGTAAGCAAGATACATGATCCAAGGATAATTTTAACTGAAGTATAGAATCCCAAAACAGCCAACCTTTTTACACAATATTGAAGCACCAATGCCTTTCATATTAATTCGTATCGTATAGGATTCCTGATCCAAGCATACAATATTTCCCATCTGTTTAATAATGCTAAACACATTAAATATAGTCAATCCACTGCCAAAATTCAGCTTGAGGCAATAGCTTGCTTTAGTTTTCTAGTTACTTTCTGTGTAATGTTTACTTTGGTTAAGAGCCTTCTGACCGCTTTCTCAAAACACACTGTAAATGTATCTCAATCCAGATTGAAGCATAATTCTGATCCAACCGTAAATAACCTTGCTAACCCAATTGATTGTTTTGGTGTTTGGTGCAGATTGAAGTCCGTACTAGCTTTACTCTGGCATTAATCTTATGTAAGTAGAATATGTGGTGGTATACCCATTGTTGGCAAATACGAGCTGGTTTAAAAACTACCATGCAACAGTTTGCACATCAGTTGGTAGTTTTACAGATTTTTTGAAACTTAATTTTCTGCCCTTTTCCTCCAAGATTTTAGTAGTTGTCAAGTGGAGCCACATAGCCTAGGAGCTGGTTGCAAAATTGTTTTAGTACCAATACAGGGAAAAGGCGTGAGCTGGAGTGGCTGTGTTTAATTATCTTTTTGCTATATCAGTAAAATACCACAGTTGAGATTCTTCATTACAAAGGCTTTTGTTTGAGCAGCATTTTTGTAAGACACAAGATTTCCTTTTTAGTTTTTTTGAGGGATGCTACATTTTGATTTCATTGGTATTTTATTCCCTAATTCCACACTGACCAGGAGACCTATTGGGCTCGAATTTCCAAGCCCCGCAGAGGCGGGAGTGGGGGGAAATTGCAGAATCGGGCACGAACCCTTCCCGCCTCCATGCCCGTTTCCCAGGAGGCGGGTACCTGACCTGTGCTGGGAGCCGCCTCCCCGAGGCGGGAAGGGGATTAGTGCCAATTAACTGCCTGTTAACAGTTAGTTAACAGGCAGTTTTTGGCCTAATCCCTATTTTTAGCTCTGAAGTGTGGGCTGCCCAATGGTTCCAAACCACGCCAAGTTAGCAAGGCGGGCTGTCGGGCTGAAGGGCTTGGAGGGGTCGAGATGTCCGGTGTTCAGGTGAGTGATGGGTGCATGAGTGCAGAGGTAAGTGTGTGTAAAGTGTTTAAATAAGTTTTACTTACTTTTACTTACTAATGCAGGCTTCCTTCCTTCAGGTCTTGGGAGTCCCTCATCTCACCGCCACAAAAAGCAGAATGGCTGCGAGCTGTCAAAAGTTGCAGCATTCTGCTTTCTGTTCTGGAGAGATTTCTAACTGAGTCGGTGGAGAAGGACTCCAGTTAGAAGTCAGATTGTCAGTGTTTGACAGCTTCACAGAGCTGTCAAACGCTGATATTTCATCTGTCAAAAGCTCTTGACAGATGAAATGTCAATCGCTGACGTCACCTGTAACCGGGTGTCCCTTAATTGGCCTGCTGAGCCCGCTGGGTCAATCAAAGGAAAGTAGCGTGGGTTGGCCACAAATCGATGGAGGCAGGACTACAACCCAAAAAGTGGGAGTCCCGCCTCCATCGTGCCCCCATTGACAAAATCCAGCCCATTATATCTGCTGTTAATAATGAAGCTTTATGCCTTTCACCTAGTGTAAATCACCCATATATTCAATCATTGCTGTATGCTGTGAAAGAATGCTTTAGAATCATTACTAATTGCAACTTCACTAAAGTTCTGCTGAATGATTGCAAGCCATCAAAAAGGACTCCTTTGCACGCTCCTCATTCCAAGCCAGTGGGCACGATCTTATCAGCTCTGGTGAGGCGGGTATGGAGGCGGGACTGAGGGAAAATGGCAGAATTTGGGGGGCGGGTGCCCATCCTGCCCCAACCCGCCTCCGTGCCATCTTGCTAGGAGGCGGGTAGCCGTCCCTCGCCGGGTCCCGTCTCCTTGGAGGCAGGAAAGGGATTACAGCCACATAACTGCCTGTTAATAGGTAGTTAACAGGCAGATAAGAGGATTATCCCCATTTTACCCACAAAAGTGCAGGCTTCTCAAAGGTTCTGAACCCCGCCAGGGTCACTAAGGCGAGCAGTGAGTCTGCGGGGGTCGGAGGGGTGCAAAAGTGCATTGTGAAGGTAAGTGATGGGTGCAAGTGTCAAGAGGTGAGTATGTGGGGTAAGTAGAAAGTGTTAGAAAAAGTTTACTTACCATTGTTTCTTCCTGCAGGCTTCAATCGTTGGGTATGCGGAGAGTCTCGCACCTCCGCGACAGAGATGACAGATGGCCGTTGCATTCTCCAATGCAAAAACCATCTAATTTTTGCAAAAGAAAGCGGTTTGATGAGTCTTGAATTCAAGAACTCATCACACTACAGAGAATGTCAGTGTTTGTTTCACATTTTTGACAGATGAAACGTCATACGCTGACATTCTCTAACCGGCTTTCCCTTAATTGGCCCGCTAAGCCCGAACAAGGTCAATCAAGGGAAAATAGCGTGAGTTGGCCACAAGTCGATGGAGACGGGACATCGACCCGACAAACATCAGTCCTGCTTCCAACGTGGCCCCATTGGCAAAATCGCCCCCAGTGCTTCTAACAAGTGACATCAAGGCAGCATTTGATCGAGTGTGGCATCAAGGAGCCCTAGCAAAACTGAAGTCAATGGGAATCAAGGGGAAAACTCTCCATTGGTTGGAATCATACCTAGCACAAAGGAAGTTGGCTGTGGTTGTTGGAGGTCATTCATCTCAATCACATGACATCACTGCAGGAGTTCCTCAGGGCAGTGTCCTAGGCCCAACCATCTTCAGCTGTTTCATCAATGACCTTCCCTCCATCATAAGGTCAGAAGTGGGGATGTTCGCTGATGATTGCACACTGTTCAGCACCATTCGAGACTCGTCAGATACTGACGCAGTCCGTGTCTATATGCAGCAAGACCTGGACAACATTCAGACTTGGGCTGACAAGTGGCAAGTAACATTCGCACCACACAAGTGCCAGGCAATGACCATCTCCAACAAGCGAGACTCTAACCATCTCCCCTTGACATTCAATGGCATTACCATCGCTGAATCCCCCACTATCAACATCCTGGGGGTTACCATTGATCAGAAACTGAACTGGACCAGCCATATAAATACTGTGGCTACAAGAGCAGGCCAGAGGCTGGGAATTCTGCGGCGAGTGTCTCACCTCCTGATTCCCCCAAAGCCTTTCCACCATCTACAAGGCACAAGTCAGGAGTGTGATGGAATACTCTCCACTTACCTGGATGAGTGCAGCTCCAACAACACTCAAGAAGCTCGACACCATTCAGGATAAAGCAGCCCCGCTTGATTGGCACCCCATCCACCACTTTCAACATTCACTCTCTCCACCACCGGCGCACTGTGGCTGCAGTGTGTACCATCTACAAGATGCACTGCAGCAACTCACCAAAGCTCCTTCAACAGCACCTTCCAAACTCGCGACCTCTACCACTTAGAAGAACAAGGGCAGCAGACGCATGGGAACATCACCACCTACAAGTTCCCCTCCAAGCTACACACCATCCTGACTTGGACCTGTATCGCTGTTCCTTCACTGTCGCTGGGCCAAAATCCTGGAACTCCCTTCCTAACAGCATTGTGGGTGTACCTACACCATATGGACTGCAGCGGTTCAAGAAGGCGGCTCACCACCATCTTCTCAAGGGCAATTAGGGATGGACACTAAATGCAGGCCTAGCCAGCCAGCGACGCCCACATCCCATCAATGAATAAAAAAAATGAGAAAAAAAAATGTCATGATAACATGGGGAAAGGAAATCGAGGTGTCTCTCTACATTTAAATAACTTCAGACTATCTGTAAAAACGTCCATAGTGTGCGTTAATGCAATCAGACAATGAAATCAAAATACTGTGGGTGCTGGAAATCTGAAATATAAACCGAAAAATGCTACAGGAAACTTTTTTATCCGGCACGGACGGGCCGACGTGGTGCCAGTTCATCAAAAATTCCGGATAACCGAACGCTCTAGTAAAAGATAGGGAGAGCTGACAGCTCTGTATAAAGCAACAAACCCTGTTGTTTAGCAACAACTGTAGAACAATGAACACAAGTTTCAAACTTCTCTAGCTTAGCAACAGCTGCAGCCACACCCTTGCACAGCACAGATGGAAGAAAGCAAATACAAATGAAGTAAAACCTACTCCTGAATTTTGCCGGTTAACCGAGATTTCCAGTTATTTAGGTGCCAGTAAATCGAAAGTTTCCTGTAGAAATACTCAGCAGGTCAGGCAGCATCTGTAGAGAGAGAAACAGAGTTAACGTTTCAGGTCTGTGACCTTCCGTCAGAACTCAGTGAAGCTGTTGTGTGATGCTGAACTCCAGATCTGTTTTTCTATTTCTCCTTTCCAATCCAGTTTTAAGATCTGAATGAAGTTGTTGCTTTTGTGCTATACAGTTCACATATTTAGAGTTCTCATAAGCCTGTAACTAGTTTGCCAAGATATTTGAGATCAAAATTTCCATAAACTCCATCTATAAATATCCTGTTGGGATTTTTTGTCCCTGTTGAATCATTCAATAAAGCAACGCAATCAAACAACTCAAAAAATAAATAAATAAATAAATAAAAATTACAAAAATGAAACCTCTCGATTGAAATCTACATGTACTGTGTGCAGTTCTGGTCACATTACAGGAAGGATGTGATTGCACTAGAGAGGATACAGAGGAGATTTACGAGGATGTTGCCAGGACTGGAGAATTTTAGCTATGAGGGAAGATTGGATAGGCTGGGGTTGTTTTCTTTGGAACAGAGGAGGCTGAGGGGAGACTTAATTGAGGTGTATAAAATTATATGGGGCCTAGTGGGATAAGGCTGGATAGCTCTTTTTTCAACCGTCACGGACATGATGGGCTGAATGGCCTCTTTCTGTGCCTTAAATTTCTATGATTCTATGATGCATTTAACACAGACTAGATTGGCTTCTAAAAGGTGGTGCTGCTTGGTAACATTGGCTGTCTTTTTATATAAAGTATTTATGAAGAAAAAAACTTTGGAAACAAATTGGCCCTGATATTTACGGGGAGGTCTGGAGGGTGTGGGGAAAATCCAGCAAGGCTGGGGACGAGGAGGTCCTGCAGAATTTAACGACAGGACCTCATTATAATTTTTTTCTTCCATTTCCCGCCTGGGAGGCTGTCAATTTCGCCAACTGCTGGGCAGGAAATCCTTTGAGGACGGTAATCAGGAAGGGGGAAGGAGAGAGAGGTGGCGATTGGCAGAGGTGAGGCTGAAGGCTTTCTTGAGGGGCCAGGTGGAGCACAAGGAGTGCTGTAAAAGGCACTTGCCTTCTTGAGCCAGCAGTTCCTGCCTCCCTTTCACTTCCGGGTTTCCTGAGTGCTGGGAAACCCGCACAGCAACTGTTAAATTTAAATTGGGCTCCTAATTGTACTGTTGGAGCCCGATTTTAAATATGTTACTGAAGAGTCCCACCTCGCACGCCACAAAACTCGCTACCATGAAAATGGCGGCAGGCACGACGGTTTTGGGTCACTTTCACCCTCCTGTCCGTCGTCGGGGGGTGGAGGTTAATATCGAGTCCATTATCTTTGGATGAGGATTTCTGTCTTGGAGCAAACAAAGTGGTGTGGTTTGTTGGAATTCTCTGCTGAATCCTGCAATACTTTCTGAAGTGTAAAGTAGAACTATTGAAAAGGAGACAAATTCAGCAGCTCATTAATGCTTTATTGCACATTAACTATATTGCACTATATCTAGATATACCTATCGGAAAAGTTTCTTCTTTTTCTTTCAGTGATTTTGTTTTTGTTACAGTTGATACTGCATACTGGCACACTCCCTCTTGAGTTAGAAGGCTTTGGGTTGAAGCCCCATTTCTGGACTTCAGCATGTAATCTCTGCTGACATTTCAGTGCAGTGCTGAGGAGTGCTGCATTGTTGAAAGTACAATATTTTTGATAAGTAATTTAACAAGGCCCTGTCTGCTTGCTCAGGTGGATGTAACAGATTCCATGGCATTATTCAGAGAAGATCAGGGAGTCCTCCCAGTGTCCTGGTCAACAGTCCTCCTTCACCCAACACCACTAAAAGAGATTGACTGGTCATTTAACACTTTATTGTGCACAAATTGGCTGCTGTGTTTGCCTACATAACAGTAATTACACTTTTTAAAAAAAAAAAGTAATTTGTTAGCGTTGAAGCAGTTTGGGTCCCAAGCGATCTTCCCTCTTTTTTTTGTGCGTGGTCCCTTTAACTGGCTGCGCGGCCCATTCAAATATTCGCACATGCATGGTTTCTTTCATATAAAAGCCGGTGAGTGGCGAGACTTCCACACCGCTGCACAGCCACAACGTTGGTCCCAGGCCATAAAGGGCACTATATAAATGCAAGATCATCCTTTTATTTTCTGTATATTTCCAGGGCAGCTAATTAGCTGTTCCCTGCATGTGCACATATTTCGCTGAATCCCTTTGGGCAAATGTAAAGCTTCATTATCCGCAGTGGCATGCAGTGTTTGAAGGGAAATGGTGAGGAACTATGTAGGATCAATAGCTTTGTAAAAACAAGCTTCAAGGAGAAGGTGAAAAAAAACATCTGCTTACACTGCGACTGTATTATCTAAACAGTTCCAAAATATACTTAAGTTTACTTAAGATCACAGGTTAATTTTAGCTGTATCAAACAATATTCACCACACAAAAGATTCTACATGTAGAACATTCTGGGAGATTGTCCAGTCCAACTAACCAGCAGTTTGGATGACCAGCCATGATCTCATTGAATGGCGGAGCAGGCTCGAAGGGCCAAATGGCCTACTCCTGCTCCTATCTTCTATGTTTCTATGATTTTAAATGGCATTCCACCATATTTTTAAACTCTCCTCATCTTTCCTTTTGATATAAAAAGTTAATCATCTTTGAGAAATGCTATGGTAGTAGTGTATTATTCTTATTTACAGTTTTTTTTGTTGCCATCTGTGAGTCAAAGGAGTCCTCTACAATCAGGTGAAGCTCTTAATTAAACTGGGCATTCCTTTTCTCTCCTTGTGACTGTTGCTAGCTCCACAGTCCTTAAGCATTTTGTGTAAGTGACCATTCTTCATATTTAGCATCAGCAGGCTAGTCAGTCATGAAGGCCATCATATCATCTGATCTTGTTATTACCTGGCATCCACAAAAACTTACTTTCCAGCAGAGCTTCCTGGAAAGCAGTCAGGAATCACAGAATGGTTACAGCACAGAAGGAGGCCACTCAGCCTGTGGAGCCCGTGCCGGCTCTCTGCAAGAGCACCTCAGCTAGTCCCACTCCCCTGCCTTTTCTCTGTAGCCCTGCAGATTTTTTTCCTTCAGGTACTTATCCAATTCCCTTTGAAAGCCACGATTGAATCTGCCTCCACCACCCTTTCAGGCCGTGCATTCCAGATCCTAACCACTTGCTGCGTAAAAAAGTTATTCCTGATGTCGCCTTTGGTTCTTTTGCCAATCACCTTAAATCTGTGTCCTCTGGTTCTCGACCCTTCCACCAATGGGAACAGTTTCTTTCTATCTACTCTGTCTAGACCCCTCATGATTTTGAACACCTCTATCAGATCTCTTAACCTTCCCTGCTTGAAGGAGAAAAACCCCAGCTTCTCCAGTCTATCCACAGAACAGAAGTCCCTCATCTTGTAAATCTTTTCTGCACCCTCTCTAAGGCCTTCTCATCCTTCCTAAAGTGCGATGCCCAGAATTGGACACAATACTCCAGTTGAGGCCGAACCAGTGTTTTATAAAGGTTCATCATAACTTCCTTGCTTTTGTGCTCCATGCCTCTATTTATAAAGCCCAGGATCCCGTATGCTATTTAACTGCTTTCTCAACCTGCCCTGCCACCTTCAACGATTTGTGCACATATACCCCCAGGTCTCTCTTCCTGTACCCGCTTTAGAATTGTACCCTTTATTTTATATTGTCTCTCCTCGTTCTTCCTACCAAAATGTGTCACTTCGCACATTTCTGCGTTAAATTTCATCTGCCACGTGTCTGCCCCTTCCACCATGTCTATGGCTGTCTATATCCTCTTGAAGTCTATCACTATCCTCCTCACTGTTCACTATACTTCCAAGTTTTGTGTCGTCTGCAAATTTTGAAATTGTGCCCTGTCCAAGTCATTAATATATATCAAGACAAGAAAAGCAGTGGTCCGAGTACCAACCCCTGGGGAACACCAATGTATACCTGCCTCCAGTCCAAAAAACAACCGTTCACCACTACTCTCTGCGTCCTGTCACTTAGCCAATTTTGTATCCATGCTGCCACTGTCCCTTTTATTTCATGGGCTTCAACTTTGTTGGCAAGCCTATTATGTGGCACTTTATCAAACGCCTTTTGAAAGCCCATGTACACATCAACCCTCTCTGTTACCGCATCAAAAAACTCGATCAAGTTGGTTAAACACGATTTGCCTTTGACAAATCCATGCTGGCTTTCCTTAATTAATCCACTCTTGTCCAAGTGACTGTTAATTTTGTCCCAGATTATCATTTCTAAAAGCTTCTCCACTACCGAGGTTAAACTGACTGGTCTGTAGTTGCTGAGTTTCTCCTTGCACCCTTTTTTGAACAAGGGTGTAACATTTGCAGTTCTCCAGTCCTCTGGCACCACCCCCGTATCTAAGGAAGATTGGAAGATTATGGCCAGTACTGCTGCAATTTCCACCCTTCCCTCCCTCAGCATCCTAGGATACATCCCATCCGGTCCTGGTGACTTATCTACTTTAAGTACAGCCAGCTTTTCTAGTACCACCTCTTTTTTATCAATTTTATCCCATCCAGTATTTCTTTCACTACCAAGGAAGTAGATGCTGCAAAAGTCATAAAGACCAATGCAAAGTACTCATTTAGTACCTCAGCCATGTCCTCTGCCTCCATGTGTAGGTCTCCTTTTTGATCCCTAATCTCCCCCACCCCTCCCCTTACTACCTGCTTATTATTTATATACCTATAGAAGACTTTTGGATTCACTATGTTGGCTGCCAGTCTATTCTCATACTCTCTCTTTGCCCCTCATATTTCCTTTTTCACTTCCCCTCTGAACTTTCTATATTCAGCCTGGCTCTCACTTGTATTCTCAACCTGACATCTGTCACACGCCCACTTTTTCTGCTTCATCTTACTCGCTATCTCTTTTGTCATCCAAGGAGCTCTGGCTTTGGTTGCCCTACCTTTCTCCATCATGGCAATGTACCTCGACTGTACTCGAACCATCTCTTCTTTAAAGGCAGCCCATTGTTCAATTACAGTTTTGCCTACCAACCTTTGATTTCAATTTACCCAGGCCAGATCTGTTCTCAATCCACTGAAATTAGCCCTCCTTCAATTAAGTATTTTTTACTCTAGATTGCTCCCTGTCCTTTTCCATAGCTAATCTAAATCTTACGATACTGTGATCACTGTTCCCTAAATGTTCTGCTACTGACACTTGCTCCACTTGACCCACCTCATTCCCCAGGACCAGATCCAGCAATGCCTCCTTCCTCGTTGGGCTGGAAACATACTGATCAAGAAAGTTCTCCTGAACACACTTCAGAAATACTTCCCCCTCTCTGCCCTTTACACTATTACTATCCCAGTCTATATTAGGATATTTGAAGTCCCCCATTATCACTCCTCTATAGTTCTTGCACCTCTCTGTAATTTCTCTGCAGATTTGCTCCTCTATCGTTCCCACTAGTTGGTAGCCTATAGAATATACCGAGTAGTGCAATGGCACCTCTATTATTTCTTAACAATAGATTCTGTCCTCGACCTCTCCAGGACATCCTCTCTCTCCAGCACTGTAATATTCTCCTTAATACTGCCACACCACCTCCTTTCTCTCCTTCCCTATCTTTCCTGAACACCTTTATATCCAGAAATATTTAGTACCCAATCCTGGTCTTTTTTGAGCCAGGTCTCTGTTATCGCCACAGCATCATATTCCTATGTGGCTATTTGCGCCTGCAGCTCACCAACCTTATTTACTGCGCTTCGTGCGTTTTACACACATACCCTGTAAACCTATCTTAGACCTTCTTGTATTCTCTCTTAGTCTGACCCCACCTAATACCGTACTATTTCTTACTCTAGTGCTATCTGTCTCTCCCCATCCTATGTGCCCCTTGTTTTTCCTTTCTAATGCTACATCCCGGTGCCATTCCCCTGTCAAATTAGTTTAAACGGAGAGTGAACGTTTTACCCTGCTCAAAGTCGACTGTAACACCCTAAAGATTTAATTTTGTGTGTACCAAATATTTTTGTCCACGTTTCTGTTCAGAGGCCTCTCGCTTTGTTAGAAGCCTAGGGTTTCATCTTTGTCTCTGTCCTACCGTGTGCATTTTTTTTTTTTTTTTACAGACCTTTTCTAGCCCAGTTTTTCTTTCAACCGCACAGTCCATGCATGTGTGATTGCCCACTCCGCACCCCCAACCCCACCCCACCCCACCCCATCCACAAAACGGATATTTATCAGAATGTGCAGCTCAACAGCGAACACAAATATTTAATATTTTTAAAACCTAAACACTGTCCATCAGGCTTTGGTTGCTGAATGTTCACCTCTTGGCTGTACTTAGGGTGTCAGTGAACCAATGTATTATAAGCTGTGCCATGTTCTGTCGCATGATCCCAGTTGTGTTTATCTCTGTACAGTTCTGCTGGCCAAAGGGGAATGCCGTTCCTGCCAGGGTGTGAATTGGCAGCAGCTGCTGCTGCTGATCCTTTTGACTTTAATTTCATTAGCACCTAATCTTTAGTAATGTTTTTAAATCTATCAGACTAGCTTTTTAGATACATTTTCATGCAGCTGCCCCCTGCCACCTCCAGTTTAAAATGTAGCCCGGCTCTGTGGTTTCTTCATTTGATATTTAAGATGTAACTTCACTAAAATTCCATTACCTCTTCTGTTTTTTGCATCACACCCAGACTAATGTTTAGTCCGTAAATGGACTTTCACACTGGCAGCAGAATAATGCATTGTGCATTACGTGCTATAGTGTTTCTGCCCTTATAAAGCAATGTTTCCTCCAGCCTACTGTGAGCAGCACCGTGAGAGAACCATTTGTACTTATAAATATCTAATCAAAACATCATAATCTCCCTTGCAAACTAGTTATAGTATTCAGGGGTCTGTCTGTGAAAATTGGGCTAAAGCCTTCTTGTTAATAATGGTGATGCCCCTGGGCATTCTTAGTAACCTTGTAAATGCTCGGTGCATGTTCTCCATTGAATCAAGTTTCTTTAAAAATGTAGAAACCATATCTATCTGTTTATTCTAACACACTTGCACAATTCTAGACCGTGTTCTAGTCAGGAATGAGTGTATTGCAGTGCTGCAGCCTTTTGGTCAGATTCGCCTCGTCTGTGTCTCGCCACCCACTTGCCACTATGTCATGTCTTCTTTCAGCCTCTCTAGTCAACAATCATGATGTAATAATGGCCACACGTCTATTGAGCTGTCTAGACAGATTGCACAAAAGAGGTTACACTAGTGATTACAGCACAAAGATCACATCCGTGAGGAATTTTCTAGACTGTTTTTGAAGTACATTTTGGTATAATAAACATAGTTGCATAGCAATCCTTGTTTGTTTTCCTCGCCCCCCCCCCCCTCCTGTTTTTTTCCTCTCTCTCCCCACCATTGGGGTTTTGTTCAAGATCTGCTACTGCTCTGTAGCTTCATTCATAAGGTGATGCCAAGCAGACATGACTGATATCACCACCCACCCCACCCCAGCCACAGGGAAGGAAATTTCCCCAGCGCTGCAGTTTCAAAGCTCCTAGTACATCCCAGCTTCAGAGCAGTGATGTTAGTGTGGGATATCCTGAGAAAATGGAGCTACAGAAAACTCCTTTTTAAAAATGATAAATATTGCCCTCAAGAAAATGTAGATCTTATAAAAGCAAATTCCTCAACCTTTCTTTCAGCTACAATATTTTCAAGTTACTTCACCCCTTTTCTCCCTCCCAATAAATCATCTTTAATTTTAAAAGAAGATATGTTTTGTGTGAATACTTAATTGTTTGCTGGAGTTTCATCAGGCACCTGTAATTAAGTGGGGCGCCAATCCGAATGTCGGTCCTGAGCGACCGCACCATCAAAAGCTCAGTACCATTCAACGGCTGATCGTGAAACTGAGACTATTTGGAGTTTCTATTTACAGTTGGATTATTTTTTTCAAGATAAGCTGTATTGTGGAATATTTCACTCTTGCGCTTCCCATCCCTGCTCCCCCTTCACACCAAGCGCGCGCACACAATGAATGCTTCGAGTAAAATATTCAGGGTGGCCTGAATTCCAGTTGATCACATCTGAATCTCAAAAAATATATAAGACTGCCAAGCTGTGTTGGAAGTGTATTTGTGGAAATTCAATATGACTAAGGGAGGGGAGGAGGGAATTGTATTGCCAAACACAGCCATGGAAGTTCCTGTCTTGCTGCGTCTTTAGCAAGCTCCTGGTCGTAACTGTATCTCATTTACAAAGCTACTGGACTTGCCTTCTGACTTTATGCAATACAAACATACCAGAAAGGACTGGATAAGGCTGATGAATCCATCAAGTCCATTCCATTCAGACATCATGCAGCTGACCGGTAAAGAGAAAAAGAACAATTTAGAGAGAAAGAATTCCTCCCAAAGGCAATCGTGCAAACTCGACCAAGCCTAGTGTTTTTTCTCTTTTTGTGTCTCTCCCAGCGATTGCGCGACTGGGTAGTTTGAGGGGAGGCGTGGGGGGGGTAGTGTCGGTGGGTGTATAAATGACAGCACCATAGTCAGCTGTGGCTCAGTCGGTAGCACTTTCGCCTCTGAGTCAGAATGTTGTGGGTGTATAGTCCAACTCCAGAGACTTGAACACAAAAATCTAGGCTAACACTCCCGTGCAGTTCTCTGGGAGTGCTGCACTGTTGGAAGTGCCGTCTTTCAGATGAGAAGTTGAACTGAGATCTCGTCGGGACTCTAAGAGTACATAGACAGGCTGGTGACATGGGCGGACACGTGGCAGATGAAATTTAATGCAGAAAATTTAATACATTTTGATGGGAAGAACAAGGAGAGACAATATAAACGTAAAGTACAATTCTAAAGGGGATGCAGGAACAGAGAGACCTGGGGGTATATTTGCACAAATCGTTGAAGGTGGCAGGGCAGGTTGAGAAAGCGGCTAAAAAGCATACGGGATCCTGGGCTTTATAAATAGAGGCATGGAGTACAAAAGCAAGGAAGTTATGATGAACCTTTATACTGTAAAACACTGGTTCGGCCTTAACTGGAGTATTGTGTTCAATTCTGGGCACCGCACTTTAGGAAGGATGTGAACGCCTTCGAGAGGGTGCCGAAAAGATTTACAAGAATGGTTCCAGGGAAGAGGGACTTCAGTTGAGTGGATAGACTGGAGAAGCTGGGGTTGTTCTCCTTCGAGCAGAGAAGGTTGAGAGGAGATTTGAGGGAGGTATTCAAAATCATGAGGGGTCTAGACAGTAGATAGAGAGAAACGGTTTCCATTGGCAGAAGGGTCGAGAACCAGAGGACACAGATTTAAGATGATTGGCAGAAGAACCAAAGGCGACATGAGGGAAAACTTTTTTACGCAGCGAGTGGTTCTGATCTGGAATGCACTGCCTGAAAAGGTGGTGGAGGCAGATTCAATCGTGGCTTTCAAAAGAATTGGAAAAAAAATTGCAGGGCTACGGGGAAAGGGCAGTGGAGTGGGACTAGCTGAAGTGCTCGTGCTGAGAGCCGGCACAGGCTTGACTATTCTATGATTTTATAACAGATCCCATGGCACTATTTTGAAGAAGCGCAGGGGAGTTCTCCCCAGTGTCCTGGGGCCAATATTTATCTCAATCAACATCACTAAAACAAATTATCTGGTCATTAGCACATTGCTGTTTGTGGGAGCTTGCTGTGTGCAAATTGGCTGCCACGTTTCCTACATTACAACAGTAACTACACTTCAAAAAGTACTTCATTGGCTGTTAAGTGCTTTGGGACATCTTATGTCATGAAAGGCGCTATAGAAATACAGGGCTGGAGTTTCCCTGCGGAGTTGGGATGGCAGCGGGAGAGCTGTTTGGCGGTTTCCGGTCATGCCCCCGTCTGCAGCCGTTCTCTGAAAATGATTTTCCCTAGATTGGTCTTGTTAAGCCCACCCTGCAGGGTTCCTGGCCAATTAACAGGAAGCCAGCAAGATGACGTCATTTGATAACGTGTCATCAGCCAGTTTCCTTAAAGGAACCACATTGATTTTGAGAGTTGTGCAGTCAATGTTCTGCAGCATTGAGGTACTGCAAACACTGAGGAGCACTGCACAAATGTGCATATCTGCACCCAGGCTCGCTCATGACTCCCTCCAGACGCTTATGGAGGGAGTCGCAGCACACAGGGCGGTCCTCTTCCCTTCTCATGGACAGAAGCGACCTCCCCAGGAGATCAATGCAGTCTGGTTGCACATTGTACAGGCAGGGATGTCGTCATGAGTCCCTGGTTGCAGTGGCGCCAACCTTTCAATGATCTCAGTCGATCACGAAATGTTACTGCAAAGCCACACTCGAACTCACCCTGCTGTGCCATTCATCACATCCCCATCACTCTGCCTTCCATACCCTACTCCTGCACATCCTTACTCACACCAACCTACCTTGCACCTCCACCCATCCCTCTCTATCTACATTATCACTTCCCCATCTCACTAGCCACCCCTCACACTCACCTTCACCCTCATCCTACTGCAAGCATACCAACTAACAACACACAAAGGTAGGCACTTGAGAGGCTTAGCCAATGTTCATGTGAAGTTTCTGTTAATGTGTTGTCATACATTGAAATCTATATTTTCATCTCTTCACCTTATTGGACAGATCTGTGCATACCTTGAGAAGTGTCTTAGTGAGTTCCAGTGAATGTTGATACATAACTACTCCACCCCCCCGCTATTGTGATGAGTGTGAAAGGAATGGCTTGGACATTATAGGATGCTTTGGTGCTGGTGTGGGATGGTGTCAACCTGGTGCATCATGTGGCAGCCAGGGTGTACAGCGTCAAGTGAAGTAAATCTGGCCATGGTGATGCCATCGCTGGCCTCCCAGGCAGCAATGTTGTCAGGTGCTGATGTCCTGTGCAGCATCAGGTGATGGCGGATAAGGTTGGTGTTGCTGCTGGTGTGCGTGGTGATGTTGGGGTTGATCGTGGAAGGATTCAGAGGACCAAAGTGTGAGTTTTTCCAAGGGCACCGATGTTTCTGGAATAGATGGCAGCTGCAGTTGAGATGACAGAAGCGCTCTGTCAATGATGAGAGAGGTTGTTCCAATGAGGTGCCACTGGACATACAGTTGGCTCTAAACACTTGCAAGCTGAAGAAATCTGTGTGTCTTACAAATGCACTAACCAACAGTTTCTGAGCTCTGAAACTGAACAGCTGCAAGATGGTAGCCTGGCAGCTGCAGAAGTGGTATAAGGATATCCGATAAATCAAAGCAGACTCGGCTCCCGACCGGGTGAGCTGGCCTGTTCCCCAAGCAGCGGGTAACCCGTGGGGGAGCATGTAAAGTTGCAAGGTAGGCTCAAAATAGCATTAAATTGACTCTTAACAAGCCATTTACACAGAATCACAGAAACCCCACAGTGCAGATAGAGGCCATTTCGGCCCATCGAGCCTGCACCGACACATATCCCACCCGATCCCCGTAACCCCACATATTTAATCCCCCTAACACTAAGGGTCAATTTATCATAGCCAATCATCCTAACCCGCACATCTTTGGACTGTGGGAGGAAACCGGAGCACCCGGAGGAAACCCACGCAAACACTGGGAGACTGTCTGTGTGGAGTTTGCACAGTCACCCGAGGCCGGATTCGAACCCGGGTCCCTGGCGCTGTGAGGCAACAGTGCTAACCACTATGCCACCGTTAATGATCTAAATTGTCTCCGCAGACAAACCCGACACCTGGGAGACTCGTGTGGAGGTGGGTTGGCGGCGGGTTTCCTACCCGCTGTCAATCTTTGCGATTTTGACAACGGACCCGCCTCCAAACCCGCCCTCTGAGCGCCGGCAAAATTCAGCCCATAGTATGGGATAGACTTGATGGACCAGCTGGCCCTTTCCTGAACCTCATTTTTGTATGTTTGTATGATGCTTTACTTACTATTGTAGGACTGTCTATAAAAGTGCACACCTTCTAATGTGCAAGAAGCTTGACTCCTGAAGACGAGTTAGAATGCAGGAGTGTGGGATACAGAGTCTAATCCATTTTCTGTAAAGGGACCACCTAGTACCACTTATGAAAGCATTTTTGCTATAATTGTAGTGTAATCCGCTATTTCTATTATCCACAAAAATACCTCCTGCTGTTGCCTTATTTTGAATTGGTGCCAAACATGAGCCTATGCATCTCTCTTGTCAGAGTGTATTGTGTGGTAAAGTAAAATCAAAACATTGATTACACTAAAACTGAGTTGATACATTTCTAAAGAAGGGTTCCAAGAACATTAGTAGGTAATAAATTAAATGTGCAGTACATTCTGATGGGCTTAAAAAATTTGAAATACCTGCTGCGTATCCTTGCAAAACCCTCAGGCATTCAGCTAAAGATTGAAAATTAAATCCTGCGTTTGGCAGACATCTTTATTTAAACAATAGTAAATCAAGGTAGCCTGGCCACTGCTTTAGTCTACTTCAGAGACCTAGAAGGCATGCGTTCCCTAAAACGGTTCAGTATAAGTAACCTGCAATAGATGCAGTGTTTAAAGCAATGCGACTAATTAGCATTGAGGGCTGATGTGATCAAGTGGTGATTGTCATCAACTTGTGTTTTTGAATTTCCACTGTACAACATGTTGGGAAGGTAGACAATGCTGTAGCCAACAGACAGCAAGGCAGTTCATTGATTTAGAAATTACTGTTTTGTTCTCATCAGTGAGATGTAAGGAGAGATTTTCTGTTTCTGCCCATTCCCCACTAAATGTTAATGGTCACCATAGAAAAATGGAATCCTAGCTTCATACACGTTTCATAGTTTTGTTTAATGACCGCATCAACTCACTTTTTCCGCATTAGTGTTTGGGTGTGGCTGTGCACTGTTTTGCTGGATTGTGTTGGATTCTGTTATAGAGCAAGTCTTCAACCCTCTCCTCACAAACAACTACTTGTATGACAATAACCAGTGGTGTACAGAGAAAGAAAGTGAAGATGAGAGGATGTATTTATTGTGCATTCTTTAAAGTTATCCTCCAGATGTCATTATTTTCTCTCCTCTCTCATTTGAGTCTAGGTCTAGTGAAAATTATGTATGTGACTGTTTTCTATTAAGATGTACCCCTGTAATCGACCCAAGTTTTTATATATAAAAATACAACACTGATGCAGAAATTTTTTTTAAAAACCTAAGGCCATACAGAGAAGCATTACAGAGCAAATGTGCCTCATGCGAATTAGTGCATATTTGTCCCCTCACAATACTGTGTACATCCCTATTGATGTCCACCCATGGGATTACTTGATATTAATGATGGTATATAGCAGAGAACTTGTTTAGAAGATTCTCGGAAATGTTGCTGGGTAAGAATATTTGTTTCCCTCTCCTCTTGCTGTTTTTGTCCCTTCCCACAAACACACCTAATCAAAAGGGGGGGGGGAAAATCTCTCTTGTAGTTCAGTTACACCTACAAAGGTCAGTGGCTGTGGAGCAACAGAAATGGGAGCGGCTGAATATCTTGCTGCTGTGCTGACTGTGTAATGAATAGGAGGAAACTCTGGACTGAGCTTTCTTTGTTTTGTTTACTGGCACATGTGAACAATTTTTCAGGAAGTGCCAAACAAAAATGTGATGCTGTAACACTTTTTTTAAACATGCTATCGGAAGCACTAATTAATTTGATGTATCTGAATATGATGAGTTTGATTTTAAAGGAGTGGCATACTGGGTACAAATAAAAGTTTGATGCACTATGTCTACAGAGGAATTTTCCATCCGCTCCTCTCCCAAAAGCTCTTTGATTTTTATCCCTTTTGCAGAAGAGCACAGTACCCCGCGCCGCGGCACACCTTCCCTGGTCAGCCTCGCAATCGAGCCTGGTCTTGTTCGCGCCTAAATCCTTTCAACTTCCTTTCACTGTGTTTGGGGGAAGGTCTCGCCAGTCTGAGACCTGGGAGACATTTCAATTTACAGCAGCTTTCTGAAGCTAGTGATGTATTAAGTTGTTTTTTAAATCTAGTATTTGTATAGATTGGGAATTAAGTAGTCAGAGAGTGAGAGTTCAAAAAGAGAAGAGCCAGGAGAACCTTAAGTGGGAATGAGACTAAATGTGCATCTGGCACAGATCGAGAAAATGTTTTGAACATGCATGGGTTTTGGATATTTTAGAAGGGTAACGTGCGCTCTGGCAAATGGATCCCATCACGTAAAAAGTTCCAAACTTCCTGTCCCTATTTCAGCTGTAAGTTGGGTCACTGGATCTTAAACATCCAAAGGTCTGCCTGGTTCTACAGTTTGAGAACTTTAAAAAAAAAAAAAATGCCTTCTGTTCCCAATAGGGATGGGGCTGAAATTGTGTGTAAACCAGCTTGGGAGCATGGTGGATTTATACTGCAGCACTAGTGAATGCATATAGGATAGTATGGAATATCCCCGAGGGTGTAGTTTAAGACTGAAATTCAGGTTACGTTTGGGCACAGTTTGAGTTGATTTACAGTACCAGTTTAGTACTTGGGTATCAATCCCTACCAGTTCTAAATCAACATTATTTTGATGAGATATAAACAGAAAATGCTGGAAAAGCTGCTGAGTATTTCCAGCATTTTCTGTTTATATTTCAGATTTCCAGCATCCGCGGTATTTTGCGTTTGTATTATTTTGGCGAGAATGGGAGCACAAAGGTAAAACTAAGACTCTGCATGAACACTGTTATTACTGGATAACTCCCTGGACAGAGTTGTTGATCGATACTTTCAAAGTGAATTGTTGCTCTCCATACAGATCTTTTCTTTCTCACATTAGATTCTCATCAACAATTTAATTCCTTGACTGGGCATGCAATCTAGTCCCTGATCTACAATGAGGCATAAAGTGGCATGCAAGAGTGGCGCAGCTTGACTCCGCTTCTTTCCTGAGAGATGTCTTGCCCGAACTTGGTGTTCTCTATTCTTACTCCAACTCCTATGCCCCACTCGTATCCCAGGAGCACTCCAGGTGGGGTTCCCTGTGGCACACTGCTTTGGGAACACAATTTTCTTTACTATTCAACAGCAACTTAATTTATATAGTGCCCTTAACATAGAAAGATTTTGCTGTCAGTCAGTGTTTTGGGACCAGACCTGTTCAGTCACTGTGATTAAAGCCATTCTGATATTTAACGGCCTCAACAAGTGCACCTCTCCAAATTCTATGAACACGATGTGAGTATGAGAAGGTCCTGGAGCCAGGAGACATGTGGATTGTGAGTCAGTAAAGCGATCACTTGCTGCCACTGCCGGGGCTCTAGCGTACGATCAGAAGAGTGACCCAAGACACGTGCTCTAAGCCAGATTCCAGGCAAGGACTCGCTGGACAGCCTTCACTGATGAAGGGGCTTTACGCTTAAGGGTGAGGGTCGATATTGGGTGATTATAGTGCTCGAGCAGAGCTGCTTCACTTAATGTAATGAGCATTAGAGAGAGCTGATCAGTTTGCTGCTGCTCCTCATGAGAGCTTGACTTGAATTCTAGGGTAGTTCATGTGTGTGAAGTTATTGGATGCATTATTGTGGATACAGTAGTTTATTTTTTACATCATCCACCATATTGCAATTTAAACCAGTGTAGGAATTACCAAATTCCTATCTGAAGTATTGAGACCAGGCAACTCGGGTAATTAAACGATGTTTAATACAAACTGGTGGAAGTAACAGTTAAAACGCAAGAGAACTAAACAACAGGTGTTTGCTTAAGGCTGACTCCACGAGGACTGGTTCTGGAAGCTTCCCCACGTTTCCCGCCGTTGGGAACGTCACGTGACTTGCGTGATGACGTCATCGCGTTCGGTCTACATCTTAAAGGGACCGCGTTATTTACATACAGCAAACAAATACAGGTACCGATTCACTCTGTTAAAGGCAATTATGTACATCCATACAAGAGTCCCTTGGTGGCTCTGCCACACCAGAAGGTTTTTCAACAATTGCTGAATTGATCCTATAGTTCTCTGTAACTGAACTTTCCAAAAAGAATTTCAGAATTATACAGAATACATGACCTTTCTTTGATGGTATTTTATATATTTAAAACTTGTCCTTATTCTGATATCCTGCTGTTCAAAGGCCTGGCGCCACCCGTTTTCATCATGTCGCTGCTGAGTTCATGGGGCATGAAGTCCCACATCAGCTGCACAAAGAGTTTGACAAACTCTCAATAAATACAGGTGGAACTCAATGACATAAATAATGTCAAATACCTCGCAGGCGGTTCGCAAGCGGGCCGGCCCAACCAATAAAAGAAGGGAATCCCCATTTGTACTTATGGGAGTTTCTTACATACGGAACTTGCATAAGCATGAATGGGGATTACTTAATTTATTTCATGTATTTGTGTATTTTTTTTTAATTACATATTTATAATTAATTAAAATACCATTTAATTAAATATTTTAAACAAAAATTTAATTTTTTGAAAAAGAATTGATATGTTTTAACGGGGCTAAAAATAAATGATATTTTATTTTTCTATTTTTTAAAATTCTTATGCTGGTAAGATTTTTACAGGCATTCGGCGGGGGGAAGTAGCCCAACTCTCGCCCCGCAGAGGCCCATCTCCCGGGGATACGGAGGATCGAGAAGGTTCTTGACAGATCTAAAGTTCCGGGTTTTAGCGCATGCGCTTCGCATGCCTAAACCCGGAACTTGCGCGGCCCCTACGGGTGCATGCACACCTCGTACACACCCATAGGGGGTCGCAAAATACGGCCCATTGAATTGTGTTGATCAGTGAATTGAAAAGTGGCATTACATTCCCAGCTCTCTCGTTCTAATGTTCCTGTCAAAATAAAAAAAACCTATGATGTATGTATGTGAGACCCTAATTATTATCGAGTATTTAGTGGATGGTTGAGTGATTCTGGGCATTGGCTGTTTTTGGAACTAATCAGTTATGTGAATGTCATTAAAGTATAAGGCTAAGCATTGTAGTCATTGTGTTACAATTCAGGTCTGCTGGTACACCAGTGAAAATATCAGCTACTTTATTGACCTGATGTCACTGCCCAATTTATAAATAATTGTCTTATTTTGTCAACTTACTTATTCTTGTTAATCTTTGTTTCAGTAATATAATGATTAAGTAATTTATGCAACTATATGGATCTGCTCAAAGTTGCTGTTTGGGTTACCGTTACTTGCTATGCAAATCAAATAATGTTTTGGATTTTTTAAAATTCATTCACTGGATGTGGGTGTCGCTGGCAAGGCCAGCATTTATTGCCCATCCCTTATTGCCCTTGTTTGCAATTGATTAAATTATTTTCAACGCTGGATGCAAATAATTGTGCAGGAACTCATCATACTACTTCTCACCGGGCCTGTTCTTTTAAGTGAATAACTCTTTTAACTGATCTTTCCTCATTTAAAGTTTTGGTGCACAATCTCTCTCCTTGTTCCCTTAAACTAAAACACTTCAGGATGCAAACACTCAGTGGATTGAGACCAGACATTTAATTTTGAATATTGGCATCATTACATTTCACATTATCAGTTTGAAATTGGTACCTCCTCTGAGCAATGCAGAGCCAGCAGATCTAATTTGAACTGCTGGCACAGTAATGCCCATTGAGCAGAGAAAACCGATCTCCGGGCCTGTGTACTTGCACATGTGCAAATCTCAGTTTGTTAGCAGAGAGTTGGCTGTCCCATCTGCTCTTGGCTAACATTAAAAATATTTGAATTGTCGGCCTGGATTTTTGTCAGCCGAGACGAGTTGGGGGCGGGACTGCTGCCTTCCGAGTTCTAGTCCCGCCCCCAACGACGTCTGACCAACCCACGCTATTTTCCCTTGATTGGCATTGTTAAGCCCGCCCTACCGGCCAATTAAGGGAAAGCCGGTGACTGATGACGTCAGCGTATGGCGCTTCATCTGTCTCAAATAGATGAATTGTCAGCGTTTTGACAGTTTTGAGAAGCTGTCAAACACGGACCATCTCTGTTCTAAGGTGAGCTCTTGCACAAAGATTTACCAAAACCCCTCTCCTCAGCAGAAAGCAGATGGCTGCTGTATATGAGAATGCAGCAGCCATTCTGTCATCTCTGCTGTTGAGGATCCGGAGCTGCCTCATCTCAATGTTTGAAGCCTGCAGAAAGAAGCAAAGGTAAGGAAACTTTTTCTAACACTTTACGCTCACCTCTCCTAGTTACCTGTCCACACTTGCACCCATCACTCGCCTCTACAGCTTACATTTCGACCCCTTTCACCCCCGCAGACCCACTGCTCGCCTCGCTGACCCTGGTGAGGTTCGCAGCCGTCGTATGCCTGCAGCAGAAGGCTCAAAATGGGGGAAAGGCCTCAAAACTGCCTGTTAACTACCTGTTAACAGGCAGTTAATTGGCTCTAATCCCCTTCCCACCTCGGAGACGGGTCCCTGCGTGACTCGGGGACCCGCCTCCCAGGAAGATGGCACGGAGGCGGGTTGGGAGCGGGGTCACTACCCGCTCCCAGTTTCTGCCATTTTCCCGGCAGTCCTGCCTCCTCAGGGCTGGGAAAATTCCCCCCATAGTTTCCAGGTGATCCAATAGGCTGGTTGGGAGTTAGGAAACAGAGGGAGGAGATAAAGGAAATGTTTTCTTGATTGGTGGAATGTGACAAGTGATGTTCCCCAGGGATCTGTACTGTAGCCTCAGCTTTTCACTGTATATATTAGTGACTTGGATGAAGGAATACAGAGTTATCCATCCAAATTTATAGATGGCACTAAGTTTGGAGGCAGAGTAAGTTGTGGAGATGGGAGCAGGAAGTTACAAATGGACATAGACAGACTTAAGCGAGTGGGCAAAACTTTGGCAGATGGAATTCAGTGAAGGGAAATGTGAGGTTGTAGCGATTCGTGTGCATCACCACTAAATAATCGAGTTCGACTTCGACGAACTATAAATAAGTTGTTTATTTACAAGAACAGACTAATTACATCAGGTAAGATTGCAGGTAAGATGGCTGACTGTAGGAGCACGGTGGTATAGGTCTTGTCCCAGCGGGGACTCCACGAAGACTCACTGTAGGAGCACTGCAGAGAGCGTGATGACGTCATCACGCTCTGCTGTGTGTTCCCGCGCTTTGGACGTCACGTGATCGCGTCGCCGCGTTTGCCCGCGCTTGTGGCGTCGCGTGACCGCGTCGTTGCGTCAGCGCATCTCCCGGTATGAAGACTGGCCTTTAAGGCCGAGGTTGCTAGGTCGGGCTGTGCCGGTACTTGCCGCGGGAGCGGAGAATCCCTTCGCTCCCACTTGCCGGCTGATACAGCCGAAGTCTCGATAGGCCGGGCTATGCCGGCGGCCGTCTTGGAAGCCCGAATCGGGCCGGCGGCCAGTGCGCATGCGTCGTGTGACGTCGGCGCGTTAGGTCGGCGGCCGACGCACATGCGTCACGTGATGCGTGACGTCAGCGCGTTGGGCCGTTGCCCCTTTAAGAGGCGACCTAACAGGTAAGTTAAAGGGGTAACAGCCCTAACTGGTAAGTAATACAATTAAGTAAATTAAATACATACAGTTAGGTAAGTTATACATGCATAAATAAGTTAAACTAAAGAAAGGTAAGTTATACATGCATAAGTTAAGTTAAAGAGAATTATGTATCTCAATGTAAAGGACAACCCGTGGGACCGCTACAAGGTCATCCGCTTTGGATCCAAGAAAGACAAGTCGGAATATTTTCTTAATGGTGAGAGACTACGAACTGCGGAGGAGCAAAAGGATTTGGGTGTCCCTGTACACTGGTCACTAAAAGCTAGCGCACAAGTACAAAAAGTAATCAAAAAGGCTAATGGAATGTTGGCCTTTATCTCCAGGGGGTTGGATTACCAAAGTAAGAAAGTTATGTTTTGTTGTATAGACCCCATCTGGAGTACTGCCTTCAGCTTGGGACACCAGACCTCAGGAAAGATATATTGACGGCCTTGGAGGGTACATCAGGACTTAAAGGGTTAGACTATAAGGCCAGGTTGCATAAATTTGGTTTGTATTTCCTGGAGTTTAAATGGTTGAGGGATTATCTAATCGAGGTGTTTATAAAATTATGATAAAGAGATTCGATCGGGTAGCTGCAGAGAATCTATTTCCTCAGGTGGGGGAATCCAGAACATGAGCATAATGTTAAAATTAGAGCTAGGACATTTTAGGAGTGAAATCAGGAAGCCCGTTTTTACACAGGGTAGTGATGATCAGTGTTCCTTTTAAGCTGCACAGCGCCCCGAGGGTCCCACACAGCCAATGAGCCAGCTTTTAAATAGAAAAACCAGGCAGCACGGTGGCATAGTGGTTAGCACTGTTGCCTCACAGCGCCAGGGACCCGGGTTCAAATCCGGCCTCGGGTGACTGTCTGTGTGGAGTTTGCACATTCTCCCCGTGTTTGCGTGGGTTTCCTCCGGGTGCTCCGGTTTCCTCCCACAGTCCAAAGGTGTGCGGGTTAGGTTGATTGGCCATGACAAAAAATTGGCCCTTAGTGTTAGGGGGGATTAAATACGTGGGGTTACGGGGATAGGGCTTGGGTGGGATGGTTGTCGGTGTAGGGACCGGGTGCTAGGGTTTGGATGATCAGCCATGATCGCATTGAATGGCGGAGCAGGCTCGAAGGGCCGAATGGCCTACTCCTGCTCTTATCTTCTATGTTTCTATGCATGCGCAGAATTTTGAATGGCCCTGCAGCCCAATAAAGGGGCCGTGCGGGCCAAAAAAAAATCAGAGGGAACATTGGTGGTAATCTGGAACTCTTCCACCCCACAACCCCCCCCCAAAAAAAAGGCTGTGAATGCTGGGTCAATTGAAATTTTCAAAACTGAGAGATTTTTGTTCGGTTTTTTTTGTCTTTTAATACCCCTGTGAAGCTCCTTGGGATGTTTTACTACGTTAAAGGTGCTATATAAATACAAGTTGTTGTTGGGTAAGGGTATCAAGGGATATGGATCAATGCTGGGAAAATGGAGTGGAGATAACGATCAGTCATGATCTAATTGAATGGTGGATCAGCCTCAAAGGGCTGAATAGCCTCCTCCTGCTCCTATCTTGCTATGTTTACCAGAAATAGCAAATACTCAAGTCGCAATGTCCGGAGCTTGTTAATTGACCTATGTATGAACTCAGCCAGTGTTTACGTAACATCAGTTAGATTTTCTATCCTTTAAAGGGATGTGCAACTGCTCTTTAGCAGATGTAATGCATTGTTTTGCATGATGTAATGTTCCTGTCCCTGTAAAATAGTGCATTCTCTGTGAGCAGTGCAAATGGAGATTCAATAGTACTGAAAGAAACAAAAAAAATAATCTATGCTGGGTGTGGCAGCTCCAGAATCCCCTTTGTAAATCGGAACTGATGAATTTCAATGCAGACAGGATAGATTTGTCAATAGAATGCCTTTTTGTTGACATTGAATCCTTTCTGCACGGAACCCCAATGCGAAGGAAGTGACAAACAGACTTTAGTTCAACATCACGCAGATATTCTCAGCAAGGAGTGATTTCATACCTACCCTTTCTCGCAGTGGCTGCTGCAGATAAGTCATCATAAATACACAACTTGTTTGACAAGAAATGCTTCATTTGAATCTGGGTTTCTGTAATGTGCAGATAAAAAGTACCAATTTGTTAATCTTTGTACCTCAGCCAATTGATTAATTTATTCAGTAACTCAATCTAAACAAAAACCGATATTGTACATCAAAGTAAAAATGCAGTGCTGTGTCTAGGAGATATTTGGCATCAGACAGACTGCATTCTTCAGTATTAAGAACCAGATAACTGAGAAATATTTGATCCTTGGATTAGCATTTGTATTGAAGTGCATCACTTTTTGATGAATAACTGAACATAATTGAAGAGAATGAGAAGGGATTTAATGCTTTAGAATTCTACGCAGTTGGAATGATCCTGAAAATCCATTGTGGAAAACTCAATCCCCGCCTTACCCAAATGTTTTCCAGTTGCCTGCACAAGATCGCTGACTACTGCACATCAAAAATTAACACATGGAATTAATGGTTTACAGTTTTTCTCATTTTAGTATCTTCTCGTGTCCCTTGAAGTGCTGTTAATTACCTGGGACGAGAGCAGTGGAGTTCATGTTTGCATGAATCTTCTTTGTAAATATCAAACAATATACAGAAAGCAGCTGTAAGGCTTGTGAGTACTAGTAAGCATGGGTGTATGTCTCTGTGAAACAGCGGTAAAAAAAAATCCAAACATCAGGCAAATACTTGAGAGCAGATGCTGACAGCACTCTATAAAAGATAAACTTTGTCAGTAGAAAATTTCCAGAGTATTTGGTACCTTTTACTGATGGAGCTTTACTAACAGCTACAACATGGGTTTCAGTTGTGGCATTTTAGATCCCAGCATCGGGAAAGACTCAAAAGTGGCATTGCCTAAACCTTTAACCGGACTACTGAGAACCGGCCTCATTACAGCATAGCTGCACCGCATCACAAAATCTGACTCCTGGAAGACAGTATATCTTGGCTATTTTATCCTTGCCAAATTGGCACAATAAATGATTGACACCCAGTGTTGATTCAAATGCACATAATTGAATGAATCTTTCAACCTATTCAAATCTTGATCTTCTGTACTCCACACCCCTCTATATTGCTACCTACTCCTTTTGTTAATTCTGGTTAACAATATGTCCATGGTATTTACAGCACCAAAACCAGCCTTTCGGCCCAACAGGTCTACATGCTCCGCACGAGTCTCCTCCAACTTTGCTTCATCTCACCTTTTATAGTTTGGGAAAAAAATCACCCATGTGCACCAATAAATAAATTACAACTGTGGAGCTAGTTGTATACTTGGGATAACTCGTCTTAATCTGCCTGCATATATTGAGCCTTGATTCTAGCACAGACATTTCACATATGCATGACATTAGATTCAGAATATCCAGTCCAACAGCGATTCAGTGAATTATTTCAAAATATTTGATATTAAGTATATTGTGTTGTGCTAGCATTGGCAAACTCGACAATCTGACCCTCGTTCATGATACTGTCATATGGTTTGTTCATCCATCAGTATGTCAGCAGATGTTATCTACCACAGTGTAAGGCCAGAAGACAAGAACAATGATTTTATTTTTTTCAAAGCTGCAAAAGGTATATGATGATAAAGGAGACTGAAGATAAAACCACAGCAGAATCTTATTGAAGAGGTTACAGTAGCATGGTTGTTATGGTACTAGACTAGCAACCCAATGACTGTGAGTTCAAATTCCACCATGGCAAGTTGTTTAATTGAATTCAAAGGCCAACACCAGTAACAATGATCATAAAAGCTGCCAGAATGTTGTAAAAACTGATCCTTCAGGGAGTGGAATCAGCCACTCCCTACCCGGTCTGGTCTGCATGTGACTCTAGTGCCACTATGTGATTTAGTCTTGTGACTCAGTGGCTTGCTAGAGAGCATTAAGACAATTGCTACAGATCAGCATCATACAAGAAATATGATTGGATCAGATCAGGACTCGGGTACTCCCAGTCTAGTTGACTCTACAGTCGTCCTCACTAACTTCTAGGGACTGGTGCGCAAGTTGGATGACCTGTTTCACAGACTAGTGAAGCAACAGCCTGACACAGCTGTACTTGATCAGATCACATCCCAGATTCCTCCACCACCATTTCCGGGTGTACCCTATCCTACTGGCAAGGTAGACCTGACACAAGTGGGGGCATGGTCGTATATGGATAGGTAGGTTTGGGCTTGGGAATCCTCAATGTTGACTCTGGATCCCAAAAAGTCTTGTAACTTCAGGTTAAACGAGGCCAAGGAAACCACCAACTGATTACCACCTAATACTACCCCCCACCCCCCCCCCCCCCCATTAATAAATTGGTGCTTCTTGATGTTGAACACCACTTGGAGGAAGTACTGAAGTAGGCAAGGATACCACCAGCATAAGCAATAGCAGAATTGTATATCACTGCAATTTATCTTCATGCTCTTTCACATCTCTCGCTCTTCCATCACTATCAAGTTGGGAAACCAACCCTGCTTTAAAGGGGAGTGTAGAAATGTGTTCTAGGAGTAACATCAGGCATACCTTAGGAAGCTCCTACATGGGACTACCTACATACTAAACGCCAAAAGCAGCGGGCTCTAGACATAGCTAAATAGTCCCACAACAACAGATCAAAGCTCTGCAGCCCGATCAGTGAGTTGAGAATGCTGCACATATAAAAAGAGAGATTAGATATATAGATTATATATATTTATATATACATACGTATTGAAGGATTAATGATGTGAGCCATAATTGTATGTTTATCAAGTGATGAGCTGCAGCTGATTCCTGATCAATATTCTGGTTTATGTATATGTAAATAAAGTAATGCTAGGGGATGCTAAGCCAGCATTTTAAAAGCATGTGACTTGTCAGGTGAAAGACTGGCCGATACAGACGAGGCGTTTCATTGCTTTGAGGTCCTGAATTAGGGTGGCCATTTGCTGTAACTTGGTTTCAGTACAGTAAAGGGAAAGGAAATAAGTGTAAGGTGCAGTGTTTGGAGCTGAAGAGAAATGAGAGGAAAACTCACACGCAGAATTATCATCGTGCTTTAAACTAGAGAAAGACGAGAGGAATTGCAATGGAGAGCTTTTGAAGTTGGAATGCCAGAGATCTGAACAGATGGCAGTAACCTATTGAGAGTTTGCGATGGGAATGACATATGAAGGCAAAGCTTCAATAACTTTATTGAAATCATAATGCCTTGGCATGTTAGTACTTCAAGCTTGTGCTGTTGTCTTGTGAATGCTAAGGAATGTTGCCTTTCTCCATATTTCGTTTACTTTTTTGTCATCAATGATGTTGTAGAGGACACCCTATGGGCATTCAACTCATGATTGTGTTCATTAGCTCTAAAATGAAATGGAAGCTGCTTTCATTAGCTGATAAAGGGGACTACCATATTTTTATAGTCTATTTTGAACTTGCCCTTGAAAAGAGTATGTATTGCTTTTATCGTTAAAAGCTATTGTGAATAAGGGTTTTGGAAAAGTTGCAAAATTGCTTCAAAGGTGATGCATGCAGCAGGAACACTAAATTGGCTCGTAGATAACTACTGTGACTAATTCCAAGATTTATTCCACCAGTGGGATCATAATTCCAGGTGGTTATGAGCTGGAGTGAAAGCGTTTGTTGCTGGCTGAAATTCACTATGAAGTGCAAGTTTCTGGCTCATTAACTTTCCTTCATAATTTACAGTCCTGTAATTGTGCCCATTGGAATTTATATGGATTTTATTTGTCCTGGAGTATTGCTATGCTTTTAGTTTTTGGCTCTTGGAAGAATACATTTTTTTTTTTTTAAAGCCATAATCTGATAAATACAGCCAAGGCCTTGAATTATTTTCCATCATCAAATTCCAGTTCCCTGCTATTTTATTTTAAAAAGCATTGCCTAAAGTTTTAGGATTTTTTCCCACTTTTTTTATCTACCATTTATTTAACAGGAATGCACAGTGCTGAATCAAGAGCACAAACCTATAGGTGTACAATGCTGAGCATTTTGGAGCTATTTGCATAAAGGCATTGTGTAGCAACTATACTGCTGTTCATTATCTTTATCAGTTTAATGTCTAATGGTGAATTTATACTGTAGAGTTACAGCTCTGTGCTGTGAAAATTGTTCCATTTATATTGTGGGGCAGTTACTCTTGCACTAGGAACCACACCTAAACAACTGTGTCTATGCATTTGTTTTCCCTTTATGGAGTAAGTGTGAGGACTCGGCACACCTTGGCTGCATACTCTCATTGCCCTCTGGACTGACACAGCGGGCATGGTCTAAATCCGTTTCAACAAAGGATTCCACCCGAAACTTCACTGTTCTCTTCTGCAGCTGCTGCTGAGTGTTTCCAGCATTCTCTGTTCCATTTCAGATTTCGAGCATCTACAGCATTTTGTTTTTTGTTTTATACGAATTAAAACCACTTCTATTCAAGGCTGCCTCCCATGGGAAAGCATGTTAAATCTGCCACTGATAGTGGAGTTGCTATCAGCAGCAAAGCCATAAAGATTATTAACCCCAAAATTATGCCAGGCACTGTCATAAAGAGTGACTTGAAAACAATAACCTTGTCTGTGTGCATTTGTTCTTGTGTCGTGCTGATATGGAATCCACCCTACAATGTAAAGGGTGCAAATTCCACGGCGCGTAGAACTTCAGCTGGCAGTGCCGATCTAAAGTTGTGCAATATAAACATATAAATGGTTATGACAGAAACTGGAGAAGATCGAAATGACTACAATTAGCAGTCTATTGAACAGTATTTTCATTGTTTCTTTTTGGAAGGGAGGGCTGGAATAAGTGGTGCGGGTGCATTCAGTATTCCAATAGTGATTCTAATCCCAGCAAATGATGGGGAGGGAGCAGTGAGGAGGCTCAGCTATGAGAATTTCAGACATTGAGAATACATGGTGATGTAGCGATTCAAACTGTATATAATTTGGGGGACAAGTACTTGGTAAGAAGCAATCCTAACACCAGAATGAGACTGCAGCTTGGTACAAGTCTGGGCCCATTCCGCTCACATTCAACTCCATTGATAATGAGAGGAGTTAAGAGAATATATGCGATTGTCATCTTGTTTTTCTAACAGGATACAAAGTTCTCTCTTTCTTTTCCCTCCCTCTTTCAAATTGCCCTGCAGAATTGTTAAGTTATTTTAAGCACACCCTCTAGGGCACTCTTGTCAAAATAAAGGCAATTATGAATGACTCCTGTCCTCTTAAAAGGAGAATTTATTGCTGAAAATACTGCATTTGAAGCTATTTGTGTCATGCCCTACCTACCAAGCAGGCAGTGCAATGAAAAACTCTTTAAGGGTTTCAATAGCACTTTTATAGTTTGTGTCATATTGAATGCTTTACAACGATCTGTTCTGGATACTTTTACCATATAAGAACTCTTGGTTTTCAAACTTCCCAGAATGCTCCTCCTCTCCCACAATCTTTAGACACCACAAGTATCACCTGCCCCAACCATTGTCTCAGACTGAACCAGCTGTTCGCCACCTCTCCAATCTCTGCTTCCAACCCCTAATACTCCCCATCACCAAGGCGGCCTACTGCCACCTCTATAATATTGCCTGTTTCCGCCCTACCTCAGGCCATTTGATGCCAAAATCTTTATCCATGACATTGTCACCTCCAGAGTCAACTATTTCCAGTGCTCTCCTGGCCAGCCTCCCATACCCATACCTCCACCCTCCATAAATTTCAGCTCATCCAAATATCTGCTACCCATATACTATTCCACTCGGCAAGTCCCGCTCGTCCATCACCATCTTTGTTGCCCTACAATGGCTCCCGGTCCCCATAAATATATAATGCTGCTCCTTGTATTTAAAGCCCTCAATGGCCTCACCTCCTCCAGCCCTATACTCCTCCCCCCCACTGAACTCTCTGTCCTGACTTAGCAACTTGTTCATCACCATCCACTCCTGCTCCCCATTCCCACCGTTGGTGGCCATGCCTTCAGCCACCTAGGACTCGCGCTCTGGAAATCCCCTCAATAAACCCCTCTGCCTATCCTCCTCAACAACCCTGCTTAAAAGTCAGCTCTTTGTCAAGACTTTTGGCCACCCTCCTAATATCTCCTTTTTTGGCTCGATGCTCCTTTTATTTTGTCTGCCTCTGTAAAGTGCCTTGGGAACATTTAACGGCCTTCTATAAATGCTAGTGGTAGTAATATTGCTGCTCCTATGCTAAAAGTGGCTAGGCACAAATTAGCAGGCCTGATAGCAAATGCCACAGGCGAAGCTGTTCAGATTTGCCACCAGCAGCACCTTCAACAAAAAGGCAGGGGATGAAACTCTTACAACAATTTCACTACCTCCAACACACTGACATTGGGGCATCTATACTGTAGAGTTGTCTCCGACATGCTTTGTTTTCCATACCACAGAGATATCACAAAGTTATCTAACAAAAATAAAGCCAGTGCTGTTTTTAAAGGATTACCATTTTAACCACATTGATTTGTTTGCTTCTGTTAGCTCTTTTTAATCAGCTTAGCCTTGGAAGGAACGTGTGCTGAACAGTGGGCAATGGTCATTTGGCATCTTTTCTTTCTGTACTGAGTTGTTTACAGTATAAGTACGAGCTCCACTTCACTATAATCTCTCTGTTCCTCTGACAAACTTTTACTTCTCATCTTCAGCTACAATCTTGTTTCTCGCTTCCTCCTACTACACACACTAATCGTTTGTAAATAAACTGGCGTGTACTTTGGTGGTAAAGGGGATGCAATTTACTTGGAAATTTTCCGACCTGTTGGTATTTCTAACTGACCCAGTCAAATTATCTATTGGAAATGTAGACAGTGATAGGAAATTTTAAAAGGATGCCGGGAAATTGTGTTGTTTGATGGTGTTCTATTGAAAACCCCAACAAGCTGGTTATATAATGGTAAAATCTACCTAAAAGCAGGAAAGTCCTGAATGCCATTGAATGTTCCCCTCAAGTTCCTATGCTGTGTGCATCAATACTGTAATGCCACAGTTATGCGTGCTTGGTGTGAAAGTCACTACCAGACATCTGGACTTAAAGTGCACCTTAATTATGCTATATATCTATATTCTTCTACAAAACTGGCAGACTTGGATTTTTGGTATGAAAACAAAAAATGTGAGAAATTCAGTGAACCCTTCACCAGCCGAAAAGATAGATTAAAATTTTGTTTGCAATTTTTATTTTTCTCTCTCGGATTCTTGGTAGATAGCAAGTATAAATGGTGCGTTCAAGCGTAATATGACAATCCATGCATTGTGTCACATCCTTCTGCTACAATGGAAGCAATTGGTTCCAAAGTAACTAACTTGGATAGATTTTGCTCTTGCTAGTAGACTCAACAGTTAAGAGTGGTGGTGTGCAAATCTGCATTTGCTTTAGTGTAATCTTTAGTCCCACACTTCATGCCACTTAAAGGACAAAGAGTAGGCACAACCAGGGTGATGGTGACCATTTGCATCTCAATGTTGCTGCTGTCATTATGTCATGAAGTTAATATGCCAACAAATCCTCAAAGGAAATTCTATAACTCAGCAACCATTTGCATTTACATACTGCTGCTAGTGCAGGAAGATGTCTCAAAATACTTTGCAGTATGTGGAAAAAGATACAGTAGACTTTGAGCATGGGGAAAGAGGAAGCAAATCGAAAGGCTAGGATGGGGAATTAAAAAGGTGGTCAAAGAGGAGGAGTTTAAGCATGCTTTTGTAAATAGGGAGAGAGGTTACAAGGCAGGTGACAACTGGGTAGAGAATGCTACAGGAAAAAAGGATAGTGGCTGAACAAGCAGTCACCATTGCAGAGGGAGCAAGTGGCAAGGAGAGAAGTGCAGCGTTAGAGCAGAGGGTACATGGCAGCAATTTAAGGCAGGAAGATATCACTAAGATAGAGACCAGCATTTGAAAGCAAGGATGAGAATTTTGAAATCGCGCACTGGGACCAGTAGAGTTCCAGGAGGACAGGATTAAAGGAATGTGAGATTCAATGCCGGTAAGGATGCAAGCTGTCACATTTTGGATCAACTGAAGCTTGAGTTCTGGTTGCACATTGCCATACTATAGCAAGGATGTTCAGACATTGAATGCAGCACAGGAAACGGCAACCAAACTGATGATCTAAGGCATTTGAGCTATGAGGGAGGGGTTGAAGAACTGGACTGCTTATTCTAGAGAAGAGCAGCTCAGGGAAGATATTTAAGTATTCAAGATTCTTAAGGAACTAGATAAATTGAATCCCGATATAAGTTTGAGATTGCCACAAGCCCTGGAACTAGGAGACACATGCTCAAGCGTACAAGGGGTAAAGTGCACAGACGGTTTACATTTAACTAATATATGCAGAGAATAGCAAACGTATGGAATGGACTCTGCAGGGAGCCAGTGGGGGCAGATAATGTGAAACAAATTTGAGAGACCTGAATAGATATTTATGGAAATGGGAAATTGAGAGGTGGTATTTTTTTAACCGGCCAGGTGGTGTGCAGAGTCGTTTCTGGTCCTATGTTTTCCTGTGTAAGTTTAGTGGGGGTTTTTTTCATTTTTGCAATTAATATCCTGATGACATGCTCATTTGGAATAGTATTAGGGTAAGGATCAAATTACCATTTTTTTTTAAAGTTCTAATTGTTCTCTGGGTTTGGTTACAGGCACAGCAGAGAGATCGTTTCATTCAAGAACGCTATGGAAAATATGACATCAGTGACCCATTCCTTGCTCTACAGAGGGATTGTGAGTCGATCAGAGATGGGAATCGTGACGATAAGCAGCCTGTGTGCACCAACCCACTCTCGGTGCTCAAAGTAGTAATGACACAGTGCAAGAAGATGCAGGAGCGAATGGTATCCCAGTTGGCTGCTGCAGAGAGCAGACACCGAAAGGTACTGTACTATAAAATGTTACATTGCATGCCGCCTCACGTTATGCTCATTTCAAGGAACTTACAGGGTTACGGACAAAAAGCAGGGATGTGGGACTGAGCACAACTGCTCTTTCAAAGAGCCGGCACAGGCACGATGGGCCGAATGGCCTCCTTCTGTGCTGTAATTTTCTATGATTCTATCTCCTTATCTTGTCGTTCTGCTTCTGGTATTAAATCCTAATATTAAATCTGATATTCGATCAAATGCAGGTACAAATTAACAAAAGACATTGGGGGGGAAAAAATTCAGTTGTTTGCGCCTCCCGTTGACGCCTTAAGAGGGCGCTAATGGGGCGTAAAGCAACGAGCGCCCGGGCGCGGCGATGTTTGTGCCACTCGTGAAATTAACTAGACATTTTGCTGCAGCGCTAAACACTACCGCCACGATCTCCTGCGCCGGCAGATTGTGACGTCAGTTGAGTGTGCAATGCCCCGTTAGCGCCCCGGACCGGATATTGAGTGGCGCCCCCTGCCTTACCGCCTGCCGTTAGTAACGACAGGTTGAGGGGAGCGTTTTGCTGTCAGAAAGGGACTGGGGGAGCGCTATTTAAAGACGGCTGCTTCCTGCCTTTTTTTGTCGGTGACATTTTTGCACCACGCATTCTGAGAGAGAGAGACTTCTGGAGAGATTCAATGCTGTGTGAAGGAGTTTTGAGTACTGATCGGCACTTTGCAGGTTCATTTTGATTTGCCCTTCCTTGCTTCACCAGCGCTCTGAGGTAGCGCCTCGCTCCTCAGCCTTTGCGCCTTAAGACAGGTGTGAAGCGCCTGATTTAGCGCTCCAATCACCTCCGGGGCGATAAAAGCCAAGTTTGCTGTCGGAGGCGATAATTAGCGCCAGGCACTAAACTTTGCGCACGGCCGATAATGGTGCCCCAAACGGGGCGATACTGAATTTTTCCCCCATTTACTCATAGAACAGCGTTCAAGTATTTTGCTTTAGAATTGAAATTCTTCCCACCCTATTATTTCCTCTCCTTACATTTTCCTGGCTTGTTTTCCTGTCATAAGCCATGAGGACAGGCAAGCAAGTAACTTGATCCCAGCCTTCTGCCTGTGTCGCTCTATATAGGCTTGCCAGAAAACGATAGTATAGGAATGGGAAGGAACCAAAGCAGATGTGTCATCTTTGAGATTTCCCCCTAATCTTTGCCTTTTGAAGTGATGACCCACTCAGCCAGGATGTCATTGTTTGGGAAACTAAGGAGGTGGAAAGCCACCTACTGCTTTTTGATGCACTCCACTCAGGCTATGCAACCCTCGGTACATTCAGTGACCTAGTTTGAATATTGCTGGAGAACTTGACAGGTTGCTCATTTTTTCAGAAATGTCCCCAAGACACTTATACATTAACACTTACTTAATTCCCATCACTAGCTCTGTGAACTGGCAAATGTTTGCTACAATTGGCTCCCACATCCCTACAGCATGAAGTAGACTCATAGCAATGTTGGTCTATGATTTTCTAAGGATAAGGGTGTCGATTTTAGCAAGCTGGCACCAATGTTCCCTGCACAGTGCTCTTGAGGTCCCACGCAGCCGGTGAGCCGGCTTTTAAATAGAAAACCGCCCGTGCCTGGAGTTTTGAATGGGCCACGCAGCCCATTAAAGGGGCCGTGTGGCCCCCAAAAAATTGCAGGGAACATTGGCTGGGATATGGTCCAAACTGAACAGGTGCACCTGTGGCAACTCTGAAGATTAGCCTGTTGGAATATTTTTTCCACTCATTCCTTTGAAAATGCCCCCCCCCCCCCCCCCCAGTCCCGATGGCCATTAAAGAGTCTGGCTGGAGGGTAACACACTGAAGTGTTGGACTCGGCATGCAGGCACATGTTTGAATTCTCCATTGTACAAAAGAAAGAATTAATTTGTGTTGATGTAATGTCTTCCACGACCTTGGGACATCACAAAGCAATTCACAACAATGATGTACTTTTGAAGTGTAGTCATACTATAGAGAAAGGAAACAGCCAATTTGCCAAAAGCATTGAGATTTTAGTTTTAGTTTCAATGATGTTTGATAAGGGAAAAATATTGGCCAGGACACTGAGAGAACTTCCCTTACTTCTGTGTAGTTCCAGAGTTATCTATGTACCTTTACATGTGTATCCATGAACCCTGTGTGACCTTTATATATCTTGATTGACCCAGCTATATAAACTTAATTAAATCAATCTAACTTACACAATCCCCTACTGTGGTGTGTGCTGCACTGATTTTTGTAGATGGCTTCTTTCCAGTAACGGTTCATGAATTTACAGCGTACAATGGTTGTAATAGAAAATTCCATTTTGATTACTTTAATAATACATTGCAGCTTTCATGGCTATTCTGCCACAAATGATAATGGATTGTACATTCACTGTAAATAGTATAACCTAAAAGATCACATTTATTGTAAAATGCTGACTTAGTGGAGATCTCAACTGTGGGATATGCATTAATCCCAAAGGACTGCACTAAATATATACTCATACATATTTAATCAGGCATTTTGTTATCTGTGAATCAAGCAATTGCCAATGCTAATGAGGTGGAGTATATCTCCAGACAGACTTCTCACTGATTCGGAGTGATGCTCACCTGCATCACGATGGGAGAATGGTAGACAAATGTTCTTTTCTTTTAAATAACATCCTAAAGATATGTGTTCTATATTTATTATTTTTGCAGGCCATAGGCAGGGTTTCCAAGACATCTGTTTGGCCTTGGGCTAAAGAAATCAAATCCTCTGCTGTCTATCCACCTACGATGATATAAGATCTCTCCCAACCTCCAAAAAAGGCTTGCTCAGAAGCACCAAAGAGGAACATAGGGGCAGGAGTAGGTCATTCAGCCCCTCGAGCCTGTTCCACCATTCAGTGAGATCATGGCTGATCTGTATCTTAACTCCATCCACCCATCTTGGTTCCGTAACCCTTCATACCCTTGCCTAACAAAAATCTATCAATCTCAGTTTTAAGATTTTCAATTGACCCCCCAGCCTCAACCACTTTTTGGGGGCGGGCGTTCCAGATTTCCACCACCGCTTGTGTGAAGAAGTGCTTCCTGACATCACCCCTGAACGGGCTAGCTCTAATTTTACGGTTATGCCCCTTTGTTCTGGACTCCCCCCCCCCCACCAGAGGAAATATTTCTCTCTCTCTGCCCTATCAACTCTTTTAATCATCTTAAACACCTCAATTAGATCACCCCTTAATCCTCTATACTCGCGGGAATACAAGCCTAGTCTGTGCAACCTGGCCTCTTTAATTTAAGATATTCAGCCCAGGTATCATTCTGGTGAATCTGCCCTGCACCATCTCCTATCCTTCCTGAGGTGCAGTGCCCAGAACTGAACACAGTAATCTAAATGGGGTCTAACCAGAGCTGTAACATAATGTCAACCCCTTTGTATTCCAGCCCTTTTGAGATAAAGGCCAACATTTCATTTTTTTTTTGTACCTGCCCACTAGCTTTGTGATTTCTGTACTTAGACCCCTAAACCCCTCTGCTCCGTCACAGTTCCGAGCTTCTCAACATTTAGAAAATACTCTAATCTATCTTTCTAGGGTCCAAAGTGGATGACCTCAGCAAGTGGCTGGGCAGTAACTTATTTTCCCCGTGCCATTTCATTTTCACAATTCTGCCCAAGTAGAAACCAACGTTCCCTCTAAGCAGTGCAGCCACGCAGCTCTCAGCCGGTCCCACGCACCTCAGGACCCGTATTTTCAATGTTAAATTGGGCCGCGCAGCCCCTTAAAGGGGCTGTGCACTCAAACAAAAATTAGAAACAGAAACATAGACGATAGGAGCAGGAGCAGGCCATTCGGCCCCTTGAGCCTGATCCGCCATTCAATGCGATCATGGCTGATCATCCAAATTCAGTACCCTGTCGCTGCTTTCTCCCCATACCCCTTGATCCCTTTAGCCTTAAGAAATATATCCAACTCCTTCTTGAATATATTTAATGAATTGGCCTCTACTGCCTTCTGTGGTAAAGAATTCCACAGGTTCACCACACTCCTGGGTGAAGAAATTCCTCCTCATCTCAGGATAAGGGGTAAGCCATTTAGGACTAAGACTGTGACCCCTGATTCTGGACTCCCATACCATCGGGAACATCCTTCCTGCACCTAGTCTGTCCAGTCCTGTTAGGGGGAACATTGGTACAAACTATTCTACAACCAAGAAGAAAAACAGGCAACCTGCTCCCAGACTGGTGCCCAGATTATGGAGTCATCTTTGAGGATGTTCACAAGAAAGGCTGGTTGGTGTGACTCTTGCCCTTTGTTTCCCCTTCCCTTTGCGGTGATGTACCTGGCTCATGCTCAGATCTTCCATTGACTTATTTTAGGTGGCAATCTCACCGTGACAAATCTTTGGCAAGATCTTGTATTAGAGTCATAGAGTTATACAGCACAGAAAGAGGCCCTTCGGCCCATCGTGTCCACGCCGGCCATCAAGCCCTATCTATTCTAATCCCATTTTCCTGCACTTGGTTCGTAGCCTTGTATGCTATGGCGTTTCAAGTGCTCATCTAAGTGCTTCTTGAATGTTGTGAGGGTTCCTGCCTCTACCGCCCTTTCAGGCAGTGAGTTCCAGATTCCAACCACCCTCTGGGTAAAAATGTTTTTCCTCAAATTCCCTCTAAACCTCCTGCCCCTTACCTTGAAACTATGCCCCCTGGTTATTGACCCATCTACTAAGGGGAAAAGTTCCTTTCTATCTACCCTATCTATGCCCCTCATCATTTTGTACACATCAATCAGTTCCCCCCTCAGCCTTCTCTGCTCTAAGGAAAACAACCCCAGCCTGTCCAGTCTCTCTTCATAGCTGAAGCGCTCCAGCCCAGGTAATATCCTGGTGAATCTCCTCTGCACCCTCTCCAATGCAATCACATCCTTTCTATAGTGTGGCGACCAGAACTGCACACAGTATTCCAGCTGTGGCCTAACTAGCATTTTGTACAGCTCCATCATAACCTCCCTGCTCTTGCCTTCATTAGCCAAGGCATAGAATATAAGTATCCTTTATGCCTTTTTAACCACTTTATCTACCTGTCCTGCTGCCTTCAGGGATTTATGTACATGTAGACCAAGGTCCCTCTGATCCTCTGTCCTTCCTAGGGTCCTACCATTCATTGTGTATTCCCTTGCCTTGTTAGTCCTCCCAAAATGCATCACCTCACACTTTTCAGGGTTAAATTCCATTTGCCACTGTTCTGCCCATCTGACCAACCCATCTATATCGTCCTGTAGCCTGAGGCTTCCCTCCTCGCTATTTACCACTCCACCAATTTTCATATCATCTGCGAACTTACTGATCATACCTCCTACATTCATATCTAAATCATTAATGTACACTACAAATGGCAAAGGACCCAGCACTGATCCCTGCCATTGGACACAGGCTTCCAGTCACAAAAACAACCTTCGACCATCATCCTCTGCCTCCTGCCACCAAGCCAATTTTGGATCCAATGTGCCAAATTGCCCTGGATCCCATGGGCTCTTACCTTCTTGACCAGTCTCCCATGCAGGACTTTGTCAAAAGCCTTACTGAAGTCCATGTAGACTACATCAACTGCACTACCCTCGTCCACACACCTAGTCACCCCCCTTGCAAAATTCAATCAAATTGGTTAGACATGATCGCCCCCTGACAAAGCCATGCTGACTATCCTTGATTAATCCTTGCCTCTCCAAGTGGAGACTAATTCAGTCCCTCAGAATTTTTTCCAATAATTTCCCTACCACTGATGTTAGGCTCACTGGCCTGTAATTCCCTGGTTTATCCCTACTACCCTTCTTGAATAATGGTACTACGTTAGCTGTCCGCCAGTCCTCTGGCACCTCCCCTGTGGCCAGAGAGGTTCTGAAAATTTGTGTCAGAATCCCTGCAATCTCCTCCCTTGCCTCACACAGCAGCCTGGGATACATCTCGTTTGGGCCTGGGGATTTATCCACTTTTAAGCCCGCTAAAACCACTAGTACATCCCCCCCCTCAATACTAATTTGTTCAAGTATACCCCAATCCCCCTGCCTGATTTCTATGTCTACATCGCCCTTCTCCATAGTGAACACAGATGCAAAATATTCACCCACATCTTCCGGCTATACACACAGATTGCCACTTTGGTCCCTAAGGGGCCCTACTCTTTCCCTGGTTATCCTCTTGCCCTTAATATACTTATAAAACCCCTTGGGATTTTCCTTTATTTTGCCTGCCAGTGTTTTTTCATGCCCCCTCTTCGCTCTCCTAATTTCTTTTTTAAGTACCCCCCTGCACTTTCTATACTCCTCTAAGGCTTCCACTGTTTTTAGTCCTTTTGTATCTGCCAAAAGCCTCCCTTTTTTTCCTAATCCATTCTTGTATATCCTTTGACATCCAGGGTTCCCATGGCTTGTTGGTCCCACCCTTGACCTTTATGGGAGCATGCTGGCGTTGTACTCTCTCTCTCTCTTTCCTTTCTGAAAGACTCCCACTGCTCTGATATGGATTTTCCTACAAGTAGCTGATCCCAGTCCACTTTGGCCAGATCCTGCCTTATATTAAAATCGGCCTTCCCCCAATTTAGAACCATTATTTCCGGTCCATCTTTGTCCTTTTCCATGACTACCTTAAATCTCACTGAATTATGGTCACTGTCACCAAAATGCTCTCCTACTGACACTTCTACCACTTGCCCGGCTACATTCCCTAGAATTAGGTCCAGTACCACCCCCTCTCTTGTCTGACTTTCTACATGCTGGCTCAAAAAGCTCTCCTGGATGCACTTTAAAAATTCTGCACCCTCTAAGCCTTTCACACTCCTGACTATCCCAGTTAATATTGGGGAAGTTGAAATCCCCTACTATTATTATCCTATTATTTCTACACTTCTGAGATTTGCCTACACATCTGTTCCTCTATCTCCCCCTGACTGTTTGGTGGGAGTGTACTATAGGCCCCCAAAGTGCTTGTCCCCTTTTTTTAAGTTCTACCCATATGGCCTCATTAGAGGAACCCACAAAGATATCATCCCTCCTTACAGCAGTAATTGACTCCTTGATTAATATTGCGACACCCCCTCCTCTTTTACACCCCCCCCCCCCCCCCTCTGTCTTGCCTGAAGATTCTATACCCTGGAATATTGAGCTGCCAGTCCTGCCCCTCCCTCAACCATGTCTCTGATAGCAACAATATCATACTCCCATGTGTTCATCAACACCTTCAATTCATCTGCCTTACTCGCAAGACTCCTTGCATTAAAATAAATGCCATCCAGGCTTGCCATACTCCCTTGTGCCATTACATATTTTCTCTGCCTTCCAGGCTGATTTGTTTTTTCCTCTATATTTGGCTGTGCATCACCCCCTACTATAGCTCCACTCCATATCCCATCCCCCTGCCAAGTTAGTTTGGTGCAACCCGTCCGACTTGTACAGGTCCCACCTTCCCCAGAAGCAGACCCAGTGATCCAGGAAACTAAAGCCCTCCCTCCTGCACCAACTCTTTAGCCACGCATTCATCTGCTCTATCCTCCTATCCCTATACTCACTAGCACGTGGCACCGGGAGTAATCCAGAGATTACAACCTTTGAGGTCCTGCTTTTTAATCTGCTACCTAGCTCCCTAAATTCTTGTTGCAGGACCTCATCCCTCTTTCTCCCCATGTCGTTGGTACCAATGTGAACCACGACCTCTGACTGTTCACCCTCCCCCTCCATGGCACATTTACATTAGAATTGTAAGTGGCCACTGCCACTCCGCTGCTACAGTAACTGGTGTTATCATGGAAACATTTTAGAAATTACTAGACTTACTTTAAATTCAACCTCGTACTAGCAGACATAACTTGTCAGCTGGCTGGGTGTGTTCTAAGGATATAATATGGCACTAATGATATGTTCAGAATACCTAACACTATACAGTATATTGGCCTTAAATGTTCATTTGATGTCGGAATTTGCAATAGAATAAACGTTGAGCACAAAAAGCTGCTGAATACTTGTACATTAGTTCATACATACATTTCATAATACCATAACCCAATATGGCAAATGGTTAATGGAGCATTTTGCTTAAATTTTGATTGTAATTTTTATTTTTAACACTCTTTTTGGGTGAGCGGAGGTGATGCAATCTCTAACCCAGCTGGAGTAGCATTGCGTTGGTCACTGTCCCACAGCTGTGAAACAGCTTGTGGCCAAAAAAGCCCATCTGCATCTGCTCAGCCCCACCAGCACTGAAAACAGCAGCCCTAATAGGGCAGTGGGAGTACTAGTTGAGTGGAAATTAGTCTTTTTTTAACTTCCATTTTTAGTTGGTTGTAAAATTGCAATGCAAGTAGCTGCCAACAAGAGTAGTTACAGTACTCAATTCCTTTAGAGCAATACCTCAGGCAAAGGAGGATAAACACAAGGAAAGGATGGCACAATAAGTTAGGCACTTATCGCTGGAACCTGGCCTTAAAACTGATGAGATAAACATGACTGCAGGCAAAAAGGATTTCTGCTCCTAATTAGTACTTAATCAGCAGACTCAGTCAGAGAAAGTGGCCGGTGTGGGAAATGGAAAAATGTCTCGCTGATACAGCAGAGGGTGTCTTTCTGACGAGTTGAGACACTTTGGGGCATGGTGAAAGGAGCTTTGCCCTACACCTAACCTTCGATAAACTGGCCTGCAGTGCTCGATGCCGACCATGTCTCAGCACTGGAAGGGAGGTGAGAAGGAATGTTAATTGTTTGCTGGACGCAAGCAAGTGACTAGATCTGGCTCCAATCGCTATTAAATTATGCATGGTTGCTGACCTGAGTGTGTCTTCTAAATTTACATATAAACTTAAAACCAAAGAGTCCTGTCGAAGTCTAATTCAACCCTAATCTATCCTTTAAAATATATGTAATATATTATGCAGAATCATTATCAGCCAGCATCACTAAAACAGATTATCTGATCGTTATCGCATTGCTTTTTGTGGGATTTTGCTGTGTGTACATTGTCTGCCACGATTCATAAGAAGCAGGAGTAGGCCAATTGGCCCCTCCTACATTACAACAGTGACTACAATTTTAGAAAATATGGTAGAGAGCAAATTGTGGAATCGGGGTTTGAGATGTTCATGTAAAATTGTAACCACAAAGTTTCTGTTGAATCTGGTATAAGACATATAGTTGATGGATATTTCAGAAAATGCAAGCAGCTAAAATAATACATTTGGAAAGTCTTCATGAGCTGTTTGTTCGGTGACTGAGGTTAATGGGTTTTTGCAGGTTATTCTGGACCTGGAAGAGGAGCAGCGAAGACATGCCCAGGACACGGCTGAAGGGGATGATGTGACCTACATGCTGGAGAAGGAACGTGAGCGACTGACACAACAGGTAGAAAGAATCTTAGCCTGCGTGTCTCCTTTGTATTAATCCTATTTGAACAAACATATCCGATCCCCTTGTATTTCTGAGAACAAAAAGATTCACACGTCGTTTATTTTTTGCTGATAACCCAGTGACTTTTTTTGTTTGTTCATGGGATGTGGGTGTCGCTGGCAAGGCCAGCATTTTATTGCCCATCCCTAATTGCCCTTGAGAAGGTGGTGGTGAGCCGCCGCCTTGAACCGCTACAGTCTGTGATACTTCGTTGTAGCAGTTTGGTGCTACTGAGTGGCTTGCTGGGCCATTTCAGAGGGCAGGTAAGAGTCAACCCCATTTCTGTGGGTCTGGCGTCACATACCGGCCAGACCGGGTAAGGACGGCAGATTTCCTTCCCTAAAGGGCATTGGTGAACCAGATGGGTTTTTTACGACGATCCGGTAGTTTCATGGTCACCATTACTGACACTAGCTTTTTATTCCAGATTTATTTAATTAACTGGTAGCATTCAAACTTGTTCAAGCTCCTGTTTATTGGGACGGGCCTGGTTACAGCAAGTTGGACAAGGAAAAGCAGCATCTGGAATCTAAAAACACCAAAGGAAAAGTCTTGCATGGTCCAACCTGCATATTGCCAGTTTGTTGTCCTACAAGAATAGCATTTCATCTGTGTGGCTGTCCTCTTGAGGATATAACTGCAGCTCCATTCAATCTATTTTTGTGGATTTCAAATGCTGAGCCAAATTGTGGCAAAAGATATCTGGAAAATTAAAGATACTTTAGGCATTGGATTTTACTGATTGGTTCAACAAATAACAAAAACAGTTCAAGTAGCTTTACTACGGCAACAACCACAACTTGCATTTATATAGTGCTTTTAATGAGAAAAATGTACCACATGCTTCATAAAGACGTAATCAGGCATAAATGGACGCCGAGCCGAAGAAGCTATTTGGAGGGTGACCAAAAGATTGGTCAAAGAGGTGGATTTTAAGGAGGGTCCTATTGGAAGAGAAGAGAGGGAACTGAAAGGGCGGAGGTATTTATGGAGAGAATTCCACAGCGTGGGGCCCAGGCAGTTGTGGGACAATGGGTGGGAGGGATGCACAAGGCTAGAGTCGGAAGAACACCCCTCTGGAAGGGAGGGTGTGGGGCTGGAGGAAGTTAGAGATTTAAGCATGAAGACGATCATTTTAAATTGGAGTTGGAGGACCGGGATCTAATTGGTCAGCAAGGGCAAGAGTGATGAGCGAGCAGCACTTGGTGCTGGATAGGATACGGGCAGCAGCGTTTTGGATGAGTTGAAGTTTACAGAGCATTGAGGATAGGAGGCCTGACGGGAGAGCATTCGTATCGTCTGATCTGGAGATGAGAAAGTCAGGAATGAGAGTTTCACAGCAGATGGGCGGAGGTGGGCAATGTAACGGGGGTGGAAGTAGGCGGTCTTTGTGATGGAGAGGACATGGAGTCAGAAGCTCAGCTCGGGGTTGAACAGGGCACCAAGGTTTCAAACAGTCTGGTGATACAAATGAAAGGACGTGTCTTGGTTCTATAAATGTTATTTCTGCATTTATAATTGCTTTGATTTTTGGTCTTCATAATCACTGTGTGCTGTTACTTACATATTGACGTTACTGTATGTTTAGAAAACATCTTTTACCAAATTCTCTTAAAGCAAGCTTACGATCTGGACTAACCCATTACATATGAACACACAAAAAGGCTACTAAACCCATCACACCCACCACATTTAGACATGATGCAATCATATACACCATTGGAAAAACCCTCTAACCACGGTCTCCTGGGTGAGGCATAGAGGGGGGAGGGGGAGAGGGAAAGAACTTGCAGCCAATTCAGGGAAAAGTTTGAGAAATTTCTCTGACTCTTAGGGCAGGCAAGCCAAGCTCCATGAGACCACAGTTGTCTGTAATTCCTCGTAATTGCAGCGAAGTAGCAACTTGCTCTGTATAACTGGAAATGTTTTCTTCATTCCGGAACTGATCAAGTTTCTCTTTAAAGGACTGTAGTCGATCAATACCCACCGCATGTTTGACTAGTCTGTCAGAGAGCAGAGACTTGGCCGAAAAAACAATACTTCTTTGTATTTAATCTAACCTTCACTAATTTTATATACATTCTCTCAAGTCATTGTGTCCCTATCCATCTCAAATAGCCTACCCAATCAGACTAAGTAAATCTTGTTTTAAAAATCTCTGTCAAATCCTCCCTAAGCCTGTAGATAGCCCTAACTCTTGAAGCCTGTCCTCATAAGTACAAACCATTAGGCTAGGTGTCATTCTGGTTGCGCTCGTCTGCGCGTTCCCCAGAGCTTCAACATCCTTTACCAATACGAGGAATGAAGCTGGGCACAATACTCCAGGAAAAGACAGAGACTTGCATTTATATAGCGCCTTTCACGACCATCAGAAGCCCCAAAGCGCTTTATAGCCAATGAAGTGCTATTGTTGAAGTGTAGTCGCCTATATTCTCTCATTTCTTTGGGGGTGTGCGGCCCTTTTAAGGGGCTGCGTGGGCCATTCAAAATACCGCGCATGCGCGATTTTTACATTGAAATGCCAGCAAGCTGGCTGCACGGGTTCCCTGGAGCAGTGCGCGGCCGCGCACCTTACAGGGAGCACTGGTAGTCACTGTTGTAATGTAGGAAACGCAGCAGCCAATTTGCACACAGCAAGGTCCCACAAACAGCAATGTGATAATGACCAGATACTCTGTTTTAGTGATGCTGATTGAGGGATAAATATTGGCCCCAGGACACCGGGGAGAACTCCCCTGCTCTTCTTCGAAATAGTGCCATGGGATCTTTTACATCCACCCGAGAGAGCAGACAGGGTCTCGGTTTAACGTCTCATCCAAAAGACTCCTTCAGTGCTGCACTCGAGTGTCAGCCTAGATTTTATTTTCGTGCTCAAGTGTCTGGAGTGGGACTTGAACCCACAACCTAGATGTAGCCTAAATATAGTGCTCCTTGTTTTATACTTGATGGTCTTTGCAATTCAACGTAAAGCTCTATTTACTTTCCCTATAGCCAGCTTGCACTGCATGTGCACCTTGAATGAGTGATGAACAATCAGTCTAGAGCTTTGTGGAACTGAGGCAGTCTCTGCAGGGAGAAGTGAAGGAAAGAAAACAAAATGAAGGGCCCGTTCCCCCGGGCCACACTCCCACATCTCTCAGCAGGTGGTTATATAGGTGTGCAGAGCCCAGGCATCTTGTTTGCCTCATCAATATGTAAATGGTGCTTAACGAAAAAGCGGAGGGAGGGCAGCGATCTTTATTAAAAAAAAGTGTTCCGTTTTTTTTAAAGAGGAGCTACTTTGGAGCAGACATCGTTGTCCAGTTTTGATGGTGTTTGTGCTTTAATTAAAAAAAACAAAAAATTCCCCAAAAATCTATCCCTGAAGAAAACCTTCCCCCCCCCCCCCCCCCCCCCCCCCCGCAAAACTATCCTTTGCCTAAATGTGCTGGATGTGTGTGTATTTTATTGCTGTGCCACGAAGCTATGTGATGTAATTGTTTTGGATCTCAGGCCAGTTGCTATGCAACCAGCAGTTCCAGGAGTCTGGGAATCTGCTGCGACAACTGATTATTATTCATTGAGAAAGAAGAGTAACGCCCCCTCACTGAGCCTTTTGTGCATTGGGTTGATGTTGAGCCACCTGCTGGTGTGATGCAGCACAAGGTCTGTGCAATGCTCCTTTACCCTTCCAGTGCAAGTGATGAAGTAATTTTTTCCAGTTCTCATTGGTGCTGAATCAGCCTATTTATAGTGTGGGTCAGATTTCATAACGATTCCAAAATTGCAAACATAATTTTAACACTGGGTTAGTTGTCAGAACTCATGCAGTTTCAGGGAGACTTAAAAGGCTGAGAGAGGAACCTGTTTTGGTTGTTAGAGATGTCTAATGTAGTCAGGAGTGTAGGAATGAGCATTGTGCTTCCTTGTTGATAATCATGATCATCATGCAACCTAGAACTAAGCTTACGTCTTGATAAAGGGTTTTGACCCGAAACGTTGACTCTAATTTCTCTCCACGGATGTTGCCTGGCCTGCTGAGTTTTTCCAGCATTTTCTGTTGTTATTTCGGATTTCCAGCACCTGCAGTATTTTGCTATCGTACTAAGCTTACGTCACACTGCCACATGCCTGACTCTTCCAATGTTGTATGTAACAGATGCCTTGTCTGCATTGCCATGTCCAGCTTTGATTACTCTTTAGTATCTTGGTTAAACACTCGTTACCATTTCATTTCATGTTTTTATTCTTGTAAATATGAAATTTAAAATCGAGATGTCCAGCCCTGCTTTCAAATGCCCATGAATGGTGCATGGGACATGAAAAAGCAAAATATGAAACCTCTCGCAAAAGACTTTTCATTTTTCAAAAAGCTAAAAAAAAATCATTTTAAAGAGTATACTGCATTTTAATTCGAGTTGTTCTACCAAACCTCTAACTCCCAGCTGTTCCTGCTCCTCTCCAGCTTAGTTTGTGGGATCTGTCAATATCTCAAGCTGCCTGTGAAATGGGGTCAGCTGCAGATGAGCAGAAAGATGCAGCTGTGGCTTGCTTGTCTGCCTAAATTTTAAACGGCAGCCTCGTGATAAGTAGCAGAAAGGCTACTCTGCTTTGAACTTGATTTTTGCCAGTGGTGCAGGTCTTCTGCTAACAATACCAGTTTAACTGCACAAGATGCATTACTTTTCATTGGGCGGAAGGCAGCTCAAATGCTCGAAGTATAATAATTTTATGTTTTTTCTGCTTCTGCCCCAAAATTCACTCTTCCAGCTAGAATTTGAAAAGTCGCAGGTGAAGAAGGTGGAAAAGGATCAGAAGAAGCTGTCTGCACAGCTGGAGGAGGAGCGATCACGACACAAACAGCTGACCACCGTGCTGGTGAAAGAATGCAAAAAAGCAACCAATAAGGCGGCAGAGGAAGTGCAGAAAGCCACGGAGCTGAAATTAAAGCTGGAGAGAGAGATGGCCAGAAGCAGTGAACTGGAGGAGGAGTTGGCCACCGAGCAGAGGCGAGCCTTGCAAAGGGAGGCCCAAATGGAGAAGCAGCTCTCCGAGTTTGACACCGAGAAGGAGCAGCTGAGGGCAAAGCTAAACCGGGAAGAAAACCGGACACGAGCCCTCGCTGAGGAAGTGGAACACTTAAAACAAGTTATTGAAGAGCTTAAAAATGGAACAGCAAATTCCATTAAAGTAGTAGAGAATGAACCAAAATCACTGGTAAGCCTGCCATTAGAGGCTGGGGCTAATAAAAGCAAATGCCAAACAGATTTCTCTGACGTGGGAGTGTCAAATGGAAGTGATGTAAAAGATGGACACTGCACGTCATCAAAACCATCTGCACTTGCTCCACAACTAAACGGCCATTGCAGTGCATTTATGGTCAATAATGGTGATGATCAATCAACTGATGACAATGGAGCAGATAGTCTTTTCTTGGCTGGAAACAAACCAGCTTCTCCATCTCCGGAGCACATTGTTGAAAATGGAAGTGCAACTATGGCCTCTGGTGCGGCACCACTTTTCGCAGGTGGCACCTCGCTTTCTCCAGGCAACACAGTGAACTCTTCAGCTGCCTCCTCGGTATCGTCTTCACCGTGCTCATCCCCTGTGTTGACTAAGCGACTAACTAGTTCGGCAAGCCCCAGCTCTGGCTTCCAATCATCCTACCAAGCTGGGCTGAATCAAAGGTTTCACGCAGCTCGATTTAAATTTCAAGCCCAGGCAGAGCAAGATCAGCAGACCGGTGTCTTGCAGAGTCCTCCCCCGAGGGATCTGTCACCCACTACCTCGGACAGTTCAACTGCCAAACAGTTGGCTCGTAACACTGTAACCCAAGTCCTTTCTAGGTTCACAAGCCAGCCAGGCACTCTTAAAACTACGAATAATTCCCCTTTTGGTACTGACTATCGACAGTTGGGTAGTTCACCGAAAACGCCAACTGGTGATGCCAGTCACTCGCCAACCTCCAGCAAAGTCTCGAGTCCACAAAGTCCATTGGCACCTGGTGTAAAATCGCCAACAATATCGAGAGTGGACCGAGGAAATCCTCCACCAATTCCTCCTAAAAAGCCTGGCCTTGCGCAATCACCTGCATCGCCGCATCCGCTGGGGAGAGCAGCCGCAGACGGTGGACCTTCCCAAATTGGGCTCGCTGCTAAAAACGAGCCAAGTGCTTCCAACTCTGTGCCACGTTTTTTTAACTGGCGGGAAACAGGGATTCATGAGGAGGTTTCATCGAAATCCTCTTTGGGCCGTGGTGCAGTGATGGGCTCTGAGGAAGGGACTGAGGGTGCAGTTCGGGTTGTACCAGTGGGGATGCTATCTAACGAACCAAATCCTACAGCCTCCATGAAGCTTTCGGCAGTTTCTATGGACGTTTGTGGCACTACGGTAGACCTGCCAAACACGTGTGGCATGAATAACAGTTTGATCACGCCGCCCAGTAAAGAGATTGATATACTTCTCCCAACTAGTAGTTAATCTGTGTAGAAATCAAATGTGAGTTATGCTTTTCTTCTGATTCCAGATATATGAAGAGCTTCTTAATTTCATCATAGTTTATTATTTATTTATAGTGCATTTTGTATTTGTACCACATCCTCCTTGCTATATTTTATTTTCTCAACTTTAGCAACTATTTTAGATTCCCTATTGTGTTTCTGTTCATGTTAACGAGTGTTTTATATAATGACCTTTTAGTACTAATGTCAAGCCACTGGTTTATGGGATATAAGGGAAGAATTAACAGAATGTGATTACTAAAACATCTGTAGAAATCCCATATAATAAAAGACTTTCTTATTCAGTCACCATTAGCGGCCATAATTATAAATGGGCGGAATCGCAATAACAATTCCCCGAAACAGTTAGAAATTCCAAAACTTATTAAAAATGGAGTTTGATTTGTCCATTTGCCATAAACCAGTGACTGACGATTCTCTTTGTTTCCACTACCTGTAATGTGTAGAGTTACAATTGTGTTGATACACTTTGCAAAACTGACACAAATTGGGGAGGGGATGAGTCATGCACAGGACAGAACATAATTTGCAAACCCGCTTCGATCCATTTTACAGCCCAAAACTCGGGTCACAACTTTTGTGTAATGGATATTTACTGTTCTGGGAAGTCGATCAGAATAGTAGTGTTCACCACTTGCTGCTGTGACAATCTTCTGAAGACCACTTTGGTGGTGGTAACGGTAAATTGAAGGGAGGGAGGTTTAATGGTAGAGTCAACAGATCGGAGGAACATCTTTCCTCCAATGGAAAGGGCACAGGATTCTTTTTCCTGTCACATGACTAAAATAGCTCAACCACTCAATTGTATTGCAATAATGATTTGGAAAATAATTCTCCTGGTCGTGGTTAAAGGATTTTTTTTTTTTTTTTACTCCTGACTTATGGTCGCACTCCAGGCCTTTAAGTGCAGTATAATGTGTTCAGTGGAGGCTTCAATTAAAAATTTTTTTTTTTTTTTAAACTGCATTATCTATGAAGTTACCTAAAGTACCCCAGGGAGCGCTTGTAAAGGGTCAGTGGTGAAGTGTTTATTTTACATTTGAGACTTGGACTATTCGAGTAATTTGTGCTCTGTGGTTTAGGACTTTTGATGCTGCATTCCTCTGATTTGATTTCTTAATTGCCAAATGTCTGCATTGTGGTTATAAGAAGGTGTGGATAATATTTCAGGCATAGCAGCAGATCCAAATAGTTCTTTGATTTGCTTGTAACACAGTTATGCTGGTTGCATAATGATCAAAACAATATTATTCTGTTTTATACCCACTAGACAAGGCACCATTAAACCTTACTCTCATTCAGTCATACGTACGCCTACGTCTAGTAGCAGGTCTTTGCCATATAGATTTTGAGCAACCGTATGTAGCAATAACGGATTCAAAACTGCCAGTGGCTTGTTTAAAATAAATAGTCTGCTTCTAATGTTCCCTTTGATTTTTTTTGGCTGCGCGGCCCATTCAAAATACCGCACATAGAAACATAGAAACTAGGAGCAGGAGTAGGCCATTCGGCCCTTCAAGCCTGCTCCGCCATTCAACGAGATCATGGCTGATCATCCAAACCCTTAGCACCCAGTCCCTACACCGACAGCCATCCCACCCACATGCACGCTTTTACCTATTTAAAAGTCGGTGAGCCGGCTGTGCGGGAGCTGCAGAGTGCTGCATGGCCGCGCAGCTTAAAGGGAACATTGCTTCTAACTAAACTAAACAAGGCCAGTGCATGATGGTGAGCTGATGAAATCAATAGTATGTGCAAGGTGTATTATACACAAGAGGTAAAAAGATGCAATGTGTGGCTTTTTTAATTGAATTTCTAAAAATGCAGTTTTTAAAAAATTCCTTCCAATATCCCACCATCAGAAGCATGTACAGTATATCTATTTGCTTGGGGTCTTCCTATGCCATGCACTTTTCCACTGGTCAGTATGCTGGGGGAGCTTGTTCCTAGCTCTCTACTACTTTCTATATAACTGAGGTTGGAGCTTCATGAGAGTGTTCCATGGTATCTTGCCTTAAGAAAATTGCTTTCTTTTCCCCATGCAAGAAAGTAATTAATCTTGCAACCACAGTTGAGATTGGCAAGGGTAAACTAAATAATTTTAGAGTGTAAGATTACACCATTTTACCTTAACAAATACTGCACTTCAAGTAGGGTATTAATTTCCATCATGTTTAAACCTCTGTGGTATCAGTAATTTCTAACCTAAATTAGAAAATTACAGCAAGCGTATTGCAGCAGATTTCATTCATTGTTTTGTAGACTCCAGTGAAAAGTTTTTTTTTCTACTAGATCTGAGTCACAATCTTTGCTCCTAGTTCCTGCCAATTCCGAGCCAGGAAGCCATGTGAGGACATTACGCAATTCAGGGTGAAATGTCTGGTACAACTATTAAAATGGAAAGATTTGTAAATTATCTAGCATCTTATTGTGCCTTGCAGATACGTCTCAAAGGTCTTCAGATGAATTGAATTACCTTGAAGTGCAGTGACTTTGTTATTAAGCAAACGTGACAGCCATTTTGTACACCGCAAGAATCCACAAACAGCGATGAGATGAATGTTAAGGGAAGAATATTGGCCAGGACACTGGGAGGGCTCCCTGCTCCTCTTCAAATAGTGGCACGGGGTCTTTAGCACGCCCCTGAAATGGCAGCCAGGGCCCTTGGTTTACTGCCTCATGCGAAGTATTGCACCTCTGACAATGCAGCACTCTCTCAGTACTGCACAAACTTTCAGATTAGACTAGTAGCTTGAACTCCCGGTGTGGGTCTCAAACCCACAACCGAATTGCAAGAATGCTGCCAACTGAACCAAGCTGACACATTCAAACTCTAAAAGGGTTCCTTTTTGGAGGTGTGATGCTTGGTAAGTGAGAAAGAAAACTAGGCCAAGCCAGGCGAGAAAAATACTTTTACCAGTCGCTGGCGTTACTAAACTTTTAGAAACAGGTAAAAAAATCTTTCACTGATGAAAGTCAGTTAACCAGTGGGATTGGGCCCTAAAGAGGAATGAGTTCCTATCAACAAGGAGTTGGTCAGTGAGTTGGAAGAGATACAACAGACTACAAATCCATCAGATGTAGTAACAGTGAAAGCATGAAAAAAGGCATAATGATAGAACGATAAATACTGATGTATATGGATCGTTCCAGCCCTGTGCTGCCATATATTTCCAACGATGAAGCTGGCCCAGATAATTCATAGTCAGTGGAATATCAGTGAATTATAATCCAAAACCTATTTTGAAGCTCACTGTGACTAGATGCACATTTAATGTTCTTAAAAATGCCTTCTGTGTCCCCATTACTTTAATATGTCGCATGAACAATATCCTCCCCTAATGTGCAATCAGCTGCCACCTAGAACATAGTTCCAGTCATGACATATGTAAATAATCGGGTCCAAACAAGCGTGGGAATATATCCACAATCCCAGACCAGGTGCTGCTTGCAGCAGTTACAAGCATGCAGTACAGCAAACTTCATATTATGCAATTGATTCCACACAAATCAGCACCTCAAGTAACTATATGTAGTCCGTGTATTAATGAATGAATGTCCTTTTTTTAAAACCGCAATAGATTTTTTAAATGCTTGAGGATCAAGATTAAATTTTCCAGCATAATATGCACTTTTCCTCCCCAAAAATATTTCATGGACATGTATTATATTCAAAGATTTACAGGAATTTTTTGTGGTGAGAGTTGCCTTGATTGTTTAGAAATTGTATGCCTGGCTGTATTTAAAAGGTGATAATGTTCTCTTCACCAGATCTGATCCCGTCAGTAAATCATGAAGAATTGATTTTCTGTCTTGTGTACCTATAGTTGACTATTTTCTGGGGGTGGGGTTGAGTTTATTTTGTCCCATTTAAAATATTTCCTCTTCTTTTAAACAAAAAAGGAACATTGATGAATTCCAGAATATCCTTACTCCTGGCAAATATAGGAAGATAGAAAAATATAATAACTGTTAAAACAATAGATAGTGGTGTAAGTGTCAATCGGCATCTAAAAGGGAATGATCGATTAATGCTTGGTGTGGAACTCTTCTTCACTGTTTAATCATCCGTGCGTGTCCATTTTTCTTCTGTTAGGTATACTTCAGATTTCTTTTAATGCTCAATAATGGTGAAGGCCATAAAGACTATGGGCTGGGTATTCTCAGGAGGCTCACTCCGCCACTTTAAGTGTAGTAAGATGGGACTCCCAGCCGCCAATCTGCTGCGGCCCCGACCAAAATCTCAGGAATGGGTCGTTGCTATGAAGTGGGTAGCAGCCTGTACTATTTCTGGCACTGCTTGGGTGTGCGGCCTGTGGTTTGCCGGGGGAGACGGAGAGGGCAGGAATATCGAAGCAGCACCTTTCCCAGAGGAGAGTGAACTGGGCTGAAAAAGTTCTTGGACTTTTTATGATTGTTTTTTTAAACGATCGATTCTGCAGCAACTGCTTTGCGATCAGTTGCCACCAGAAAAGCAGCATCATGGACCCCACTTTCACCAGGATATCTTCATCCTGGCACGAGGTGCAATTGAGGCCGAACTGGTGGGATTTCTGCAGCTTCACATCATCCCGCCTCCTCTTCTGATGTCAGAATTTCTCAGCGTTGATGAGAGACTGAGACCTAGCAGAACTGTATCCCACCCCACATTCCACACACCCTCCCCACCCCGCTCAGCTTGTGTCTCTGGAGCACGATCTCCGGTCCAGGAATTTTGGGTCATACAAATTCTCGGTTAAGCTGCTAGTTTCTGGGATGTGTTGACAAATTCCGATATCGCCAACCTAAATAGAGAAAAAACATGCTTTGCCATTGCACCTCAGTATGCTGTGAACTTCTCGTGAAGAAACTGTCATGGTCAGTCAACAGAAATTTTGTGACTTTACATTGACTTCACTTGCTGTGATTGGTGTGTTCCAGGTCATTCAACCGTGTGACTATACAACTACCACTGTACACTGAACTTACACATATATCATTCACAGTGGGACATGGGAAATAGTCCATTATGACCATAATGTGAGTGATAATTTAGATCATGGTGCAGCACTTCATTGCTTGATGCATGTTCTGCTATCAATGTTTTGTTCATTTTAAAAAAACAAGGACACTTTTTTAATGGTTTTTGTTCGGTACTTATTTCCACAAAGTAGAGGGGCTACCTGATACTGGTGGTGAGGGTAAAATCAGAGAGACAGTATTGCTGTGGAGTGTCTCTTGGCCCCAATTAATGTGGCGAGCGGATGTTATTCAGTGGTTCCCATGACCCTTTCTTTAGTATAGTTGAGAAGCCTTCAAAGAATGTGACTAAGATGTGGCCTCATTGAAGTATGTAAGATAGTAAATATTAACTGAGATGCTAAATGTGAAACACTACAGGTTAAGCTGTGGCAGTAGGACAAGGGAGGCAGGTTCAGGTTGAAGGGCAAATTTAGGACTAATCTCAGGAGGTCCTTCATATAAAGTGATGATCATGTGGAATGAGCTTTGAGTGAGGACCTGGAGGCAAGTGCACTCCATGTTGTAAATACTGATGTCCACACTGAAGGATTAACAATTCTGATTTAATGGTTTTGAGTTTACAGGAGCATTAATAGCTGATTATGGTCAGTATAGTACAGTTAAGTGTGTTAATATTTATAATAGTACACTGGCAATAAGTTACAGCATAGTGATTCAGTTGAACACTTCTGACGTTGCAAGCTGTTGGAGTGAAAGTGGAGCAATTTAAGGAGTTTGGCAGAATAGTGATTGCTGCCTTAAATATGCCACCAAATGTTTCACATTTTGATTTATATAATCTATAGTTTATTTCTTTAAGAAAAAGTTTTTGGTTTTGTTACTATTCTGTGGCAGTGCATTAAGATGGTGTGAGGCAGGTGAAAGAATGATGATGAAGATAGTGAGGTGAAAGAATGATGAAGATAGTGAGGTGAAAGAATGATGATGAAGATAGTGAGGTGAAAGAATGATGATGAAGATAGTGATGTAGGAGCAGAAGAAATAAGGCATCATGTGACTGGTGTTATAATACAGGAGTTTGCTTTCGTTTCTGCAATAGATTTTACCAGGAAATACACTATACTCAATAATCTAATTCTTTATAGCGCTTGTTTTTTTTTATAACAATTCAATGGGTTCCACAAAGAGCAGTTTTACAGTGCACATGCTAATTATATAAAATTTGAAAAGCAACCTAAACAATGCAATGCCTTTTTTCAATTGAAAGAAATCTGTTTTGATATCTAGAGTTGGCCAAATCTGTTTCCATCTGAAATTAGGAGACTCAGGCATCCATTTTTTCAGGTGTTCAAAGTTTGGGTTCAAGCAGACAAAAGTTGGTAGTCATTTTGTGCTGCTCTTGGTCGCATTTAATGTGGATGGGAAGTATTGTACACTTTAGAGCTTATTGAATGTTCTAGTGGCATCTAATGTAGGGCTGCAAGCAACGTCCCCTATAAACTGCGCGGCCACGCAGCCTGGAACCGGCTTTTTCAATGTTAAGTTTCGCGTGTGCATGAAACTGAATGGGTCGCGCGCAGCCCCTTATAGGGGCCACGCACCCTAAAAAAAAATTAGGGGGAACATTGGCTACAAGTACTGCATCAATTATTTTTTAATTGAAGATTACTCTATGGATAGGCTATAAGTTTATTATGGCTGCAGAGCCCCTGCAACAGTTAAGGTGACCCCCCCCCCCCCCAATGAAATTAAGCCAATCAGTATCTCCCAATTCACTGTAAATTGCTCGTGGAAGCCAGTTGAATTGAGTCCAGTCGTCCAATTAATTACATCCAACAATGAGTGCAAAACAGTGTAGACAGAACTAGGATTGCTTTTGCTATCTGCGGAGTCAGTGATCTTGTGCTTCTTGTAAACCTAATTACTTTCTTTGATTACCTTACAATTACAGATTGCTTCAAGTTAATTTATAGGAATGATGTTAATATAAAACACGAACTACAGCTCTTGATTTTTGATGAGTGGGAAGAGCAAGGACTGAACGCGACTGATGAATTAAAAATTAATGTTAATTTTACTGCATTAGAAATCTGTTGTGGCAGACTACTGAGTGCAGATTAAACCTGGCCTATTATTTGCAGGTTTGTAGCTAATGTTATCTACTGTGTCCCACTGAAATCACTGTTTTACGAGAAAATCTGCATAGACTTGGAGAAACTTGAGGCAATGAACCTTAAAATTTATTACCCCTCTCCACCCCGCCCCCCTGCAAAAAAAAAAACACCTCTGGCCTTGGCAGTCAGCAGTTTCAGATTTGAGGATGTTCTTTAGCTGATTGTTTTGAGGTTTGCCAAGAAAATTCCCCTCTTTCACCCATCCCACTAGATTTTTTTTTACAAAGACAGCTGATGGACGCCCTCTTGTAAAATGTTTAAACAGAACAATTCCTTGTTTTACATGTGGGCTGTGCACACACACTAAAATTAAATGCTTGACATTTGGTAAATTTAATATACCAGAATGTGATAAACCACACTGTGTAGCTGGAATTATGCATTTTCCTACATCTAGTGAGTGTGTGTATATTAAATACATTGGCCTAGAAATTGGGTTGGGGCGCAAAAGTCGCCTGAGCGCAGGATTTAGCGCAGCGATCGGAGTGATACCGATCGCCAGAAATTCAGTTTCAGTGCCCCTCAAGGGACACGGGGTGAGGCTCGAGGCGCTCCGCGTCCCTCTTAGGGCGCTGAAACTGATTATCGCAGCGCCACATGCTGCGGCATGGCACGCTGCGGTACTGCAGGCCTTCCACTGTTAAGGGGGAGGTGCCTGCAACAGCGCGATCTCCGCTCGCGAGTGCCGGCAAATGAGCCCGGCACCAAGGAGAAGTGCCGGGCTCTCGGGAAACAGCCGGCAATGCCGCGGGGGGCGGTGGTTAGGAGGCTGGGGATGGAGGTGCTGGCAGGCGGCCGCCGAAAAAGCGGCCGCCCCGCACCTCCACCTTAACTTGCGCTGCTGCCGGCACAGTAAGGCCCCGTGAACCGGGCGCAGGTAGCGAACGGCGCAACTGCGGCATTCGCTACCAAATATCACGAACGTGGCACGAATGGGGCGCTGCGCACACCGATGACGTCATCGGTGGCGGCGCAGCGCAAATGCCTAACGCCACCATTAGCGCCCCTACTGAATATCGCGGGAGACGCAGCCAGTGGCGCTACAGCCACTGACTGCCTCTTTAGGCGCTACTCACCCAATTTCTCCCCCATTATGTCTATAAAAGCAGATATTGTGCAGTAGATAAAGACAACTTTTATCTAAACATACAAACAGCTGACAAACAAGGTGCATGTTTCATGTACACTATCCTAAGGGATACTAAATAATTCCAGATGAGTTTTTGGAACTTTTAATCTCTACATTCCCCCACCCCATGATAGCTTGCTTTTCTGGGATACATGTAGGGGTTGGCACCATTTGTCGAGATTGTATACACCACTTTACTGGTACTGTCTCATTTGTACAGCAACCGTATCCTCTTGGGAGGCCAAGGCTGGTTTTATATTGTGGCTCTTCCATCCACTGTACCAGATCAACCTCATCCACTGTACCAGACCAATCCGTCACCGACACAAACTGTCCTACTCTCAAACACAGCAGACTCACCTGACAGATGTATGCTGCACCTACAGGCATCATCACTAAGACATGCAATGTGCCACAGCACAGAAACTCAAGTGCACCAGATGCATTTATTTATTACTAGTTGCTTTATATCTGATGTCTACTATAGCTGCTGGTACATTTGTTTTAGGGAAAGCTAGATTGAAAAGTTTTGCCAGTGTAAATCAGAACTATCCCGGTGCTTTGAGGTGTGTGTTTGCTGGTCTTAATTTACTAAATAAATTTAAGATGTTAATAGCATGGTTTTTTCCCCATTTAGAAAATAAATCTTGAGTCAACTGATTCTGATCGTAATCTTTCCATTTGAAAGAATTGCTGATACCAAGGTTTGTTTGCCACCACACAGGTGAGTCTTGACAACCTGGGTATTTAGTGATTCTTGCATATGGGAAGTGATATTCTAAAACTCTGCAACGTTCCACAGGTGAGTCTTGACAACCTGGGTATTTAGTGATTCTTGCATATGGGAAGTGATATTCTAAAACTCTGCAACGTTCCTGATTCCACCATTGTTTATGAATGATTGTTAAAATAGGAAGGTTTTTGGCCTTCTTGCCGTGTGTTGAAACAAAATCTTAGTGTATTGCTGGAACTGATTATCTGCAGGTTTCATTCAGGATCCATCTCTCCACTCGCCCCCCTAATGTGATGGCATAGTTGGTTAAGGCATGAGTGGCTGCGCTATATGGACCAGGAAGGTGCCAGGTTTGATCGCTGGTGCATAGTAAGGTAGCTGATTGAAATTGGGGTGCTACAGTCGCTTCCCTCTGTTAGGGAGGGGTTACCAGCTGTTCATTATTCAGCATTTCCTGATAGATGTGTGTGTGTGTATGTCCTTGCATCTGGTGAAGACAGGATTGGGTCTGAAAGTGATGGCCTATGCAGTCAAACAGTGTAATAGCATGTCTAGGTCCACACATGAAAAATGGCAATTTGGGTGATTATATGAGAGGGTGCCGATAAATCAACGAGAAGTTCATACTTTCAAACGGGGGAGGGAGAAATACATGGAGGGGGGGAATGAAGTGGGAAACTTGTCCGTCTGTATGGCGATGACAAATCAATGTGCAGGCTGCGCTTAATATGAATCATCAGTGCTTCCTCATTATCATTTTGAAGTACAGTAACTTGTGTTTTAACATAGCTTCCAGTTTTATTGTATTACTAATTCACAATGCAACATTTTCTAGTGTAGTGCTTCCATCTTGCAGCATAATTGATTGGACCAATTCATATTCTTGTGTAAAAAACAAAAGAAATCGCACATGATGGCAATATATTTTTTAATAATTTATAATCTATAAAACTTTGTTTGATACAGTGGAGTCAGTATTTTTTCACATTCTATGTACTATACGACTAAAAATGCATGTAAATGAGTGATTCCTTTTTGTACTTCATTAACAAACTTCTAAATCCAAAGCTGCTGACCCTAATAGGATTTTGTTTGTATTGCTGGGAAACTTCAACTAATTCAAAATGCAACTTTTAAGTGCCTTTTGAATCTGCATGTTGTAAATTTTAAAAATTGTAGGAAGTGCATATATTCGCATATGATGGTAAATACCATTAATCAATAAAAAGAAAATTCTTACCAAGAAATCTTGTGTTTTATTTATGTTGTAGTATCACAAAGGATGTACAGCACAGATACAGGCCAGTCAGCCAAACCAGTCCATGCCAGCGTTATGCTCCACTCGAGCCTCCTCCCGTCTTCCCTCATCTAAATCTATCAGCGTAACCCTCTATTCCCTTCTCCCTCATATGCTTGTCTAGCCTCCCCTTAAATGCATCTATACTATTCGCTTCAACCACTCCCTGTGGTAGCGAGTTCCACATTCTCACCACTCTCTGGGTAAAGAAGTTCCTTCTGAATTCCCTATTGGATTTCTTGGTGACTATCTATATCGATGGCCTCTAGTTTTGCTCAAGTCAACAAATCAGACGTTTAGAAGTAGGGAAGTGAATGCCATTCACGAACATACTGGGGATAATTGGCAAATGCGCATCAACTCTTCCATCACCAGTGCATACCGCCTTGTGCTTGAATATCAGTTTCTCTGCTGTGATCAGAATACAGCTGATACACTTTCAGGTTAGCCTCTACAGAGGTTCTTGCTGAGATGGATAGGACCAGCATGTGAATAAGAGGTGCCACACTTTGTCAAGAGTTAGGATAGGATTGGAACAGGAAGTGGAGTTCATGGCTTGAATTCAGATACTTGCTTTGCTAAAATGTGTTCTTCCCTTTTTTCTTGGCCCCCCCCCCCCCCCCTTCTCTCGTTATTGACGGTATTCTCCTTTTGTTCCCTCAAGGCATTGGCTTTTTGCCGGAGTACAGTTCCGCAGATATCTGGCACCTTCCAGGGTTCTATGTGGCTATTCCTCGTGTGAGAACCTTGATTGTGAGTGTTGGCGAGCTGCTGAACTGCAGGAGCCACGCAGCTAAAGCCCACGTGTGCACACTGCCAGCTGGTGATGGTTGCTGGGAATCGGCATGGACCTAGTTATATATATTTTTTTCGTTTCTTTCCCTGACCCTTATTCCTAACTCGGGAGCATCCCTGAGTTCAGCTAACACGGCAGAGTTGGGGATCCAACTTGGAACCTTTCGAGTCTGTACAGCTCAATTTTGATGAGTGATCAGGGTGGAGCAAGCTGCTGAGAATTCATTGAAAGCATGATGGAATATTGCTAGTGCCTACAAGTCAGGAGACAAAGATGTAAGGGGGGGGGGAATGACCATTGATTTCAAAATCAGACGTTTAGTATCTGATTTACATTTTTACCTCTACAAATTTCTGGAAGCCCACTCAGTTGTGAGATGTAGAACAGTAGGTGAGAGAATTGCTAGCTTTTCGAGTGGTGCAGTGGATAAGGCACTAGCTTCTCTCCTTTGGGACCCAAGGTTTAAACACGTTCCGGAATTTCCGGTCAGGATGACCGCTAACTGGCAGCGTTTGCCGTGATTCCACCTTTTGGAACTGACCGCAACTTCGGGGTTTGGCGCATGCGGAAATCCCGAAGTTGCGGTCTGTCAATGACCGCTCCGAAACTGGCTGCGCTGTGCCCCCCACCCCCCATAGAACCGGCAATCAGCAAAATTTCGTAAATCATTGAAACTGACGAAAACTTCCGCAGTAATTACACTGTTAAGTGCCCCACTAAAAGTTAGGCCCAAAGGGGTTAGGTGTAACTGGGGTTTTTACTGCTAAACAAATATTAAAAGCCTGGAGAGCTCATTTTAACTTTGCGCAGTGTGAAATTTGCCCATTTTAATAATTTAAATTTTTAAGCAACTTTTCAAAAAGTTTGTCCATCTTTATTTCTGGTTTGCCTTTTCCCCATATAAGAACCCCAACCTATCCTTTGCACTCTTAAGGGCTGACTCACTTCCTTGTTCGCTGTTCATGAGAATTCTGCCTTTTCATTGGCTGCTGACAGCCTGTTGACGTCACAGCAGTTTGAACAAGGGGACCCCCATTAAGTTCCGTTGAATTGAATTGAAGGTCGGAAAACCCAAAGTTCTCAACACAAGGATTGTGAGATCCATGTGCAGAGTGTACTTCGGGGCAAGCAATGACCAGCCTAGCTGCTGACCGCAAATTCTGGGCCATTAATAAAAGTCTGTGCTGGGAAGAGTTTTGCTTGAAATGAGTCTGGGCAACTTCAGTCTCTTTCCTAATAGGTGTGAGCACACAACTGCCCCTAATTCAGCACTAAATTTACACTCATTCAAAGGCTGGTGTGGGAAAATTCCACACTGGTGCAATAGGGGTGCTTCTTTGAAGTTGGGGGCTTAGTGCAGAATAGAGGGAGTTTTATTCTGCTTCCGACCATGCTAAATCTGACCTAGGATGCTTGATGTTCGCACTGAGTGCCTGAAATAGTCCCCCAAGGCTAACCTCCGTCACCTTCAGGAACATAAAAAGCTTTATTTTTAGTGGTGCACACTTTTTACAAACACACATGCACGCAAATACACACATGCACACCAACTGTAGGTATCAACTGGGTGGTTTAGCATCTTTTACAGTTGGCCCGTATAAACTACAGGGATTGTTTTCCCTGCCTAGGTGGCCTAGCTGGCTCCAAGTGAAGGTGGCATTTCTTTCTGTGGAATTCATTCTGAATTAACTGTTACCCACAAACTGTTTCTGGAAATCTTTAGTAAACATTTTCCTGGTCCAGCTATTAAAAATACCACAAAAATTGCTTGTGCAGAACTGAGTTGTGGATATATTGTTCCTGCCTCTGCTTGAATGCAGGTTTCAATGCAAGTCTTTGTTGATGTGCCCCATTTAAAAAAAAAAAAAAAAATTGTTTTCGGGATGTGGTCATCACTGGGCAAGGCTACGTTTCATAGAATCATAGAAATTTACGGCACAGAAGGAGGCCATTCGGCCCATCGTGTCTGCTGGTCGAAAAAAAGCTATCCAGCCTAATCCCACTTTCCAGCTCTTGGTCCATAGCCCGTTAGGTTACGGCACTTCAAGTGCATAGCCAAGTTTCTGCCTCTACCACCCTTTCAGGCAATGAGTTCCAGACCTCCACTGCCCTCTGGGTGCAAAGGTTCTCCTTAACTCCCCTCTAATCCTTCTACCAATTACTTTAAATCTATGCCCCCTGGTTATTAACCTCTCTGCTAAGGGAAATAGGTCCTCCTTATCCATTCTATCTCGACCCCTCATAATTTTTATACACCTCAATTAAATCTCCTCTCAGCTGCCTCTGTTCCAAAGAAAACAACCCCAGCGTATCCAGTCTTTCCTCATAGCTAAAATTCTCCAGTCCTGGCAACGTTCTCGTAAATCTCCTCTGTCCCCTCTTTACAGCACATTTACTTAATTCCCTGTGAAGGCATTACAAGTCGATCATGTAGTTATGGGACTGGGGGTCATATGTCGGTCCAGATCTGGTAATGGGTGGCAGATTCCCTTCCCTGAAAGATTGGTGATTCAGTTGAGTTTTTACAACAATCCAGCAGCTTTCATGGTTATTTTATCTGGTGCCAACCCACAAATCATCAGTTTTAATTAATTCAATTTCCCAATTTGCTGTGTGTTAGTAATTTTAGAATTTCCCTCCTTGTGCCAGCTGTTGACTGCAAACATTTTCTGTAATTTTTTCCTCCTGGCTTTTTATAAAACAATTTTTTTTAATGCTTGTTCTTGTTTTCCAACATTGGCCAAAAGCAACACTTGCTTTCAGATCCCTAAGCAGAGGACTGTGCTTGTAAGTAAATATTAAAATGCTTCCTCTTTCAATATTGATTGTTTGTCTTAAAATGTGTCCAAGTTTTTATGTTTGTCATGTTCCCTTTACCAAATCTCTCCAACCAAAAAGACAGGTGACATTTTTCCAGCTTCCTGTTAGCCATGGCTCAGTGGGCAGCACCTTCGTCCCTGGAGTCAGAAGGTTGTGTTCAAGTCCCACTCCAGAGACTTGGGCACAAGTTCTAGGCTGACACGCCCAGGGCAGTACTGAGAGAGTGCTGCACTGTCGGAGGTGCCGTCTTCTGGATGAGACGTTAAACCGAGGCCCCGTCTGCCCCCTCAGGTGGACGTAAAAGATCCCATGGTACTATTTCGAAGAAGAGCAGGGGAGTTCTCCCCGGTGTCCTAGGCAATATTTATCCCTCACCCAACATCACTAAAAATAGATTATCTGGTCATTATCACGTTGCTGTTTGTGGGAGCTTGTGCAACTTGGCTGCCGCGATTCCCTACATCACAACAGTGACTACGCTGCAAAATTGATTAAATGGCTGTAAAGGGCTTTGGGACATCCTATGGTCGTGAAAGGTGCTATATAAATGCAAGTCTTTCTTTCTCCTTCCTGTCAAGGTTGTTGTGTGAACTGCCGCCAAGAGCAGCCGGGAGATTACTTTTTATTCGTTTTTTATGAGATATGGGTGTTGCTAGCACGGCCAGCATTTATTGCCCATCCCTAATAGAGAAGGTGCTGGTGAGCCGCCACCTTAAACCGCTGCAGTCAGTGTGGTGAAGGTACTCCCACAGTGCTGTTAGGTAGGGAGTTCCAGGATTTTGACCCAGCGATGATGAAGGATCAGCGATTATACTTCTAAGTCGGGATGGTGTGTGACTTGGTGGGGAACTTGGAGGTGGTGGTGTTCCCGTGTGCCTGCTGCCCTTGTCCTTCTAGGTGGTAGAGGTCGCGGGTTTGGGAGGTGCTGCCAAAGAAGCCTTGTCGAGTTGTTGCAGTGCATCTTGTGGATGGTACACACTGCAGCCACGGTGTGCCGGTGGTGGAGGGAGTGAATGTTTAAGGTGGTGGATGGGGTGCCAATCAAGCGGGCTGCTTTGTCCTGGATGGTGTTGAGCTTCTTGCCCCCCAGATGTTCTCCCCAATGTTTTGGAGAAAGCACCTTTTCCTCTAGTTAACGCATTTGTTGACTGGTCAACTAAGATTAGAGGCCTTGCACACTCCTACTTCCTGCCCACCCCATGCTGCAGTGAGAACATAAGAACATAAGAAGTAGGAGTAGGAGCAGGAGTAGGCCATACGGCCCCTCGGGCCTGCTCCGCCATTCAATAGGATCATGGCTGGCCTTCCAGCTAGCAACACCTGCCCAATAGATTTCCCATTTTTAAATACATCAAGAAACAAATCTGAAAACTCAAATCATTGGTAATAGAATGGAGAAAATGACCATAACCACTTTTGAGGTTGGGAGTTTTGGAAGTTTTTCTTTTATTCTTTCCCCCCCCCCCCCCCCCCCCACTTTCTGGGAATGGAACACTTCTGGCAACTTGTTGCAATTGAGCACTTCCGTGCTGTAAAGGGAGCCTGAATAAGCAGGAACTATGTAAAGTAACCATTACGTAATTCAAAAAAAAATACACAGTGAGTGACCCTTACCCTGCTGAATAAACAGGAACTCCAAGTGGTAATGCAGTAGTGGTTGTAAACCACGGACGTTTGAGATTTAGTGAGCTGTGGAGTCCAAAAAGGGAAAGAAATATCCTGTAAAGCACGTGCCATTGTGTCCATACACCAATGGCTTTCAAACCTTTCCTTATGGGGGACCTCCTGCAACTATGAAAGCACTTCCAGGGATCCTGTCTTAACTTGCAGAAGATCAGTAGGTTACCCAATAAAAACACTGTTCCTGCAGTAAATGTTTTTATTAGTATTCAGCAGCAGAAGTATTGTGGTAGCAAGTCGCCAAATCTGATGACCCTGGAGAGCCCCTGGGATCTTCCCAATGAGCCGCTAGGCTCTGGAGCGCCTACACCACACACTATGTTGCATGTACTTGTGCGTATGTACATTTGATTGAAAGGATGATTGGGAGACAGATAAAGTCCCAAGACCACTAGTAATTATCTCCCTTCCCTTCCCCCAAATGATCAATTACAATTGGACTTGCCCTGGGGGGGAAGGGAAGCCAAGTCACACAGATAATTGTGGAGTGGGACTAATTGGATAGCTCTTTCAAAGAGCTGGCACAGGCACACTGGGCTGAATGGCCTCCTTCTATGCCTGTATAATTCTACGATAATTACCAATGAGGGAAGCCATTTGGCCCATCTGCTTCATTCTTCCATAGAAACCTACGATCCTATCGAAGCATCTAATTGCCTCATGTACGGTGGCATAGTGGTTAGCACTGTTGCCTCACAGCGCCAGGGACCCGGGTTCGAATCCGGCCTCGGGTGACTGTCTGTGTGGAGTTTGCACATTCTCCCCGTGTTTGCGTGGGTTTCCTCCGGGTGCTCCGGTTTCCTCCCACAGTCCAAAGATGTGCTGCGGGTTAGGTTGATTGGCTATGATAAATTGACCCTTAGTGTTAGGGGGATTAAATACGTGGGGTTACAGGGATAGGGTGGGATATGTGTTGGTGTAGGGGTTACGGGGATCGGGTGGGATATGTGTCGGTGCAGGCTCGATGGGCCGAAATGGCCTCTATCTGCACTGTGGGGTTTCTGTGATCTGTGATTCTCAAGTTTCTGTTTTCGTTACCCTGCCAGATCAACAACAGCAACAACTACTTGTATTTATATAGCGCCTTTAACGTAGTAAAACGTCCCAAGGCATTTCACAGGAGTATTAGAAGACAAAAAATTTGACACTGAGCCATATAAGGAGAAATTAGGGCAGATGACTAAAAGCTTGGTCAAAGAGGTAGGTTTTAAGGAGCATCTTAAAGGAGGAAACGGAGGTAAAGAGGCAGAGATGTTTAGGGAAGAAATTCCAGAGTTTAGGGCCTCAGCAACAGAAGGCACGGCCACCAATGGTTGAGCGATTATAATCAGGGATGCTCGAGGGCAGAATTAGAAGAGGCGTTGTTTAACCGGGAACCAATGTAAGTTAGCGAGCACAGGGGTGATGGGTGAACAGGACTTGGTGCGAGTTAGGACACAGGCAGAAGAGTTTTGGATGACCTCAAGTTTACTTAGGGTAGAACGTGGGAGGCCAGACAGGAGTGCGTTGGAATAGTCAAGTCTAGAGATAACAAAGGAATGGATGAGGGTTTCAGCAGCAGGTGAGCTGAGGCAAAGGCGGAGTCAGGCGATATTAGAGGTGGAAATAGGCAGTCTTAAGCAGGTTAAGCAGCGCCTCGATTACAAATTCTCATCCTTGTTTTCAAATCCCTCCGTGGCCTCGCCCCTTCCTATCTCTGTAATCTCCTTCAGCCCCACAACCCCGCGAGATATCTGCGCTCCTCTAATTCTTCCCTCTTGAGTATCCCTGATTATAATCGCTCAACCATTGGTGGCCGTGCCTTCTGTTGCCTGGGCCCTAAGCTCTGGAATTTCCTGCCTAAACCTCTCCACCTCGCTACCTCTCTCTCCTCCTTTAAGACGCTCCTTAAAACCTACCTCTTTGACCAAGCTATTGGTCACCTGCCCTAATCTCTCCTTATGTGGCTCGGTATCAAATTTTTTGTCTTCTAATACTCCTGTGCAGCACCTTGGGACATTTTACTACGTTAAAGGCATTATATAAATGCAAGTTGTTGTTTGCATGAAGATGTGCTTCCCTTATGTAAGTTTTTTAAAAATCATTATCTCATGGATATGCGTTGTAGTGAGGTCTTACCATTTGTCCCAAAAGAAACTCCATCCCCAGACTGAGTAGCAAAGGAACAAGACACAGGTTTGGACAGACTACCCTCCAATTGTAGGAAATTGGAGGAACCACAAAGACCGCAATGTATGACTAAATCTATCCTGTATTTGGTGACCCATTTACTTTTTAATATGTGAGGCAAACACAGCGGTACGTTCTGGCCAACGTGTCCAGCAGCTCGAAACAGACATTGCGCTGACTATTCCCAGAATTGGAATCGCCTGGAATTAAAGCGGGTTTCAATTTCAATTGACCTTCAAAGCAAATGAAAAAATTGTTAGTATTTCGCCACTGAGGACGCAGCGTCCTGCAATGAGAACTTTAACGGGGGGGGGGGGAGTCTCGTCATCAGAACTCTGGAACAATGAAACAAGTTCTAAAGAATTAACCACCAACTTGAGCGTTGGGTTTTCTTTTGGTAGAACATTTTCTTGAATAATTTTGTTTAAAACGACGAGTGCAGTGATGATGTCGGCTGTCTGGGTGGAGTTTGCTGAGGTCCTACCAGTAGGGTGGGTGGAGAAAAGATGATAAGAACAAGAGGACGGAAAAGCCAAGATCTTGCCTTTCTTCCAAGTTTGAAAATTGAAGTTTTTTTTTTCAAATTCCCGATGATATATTTTATCTGTTCCTTTAGGGTCATTGTGTCAACCCAAGCTTTAATGTTTTAAGAATGTGCAAGAACCAAAAATACTGGGGTGGGGGGGAAACAATTATGACTCAATATTAAAAGAAGGATTTTGACTTGGATTTCTACAGCGACTTTCACAACCTCAGGACGATCCAAGGCGCTTTACAGTCAGTGAAGAGCTTTTTGAAGTGTCGTCACTGTCAATGTTCCCCCTAATTTTTTTGGTGGGTGCGCGGTCCCTTTAACCGGCTGCGCGGCCCATTCAAAGTTCCATGCATGCGCGAAATTGCACATTTGAAAAGCCGGTCTAGGGCTGAGCGGGACCGGCAGACAGCTGCACGGCCGCACAGCTTAGAGGGAACATTGGTCACTGTTGTAATGTAGGGAAACACAGCCGGCAATTTGCGCGCAGCAAGCTCCCACAAATCTTGATGTGATAATGACCGGATAATCTGTGCAATGATATTGATTGAGGGATAAATATTAGCCAGGACACCAGGGAGAACTCCCCTGCTCTTCTTTGAATCGTGCCATGGGATTTTTTTATGTCCTCCTGAGAGGGCAGATGGGTTTAACGTCTCCTCCGAAAGACGGCACCTCCAACAGTGCAGCGCTCTCTCAGCACGGCACTGGGAGTGTCAGCCTAGTTTATTGTGCTCAAGTCTCTGGAGTGGAGCTTGAACCCACAACCTTCTGACTCAGAAGCGAGAGTGCTGCCCCCTGAGCCAAGTATGGCACCTGATATTTAAAATAAGCATGTTAGCGACTGTTGAAATGGTGGACAAAGGAATTTCATCTGCTAGTTTCAGTAATGTCTCGGCTTCTATATTGAAAATGTTGTCTTCCCTCTGGGCTCCCATTCATCATAAATGGCAGCACATACAGGGAGGGGTGTGTTGTAAAGGTTAGTGGTCTGAGCCTCGCCAACATTCCTTCTTCAAGGAATGTTCCCATTACTGAGTCAGAAACATCCTGTACACATTGGTAGTGATTAGTGAGGTACTTCACATGCTAACAACCATCCCACACACAGCACATTCCTCCTCTGGTCTAAATTGTGTTTTATGGGTTAATCCTGATGGTCTGGTTGGTCGCTGAGGAAGCGAATCAGCTTCTTGGGGGAGGAACCCATATTCTCTTTAAATTCTGTGTCCTGAGTGAGATCCACATCCTTCGGCTTGCTCTGGTCCCCTCGTGCTTACTTTTACAGGTACAGTGTTATTTACTGAAGGAGATTGTTGAACTATTTTTAAGTGTCTAACATCATTTTAATATGGGGAACTGGTTTGAGGATCTCCATTTAGCAATGTGTGAGATACTGTGATCCTCTCCTTTGTTTAAATATAAGATGCACGATGGGACTTGCGAGTGATGTGTTGGACGTCACTTTGGTGGTTTAATGTTCCATTGTTCTTGTCTATGCTTCTGTATCCCACTTTGTGCTTTTTTTTGTTTTGTTATTTCTTTCCAGCTTTCTCCCCTCCTCCCCCTTTGAAGGTACCGACTCGCACTGGGGTCCAGTTCCACAGCGCCTTCGACACTTTGTTCAAATGCCATTCTTTGTGGCCTGGGTCTGGACAGTGGGTGTCGGCAAGGCTTGTTCGACTGTCGAGAGACATCACAGCCAAGTCTGATCCTCTCCTTGCCTGTCGCGCACGTGTGCGCGCTTTCCATTAGGAACAGAAACCCAGGCTAATGTTTCCACTCACTAGTCCAGGTGGGAAGCCAATGGGCTGGATTTTGTCAATGGGGACATGATGGAGGCGGGACTCCCACTTTTTGGGTTGCTGTCCCACCTCCATCGATTTGTGGCCAACCCACGCGATTTTCCCTTGATTGACCTTGTTAAGCCCGCCCAGCGGGCTCAGCAGGCCAATTAAGGGACACCCAGTTACAGGTGACGTCAGGGATTGACATTTCATCTGTCGAGCTTTTAACAGATGAAATATCAGCGTTTGATAGCTCTGTGAAGCTGTCAAACACTGACAATCTGACTTCTAACTTGAGTCCTTCTCCACAGACTCAGTGAGAGAGCTCTCCAGACCAGAAAGCAGAAGGCTGCAGCTTTTGACAGTTCAGCGGCCATTCTGCTTTCTGTGCCGGTGAACTGAGGGACACCCGAGAACTGAAGGAAGGAAGCCTGCAGGAGAAAGTAAAGGTAAGTAAAACTTATTTAAACACTTTACACACACCAAACACACTTACCTCTGCACACATGCACCCATCACTCACCTGAACACCGGACATCTCGAACCCAACAGCCCGCCTCGCTAACTTGGCGTGGTTTGGAGCCGTCGGGAATCCCACACTTCAGGGCTAAAAAATAGGGATTAGGCCAAAAACTGCCTGTTAACTACCTGTTAACAAGCTGCTAATTGGCACTAATCCCCTTTCTGCCTCGGGGAGGCGGCTCCCAGCACAGGTCGGGTACCCGCCTCCTGGGAAACGGGCATGGAGGCGGGATGGGTTCCTGCCCCCCTGATTCTGCAATTTTCCCCCCACTCCCGCCTCCAAACCTGCCTCCACAGGGCTTGGAAATTCGAGCCCAATGACTGCGCCTCAACAGCTGTAGCAGGTATGTTTGACCAATTCCTCACAGACTGGGGATTGAGCCTGGTCTGTGTGGTGTTGCATCTACTCACTAAGTCATCGGGGAGCTACTCTTGTGTTTATAGTGCATGTTGTGCAGTACTGAAGTTAAAACTCTTTTTCACACAAAAGGCAGGAGAAATCTAAAACTCTTTCCCCAAAAAGGCTGTGGATGCTGGGAGGACAATTGGAGCGTTCAACACCGAGATAGTTCGAATTTTCTTAGGCAAGGGTATCAAGGGAGCAAAGGTAGGTGAATGGAGTTGAGGTACAGATGTGCCATGATCTAATTGAATAGCGGAGCGGCTGAATGGCCCAGTCTCGTCCTTAACATTCCTGTGTTTCATGGGGAACTGAGTGGATCCAGCCCACTGGGGTGCCACATCGTGGTGGGACATGGGTTGGTAGTCACAAGGCCTCATAAAGTTGGGTTGCCAGTCTTGGCCATGGCTCTAAGTTCAGTCCTGATATCTTCCCTGGAGCAGCCAAGGGAGAGTCACCTTTGGGCCATTTGCCGACTGGCCCAAGCTGCTGGTTTCACTCCACCATCAGTGGAGCCTGGCAGCCAGTTGAATCCCTGGACACTGAGCAAAGGGATGTCACAGGGGAACGCAAGAAAGGCGGAATAGTGACGAATAGTTTAGAGAGCGTCTCATTATCAACAGCAAGAAACTATTGCAGGGAACTAATTTTTCGCCAGTTGTTTGCGGAGAGTGTGCTGATGGTTGGTTTAGCATAAGTCTGTGAAGCTTCACGTGACGTCCTGATTTACAGCATGGTTCTCTCCTAAGACTGATGATCTGTTTTTTAAATGTATTCTTCATTTCGTTCTCGGGATGTGGGCGTCGCTGGTGAGGCCGACATTTATTGCCCATCGCCAGTTGCCCTCGGGTGGTGAGCCGCCGCCTTAGCCTTGAAGCTTTCGAGACAACTGAGTGGCGTGCTGGGCCACTTCAGACGTGCAGTTAAGAGTCGACCAGGTTGCTGTGGGACTGGAGTCACATACAGGCCCAGACTGGGCAAGGACGGCAGGTTTCCTTCCCTAAAGGGACATGAGGAAACCAGTTGGGTTTTTACAACAGCTTCAGGGTCACATTTACTGACACCAGCTTTTTATGTCCAGAAACGGGACCCGGCGCGGGACGGCTACCTGCCTCCTGGCAAGATGGCACGGAGGCGGGTTGGGCACCCGCCCCCCCCCAAATTCTGCCATTTTCCCGGCAGTCCCGCCTCCTCAGGGCTGGCAAAATCCAGCCCAACGTTTCAATTTCGATGAAGGGTCATCGACCTGAAACGTTATCTCTGTTTCTCTCTGCCCACAGATGCTGCCTGACCAGCCGCTGAGCGTTTCCAGCATTTTCTGTTTTTATTTTGAGATTTCCAGCATCCGCAGTATTTTGCTTCTGTACCATTTATTTACCTATTCTTGTGTCTTCCTGACTTCCCCCCACCATCCCTTGTGGCCATCTGATTGGCTAAATAAGGGCTCCAATGTCTGTTTTTCCGGCCAATCTAATTGCTAAATGTACAAATTAAAAACATAATGATTTCAGCCTTTGACATGTCTAAATGTATCAGCCCAGGTAAGGTTTTGCCAAGAAAGTATATTCTGTGTCTCTCAGAAGTATGGGGACTTGGATAATAAAGATTAAACATAAAGGTGAAATGGGCTTCCTGATACTGTAACTCAGTGAGTTCAGCCAGTGAAGACCTAAAAAGAAGAAACAAAAGACTTGCATTTATATAGCGCCTTTCATGACCACTGGACATCCCAAAGTGCTTTACAGCCAATGAAGTACTTTTTGAAGTGTTGTCACTGTTGTAAAGTAGGAAACGTGGCAGCCAATTTGTGCACAGCAAGCTCCCACAAACAGCAATGTGATAATGACCAGATAATCTGTTTCAGTGATGTTGGTTGAGGGATAAATATTGGTCACGACACCGGGGAGAACTCCCCTGCTCTTCTTCGAAATAGTGCCGTAGGATCTTTTACGTCCACCCGAGAGAACAGCCGGGGCCTCAATTTAACGCCTCATCCGAAAGACGGCACCTCCAACAGTGCAGCACCCTCTCAGTACTGCACTGGGAATGTCAGCCTAGATATTTGTGCCCAAGAATCTGGAATGGGACTTGAACCCACGACCTTCTGACCCAGAGATGAGAGTGCCACTTGGAACATAGGAACAGGAGTAGGCCATTCAGCCCCTCCAGCCTGTTCAATTAGAGCATAGCTGATCTGTATCTTACAGCCAACTGTACGGCAGGTAAATGGAGTTAAGAGACCTATATAAAACGAGTCTCAATCCAGTTTCCCGTGGGCAAACAGCCCGAAACAGACAATTCTACTCCGAGGCCCCAGCTCTCTCACCTTGCTGCACAGAAAAACAATGATGACAAATCTTCAATTGAAAAAGACAAATATAAGTTAATTATAATGATGGCAAAATAGAATCGTAGAATGATACAGCATAGAGGGAGGCCATTCAGCCCATCGTGCTTGTGTCAGCTCTTGGCAGAGCTATCCGATCAGTCCCACTCACCTGCTCTTTCCCCATATCCCTGTCATTTTTTCCCCCTTCAAGTATTTATCCAATTCTCTTTTGAAAGTTACTATTGAATCTGCTTTCACCGCCCTTTCGGGCAGCGCATTCCCGATCATCACAACTCGCTGCGTTTTGCCCCTGGTTCTTTTGCCAATTAACTTTATCGTGATAGCAAAGGTGGGCACTGTTCATAAAGTGTGGTATTGGATATTGTATTTTTGAAGGGCCACTGTACTAATGCAAAAATGTCCAACTTAAAAATGTAAATGACACTTAATGTACTCTCACATCACTTGTGTGCAATGAAAGAGACCTTTAGAGCTTCTCCCTCCTCAAACAAAACCAAATCTTCGCCTAATAATTTTCTACATTCACAAACAACATAGACGGCTTTATTTATTCTATAAACTATATTTATTCCGGCTGTAATAATGTTTTTTTCTCCAGTTTTAAATAGAACTGGAATTGCTGTGTGGTATCGCCTTTGTGTATCACAGAACGGAGGAGAGCGAGTCAACACAGACATTGGTTTAAGATGGGCAACATTTTCTACAGACTTGGTAGGAGACAGTTTTAACAAAACTCCTCTGCAAAGACATTTACTATAGTACATCTCTCCCCAACTCTCCCTCCCTCCTCAACCTCCCACCTTACATTAGTCCCTCTCCAACTGTTGACGGTCACTCCAGTTGTAGTGTGAATGCAGCCTGACTTCATCTAAAATAATGGCTCACACGTCATCCAAAACTCTGTTGCCCGTATCCTAACTCATTCACCCATCACCCCTGTGCTCGCTGACCTGCACTGGCTCCCGATATGGCAACGCCTCTATTTTAAAATTCTCATCCTTGTGTTCAAAACCCTCCAAGGCCTCGCCCCTCCCTATCTCTGTAACCTCATCCTTCCCTGACATGAATCGGTTATTCATGGAAGAAAGACTTGTGAAGTGATGCTGAGCAGCCTGCGGGTGGCGCTGTCCAGGGAGAGTATAAATACTCGGGCACGGGCCCAGCTTGCGCAGGACATTCTTAACAGGAACTAGTGAAGGACACAACTAGACCTCCATGTTGTTGTAAAACAGTTGATTAAAGCTTTGTTTAACGCTTAGACCAAGTGCCTAGTAGTTTTCTTACATCAATCCCTACAGCCCCTGAGATTTCCGTGTTCCTCCAACTCTGGCCTCTTGTGATTCCTTTACTTTCTTCGCTCCACCATTGGCGGCCATACCTTCAGCTGCCTGGGCCTTAAGCTCTGGAATTCCCTCCCTAAACCTCTCCCCTTCTCTCGCTACACCTCTCTCCTCCTTTAAGATGCTCCTTAAAACCTACCTCTTTGACCAAGCTTTTGGTCATCTGTCCTAATATCTCCTTATGTGGCTCGGAGTCAAATTGTGTTTGATTTCGCTCTGGTGAGGTGCCTTGGGACATTTTACTACATTAAAGGTGCTATATAAGTTGTTGTTGAATCACCTGCTGATCGGCTCTCTATATTGAGGAATTACCAAACTTCTTTTCTACGCCTCCCCAGCCCAGCCTGACCGATGTAAAGTTAAAGACTTAGTGGTCTTGAAAACAAATTGTTTACTATGATCAGCTGAATCGCTCGGGGCAAATGTGCATTTACCACATATTCTAAGAGATTTACCCCATCACTGCAATTATTTACTTCGCACATACTCTGAGATTTAGGGGGGGGAAATTGAGTCGCGCCCCCTTTGGGGCACTAACTTTGCCAGGGCACTACTTTTAGCGCCCCAAAAAATTTAGCACCCCCACGGCTGAAATTCATCGGTAGTGCCCCATGGGGGAGGCGGGGTGCTACTGGAAACGTCCCGCCTCCCTCTTGGAGCGCTACGAGTGAATATCGCGGCGCTATGTGGTGCTGCGCCACACTCTGCGTCAAGTTGCTCCGCGGTACTGCAGGCCTTCCTCCCCTTCTTAAAGGGGAGGGGCCTTGCGCAGCGCGACCCAGGGCCCAGCTGGGCCACCAGGGGTCGGAGTGGCGGCAAAAGAGTCTGGCACTCGAGAAGTGCCGGGCTCACGGAGCGCAGCCGGCACTCCGCGGGGGGGGTTTCAGAGGAGGCCAGGGATGGCAGAGGGGGCAGGTGCTGGCAGGCGGCCAGCAACAAAAATGGCCGCCCGGCACCTTCCCTTTAAATAGCGCCGCCCCGGCTGCAGGTAGCCTCCCCTGACCCCATCGGACATGGCATCCGGCGGTAAGTCAGGGTGCTACTGAAGATCGCGGCCGGGACGCTGCGCATGGAGATGACGTCCTCACCGGCGGCTCAGCGCCACGGGACGCTAACAGTTACCGCCGCCGCTAACCTCCCGCTGAATTTCGCGGGAGGCGTTGGCGGTGCCACGCCTGGGCGCTAGTTGCTTCGCGCCCCGTTAGCGCCAACGGGAGGCACAAAGCAACCAAATTTTTAGGCCTTAGACCAGTGCCCACTTTATACTAATCTCTTCCCAGCCCCCTACCTTACATGACTTTGTGTATCTGAACCCCTAATTCTTTCTGCTCCTCTGCTCTGTTTAATGTTTTTCCCATTTACTGTATATCTGCACACTAAACCCATGGGTGAAACACCGCAGGGACATATACCGATCAGATTGAGTGCGGTATGAGAGCCACCCAAGATTGGAGGAATACCAGGCAGTCTGGGACCCCTTCCCATAACGTGAGACTCATTACGTAAATACCCTCTCGTCAGGCAGTGGAAAGCACAAGGGGGAATAGCTCCCCACTAGAGAACCAGAGACAGCAGCAACCTGAAACAAGAAGGGAAAGGCTGGCAAAATGATGATCCTTAAATTGTGTAAAGACTTTCCACACGTGCGTGACCATTCCAACAGACTTAATGTGCTAATGTGTGTTCCTTCAAATACTGTGTAAACTTACTGAATGCTCTATTTGTTAACCAAGAAGTTTCCTCTCGTTAATATAATGAGCTACAGATACCAGTTCCAGTAACCCACCATTATTAATGAAATGCCGCCTTAAATGCATCAAGTCTACAACACAGCAACAGGCCATTCAGTCCAACAGCTCCGTGCCGGTGTTTATGCTCCACACGAGCCTCGTCCCACCCCTCTTCATCTCACCCTATCAACATAACCTTCTATTCCTTTCTCCCTCGTGTACTTATCCAGCTTCCCCTTAAATGCCTCTATGCTGCTCGACTCAACTACTCCTTGTGGTAGTGAGTTCCACATTCTCACCACTCTCTGGGGAAAGGAGTTTCGCCTGAATTCCTCATTGGATTTATTAGTGACTGTCTTATACTTATGACCTCTAGTTTTGGACTCCCCCACAAGTGGAAATATTTTCTCTACATCTACCCTCTCAAACCTTTTCATAGGCCCGTATTTTCCGATTGCAGGCCTCCCGCGGGCGGAGGCCTGCGATCTGGAAAAATCTACGCCCTTACCCGAGGGCTCCCGGGACGCACACGCTTCCGCTCCTGGGCCTCACCAAACGTGAAGTGCGCAGGGCCCACGTATCCCAGGGGCGCATGTAGTTTGCAGCGTCCCTGGGATCACGTGGGCCATGGGGAGCCAATCACAGAAGGGAATCTCCCTTCATAGATTTGACCTGTCAAATATATGAATGGAGATCAATGAAAAAACATAGTAAAACTTTAAATAAAAAATTTTTTAAATCACATTTTTAAAATGACTTGAAATTACAATAAATTAAGTATTTTAAACAAAAGTTTAATTTTTTGAAAAAAATAATTAAAGTTTTTTACCAGGATAAAAATAAACTTACCTTTTTTTTTAAAAAGTATTTTTAAATGATAAATCAGTGGGGGAAAAAAAAATTCTTTTTACTTTTTTCAACTCTTATCCTGGTAAAGCCAGGCCTTACGCCCCTGCTTTGACCAGGCGTAAGAATTGTAAGTGTTTTCTGCGGGCAGAGGGTCTCCAAAAAGCGGAACTATCCACCCGCAGAGGCCCTTCTCCAGGGCAGCCGGAGGATCTGTTAAGACTATTCTTGACAGATCGGAAATGCCGGTTTTCAGCGCATGCGCTGTGCATGCCTAAAACCGGCATTTCCGATGTCCCTATGGGTGGGTGCACAGCGCGTATCCACCCGTAGGGATCGGAATATCTGGGCCATTATCTTTAAGACCTCTATCAAGTCACCCCTCAGCTTTCTCTTTTCTAGAGAAAAAAGAGCCCCAGCCTGTTCAGCCTTTCATGATAAGTATATCCTCTCTGTTCTGGTATCATCCTTGTGAATCTTATTTGCACCCTCTCCAGTGCCTCTATATCCTTTTTATAATATGGCGACCAGAACTGTGCACAGTACCCTAAGTGTGGTCTAACCAAGGTTTGATACAGTTTTTCTTAATTGAGTAATGCTTTTCTGGTGAGGTTACCTTATTTTGGTTGTTGAGATTAACAAACCTTTCTGTTGTCTCTCTTCCAGCCGACACAGATACCAGCTCCTATCTGAGTAAAATTATTGGGATTGGTGCTGACTCAGGAGATCTAGAACCCTTCTGTATCATTTCTGAAGGGACAATGCACCACCGAAGGGGCGAAATCCCTTTTATCACCGATGCAAAGAAATTGCTGCATGCAGAAAAAAAACGTTTTATAGCCACTGGAAATATTGCCAAGAGCCCTAAGGTAGTGACCAATAGAAGTCCTAGGCCAACAATGCCTATAAACCAATGGGGGATTGCCACTAAAAGCCCTACGACCAATAGCATTAAATACCCCTTCATGATCACCACTACAAACAACAATGACTTGCATTTATATAGCACCTTTAACGTAGCAAAACATCCCAAGGTGCTTCACAGGAGCGTTATCAGACATTATTTGACCACTGCTGCTAAAAAGCTTGGGAAAAGTATAACTCAGAACCCCGGGCCAAGGATCACTGGCAACCCCTCAGCAATTGTCACCAAGAGCCCTGGGACAGTTATCACTAGAAACACCATTAAGATGCCAAGGACAACTACTGTTAGAAACTCTCCCACAAGAAGTACTCAGCTAACTGTCACTAAGAGCCCTAGTAGAACCACCACTGGAAGCCTTTCTGTGATCGTAACTAAAAGCCCGAGGTCAAACATCACTAGAAGACCTTCAGCAACTGTCAGTAAGAACCCTAGGACAGCTATCACTAGAAACCCTTTAGTGACTCCCACTCGGATGCCAAGGAGAACCACCATTCGAAATCCTCTGATGACGACCACAAGAAGCCCATGGGTGACTGCCAGTAAAAACTCTTTGACCATCACCAGCAGAAATCCTAACGCAGCCGCCATTAGAAATTCTTTGGCAACTGCAATGAGAAGCCCAAACAGGGCGGGCATTAGAAATCCAAATAACATTATTATTAAAAACCCTTACACTGCCACCATTGAAAACCCCAACAAGACAGCCATTCAAAAACCCAACAGGAACACTCGTCGAAATCCCAACTGGGTGGGCCATCAAACCCCCAAAATGATCACCATTCAATGTGCCAACAGGATCGCCGTTCAAAAACCCAACAGGGTCGCCGTTCAAAAACCCAACGGGATCGCCGTTCAAAAACCCAACGGGATCGCCGTTCAAAAACCCAACAGGATCGCCGTTCAAAAACCCAACAGGATCGCCGTTCAAAAACCCAACAGGATCGCCGTTCAAAAACCCAACGGGATCACCGTTCAAAAACCCAACAGGATCGCCGTTCAAAAACCCAACAGGATTGCCGTTCAAAAACCCAACAGGATCACTGTTGAAGAGGTGAATAATATCCCCATTGAAAAGCCCAACAAGACAATCATTCAAAAGCCCAAAAGGCCCACCATTAGAAAACGTGACAGGAACGTCATTCAAAACCCCAACATAATCACCATTAGAAATGCTAACATTATCATAGAATCATAGAAGATAGGAGCAGGAGTAGGCCATTCGGCCCCTCGAGCCCGCTCCGCCATTCAATGAGATCATGGCTGATCATTCAAATTCAGTACCCTGTCCCTGCTTTCTCCCCATATCCCTTGATCCCCTTAGCCTTAAGAAATATATCTAACTCCTTCTTGAATATATTTAATGAATTGGCCTCAACTGTCTTCTGTGGTAGAGAATTCCACAGGTTCACCACTCTCTGGGTGAAGAAATTCCTCCTCATCTCAGTCCTAAATGGCTTATCCCTTATCCTTAGACTGTGACCCCTGGTTCTGGACTCCTCCCGCCATCGGGAACAGCCTTCCTACATCTAGTCTGTCTAGTCCTGTTAGAATTTTATAAGTTTCAATGAGATCCCCTCTCATTCTTCTAAACTCTTGTGAATATAAGTCTACTCGACCCAATCTCTCTCCATACGTCATTCCTGCCATCCCAGGTATCAGTCTGGTGAATCTTTGCTGCACTCCCTCCATGGCAAGAACATCCTTCCTCCGATAAGGTGACCAAAACTGCACACAATACTCAAGGTGTGGTCTCACTAAGGCCCTGTACAACTGCAGCAAGACATCCTTGCTCCTGTAATCGAATTCTTTCGCTATGAAGGCCAGCATACCATTTGCCGCCTTAACCGCCTGCTGCACCTGCATGCTTACCTTCAGCGACTGGTGCACAAGGACGGCCAGCTCTCGTTGCACTTCCCCTTTTCCCAATCTATTGCCGTTCAGATAATAATCTGCCTTCCTAAACCTGCCTTCCTATTTTTGCCACCAAAGTGGATAACCTCGCATTTATCCACGTTATACTGCATCTGCCATGCATCTGCCCAATCGCCCAACTTGTCCAAATCGTACTGGAGCTTCTCTGCATTCTCCTCACAGCACACACGCCCACCCAGCTTTGTGTCATCTGCAAATTTGGAGATATTACATCTAGTTCCCTTGTCTAGATCATTAATATATATTGTGAATAGCTGGGGTCCTAGCACCGATCCCTGCGGTGCCCCATTAGTCACTGCCTTCCACTCAGAAAAAGACCTGTTTATTCCAACTCTTTGCTCCCTGTCTGCCAACCAGTTTTCTATCCCAGTCAGTACCTTACCCCCCAATCCCATGTGCTTTAACTTTGCACGCAAGTCTCTTCTGCGGGACCTTATCGAAAGCCTTCTGAAAGTCCAAATACACCACATCCACTGGTTCTCCCTTATCTATTCTACTAGTTACATCCTCAAAAAATTCCAGTAGATTAGTCTAGCATGATTTACCTTTTGTAAATCCATGTTGACTTTGTCCGATCCTGTCACTGTTTTCCAAGTGCTCTGCTATTACATCTTTTATAATTCCCCGTTTTTTCTCTACCACCTTTTTTAAATAGTGGGGTTACATTAGCTACCCTCCAATCCATGGGAACTGCTCCAGAGTCTATAGAATTTTGGAAGATGACCAGCAATGCATCTACTATTTCTAGGGCCACTTCCTTAAGCACCCTAGGATGTAGATTATCAATCCCGTCAATTTCCCTAACACCATTTCCCTACAAATACTGATTTCATTCAGTTCCTCCCTCTCATTAGACCCTATGTTCCTGGTATCTCTGGGAGTTTATTTGTGTCCTTCTTTGTGAAGACAGAACCAAAGTATGTATTTAATTGGTCTGCCATGTCTTTGTTCCCCATTATAAATTCCCCTGATTCTGACTGCAAGGGACCTACGCTTGACTTCACCAATCTTTTTCTCTTCACATATCTATAGAAGCTTTTACAGACAGAAACATTAGAAATCCTTGTTAGACTGGAATTATAAAGGGCAAGAAGACCCTCAATTAGAAGACCATAACCAAAATCTCAACGATACAAGTACCTTAAGTGATGTACCTGTGTTTATTATTTTTGCCGTACATATGATTGATCAATTAAATAGAATAAAATCTGGTTACGCTGGTATGGCTTGAGAAGTTGTCCCTTTCTACACCATGTGACGTGCTCCCTAGCATCTGGTCCAAAGAGATGGCATTGGGTGGTTCTGCTGAGATCATGAACAACTGGGTCATTCCACACTTGGCCAGCTTGGTTGGAGGAACCAACTTGGGGGGAGAAATAGTGGAGAAGGTAGATTCTATATTCATGTGAAAATCAACCTAAACATGGGCCTGAGCTTGGGCCTAGATCTCACCATTTTTCATTTTCTTCTTGCCCCAGCCCATTTCCTTCTACTGCTTCTTAGAAAGAAAGAACTTGCATTTATATAGTTCCTTTCATGATCTTGGTATGTCCCAAAGTGCTTTACAGCCACGACATTTCTTTTTGAAGCGTAGTCATTGTTGTAATGTAGGGAAAAATGGCAGACTTTTTGCGCACAGCAAGCTCCCGTGAACAGCAATGAGAAGGATGAGACGTTAAACTGAGGCCCCGTCTGCTCTCTCAGGTGGACGTAAAAGAACCCACGGCACTATTTAGAAGAAGAGCAGGGGAGTTCTCCCCGGTGTCCTGGCCAATATTTATCCCTCAACCAACATCACTGAAAAACAGATTATCTGGTCATTATCACATTTCTGTTTGTGGGAGCTTGCTGTGCGCAAATTGGCTGCCGCGTTTTCTACATTACAACAGTGACTACACTATGAAAGTGCTTCATTTGCTGTAAAGTGCTTTGGGACGTCCTGAGGTTGTGAAAGGCGCTGTAGAAATCCAAGCGCTTTCTTTCTTGTGTAAATTTTGGAGGTGTGGAGTTAGCCGAGCACTTTCATGTTCGTGTTTTTATACTGAGCTGATGTGCACGAAGGCCACAGACACGGGCACTGATTGATGTGGATTGAACAGCACCTGTTCCCACACTGAGGCCGCGATTTTCCCAGCACTTAGTGGACCCGATTGGTGGCGAGTCAGCAGTGAAATTTAAAATGATTGACAGCAGGCCGGGAACCCGCTGTCAAAACGCGCACACCTGTATTTCCCGATGTCGGGTCTGCCAGCGCTGAGCAGACCCGACAGGCAGCGGTGGGGGACCCAAGTCAAATCATTAGTGGCTTGTTTACAGCCACTTAACAAAGCTTTTTTGATTTGACAGGTCGCCCACCGGTTTTCTGCTGTGCTTAGACCTCGTCTGTGAAGCTGAGGCGGGAGGTCACTCGCCATTGAATCAGCTGATGAGTTGACAGCTTCAAATGTCAAGTCAAAGCTCGCAGCTGATTGAGAAATGCTCCCTTAACCATTAGATTCTCTAAACTGCATTTCCACGACAGATTCAGAATGCTGCAAGTCTTTACACAAGTCTCCATCCAGTCTGACCTCATTACCTCTCCCACCATTGACAGATCACTTCTGTCATCGCTACTTCACCTGCCATCTATTCCATCAGCATAGGTGCACTTTATACTCTCTCACCTTGGTCCTCAGAATCCCCAACACTAGCAGCACCAACAAGGGTAGGGAAGGCAGAGTGATAGGGATGTGATGAGTGGCACAGCAGGATGAGGTTGAGTGTGACTTTGCAGTAACATTTTATGATCGACTGAGATCATTGAAAGGTTTGCGCCACTGCAGCCTGGTCCTCCTGACGACATCCCTGCTTGTGACCTCCTGTGCAATGTGCAACCAGGCTGTGTTGGTCTCCTGAGGAATCTCTTCTGCCCATTGAAAGGGAAGAGGACCTCCCTGCTTGCTGTGACTCCCTCTATAAGCCCCATCTGCCCTCTCAGATCCCATGGCCCAAATTTGCAGAAAAGCATTCAAGGGTCTCCCCGGTGTCCTGGGGCCAATATTTATCCCTCAACCAACATCACTAAAACCGATTATCTGGTCATGATCACATTGCCGTTTCTGGGAGCTTGCTGTGCGTAAATTGGCTGCCGTGTTTCCTACATTACAACAGTGACTACACTTCAAAAAAAAAAAAAGTACTGCATTGGCTGTGAAGTTCTTTGAGAGGTCGTGACAGGCGTTATATAAATGCAAGTTTTGTCTTTCTCACTGCCTCTATAACCAGAGGGAGAGGGGCTCGTTCCATTCAAGGTTTCCCTACAGGCTTCTGTTAGAAAGGGAGTGGTTCTTTTTCCCCCCAAGTTCAGATGCGAGAATTGTTGACTCTGGTATAAAATACCTCATTCGTTCACCCTTCAATTTCCCAGGCAAACACTGAGTATGGGAGCTGTGTGCAGTTTGTCTCTATTACAGATAGGGAGAGCTAGCTGCCTGTCCTGTTGTTGTTTTGAGTGTGCTGTACGCAGAGGTCTAAAAGATGAAAGCTGGATCTCAAAAGGTTTATTTTACGATCAAATGCACCAGATCCAGCACGAGCGCTGGAGAATTATTGGACAAGGAGGCCTTAGGAATGTTTTCAAAACCAATTTTTTCTGCCCACGATTTTCCAGACACACAACTCGGCTGCCTGTGTCCTAACTCTCACCAAGTCCCGTTCACCCATCACCCCTGTGCTCGCTGACCTACATTGACTCCCAGTTAAGCAACGCCTCGATTTCAAAATTCTCATCCTTGTTTTCAAATCCCTCCACGGCCTCGGCCCCTCCCTATCTCTGTAATCTCCTTCAGCCCCACAACCCCCCCCCCCCCCCCCCCCCGGCCCCGAGATATCTGCGCTCCTCCAATTCTGCCCTCTTGAGCATCCCTGATTATAATCGCTCAACCATTGGTGGCCGTGCCTTCTGTTGCCTGGGTCCTAAGCTCTGAAATTCCCTCCCTAAACCTCTCCGCCTCGCTACCTCTCTTTCCTCCTTTAAGAAGCTCCTTAAAACCTACCACTTTGACCAAGCTTTTGGTCACCTACCCCAATTTATCCTTATGTGGCTCAGTGTCAAATCTTTTTTGTCTTAAAATACCCCTGTGCAGCGCCTTGGGACGTTTTACTACGTTAAAGGCGCTATATAAATACACGTTGTTGTTGTAGTGATCTTGTGCACATTTCGTGCTTATTAAGGACCCAGAATACATGCAAACACTGTTTAAATAAATAGCTGCCGCATATCCTGGATTTTTACGTCTTCCAGGTCCATTTGGAATGACCGCAAGTACTACACTGTTGGAGTCGCCATCCTTTGGACCAGACGTTGAACCGAGGCCCTGTCTGCCCCCTCGGGTGGGCATAAAAGATCCCCTGAAGAAGAGCAGGGAAGGTCTCCTGGTGTCCTGGCCCAATATTTATCCCTCTACCCCCACGTAAAAAACAACTGCACTGGGAGCAGTTCTGGGCACCGCACCTTAGGAAGGATACCTTGGCCTCGGAAGGAGGGCAGCGCAGATTCCGCACAACGTTCCCGGGGCTCCAAGTGAAGAGAAATTGCATGAACGAAGATTGTATTCCCTGGAGCAAAGAAGGTGAAAGGGTGAAGTTTTTAGGATTTTGGAAGGAATTGATGGGGTAGATAGAGAAACATTTTCTGCTGTTGGGGGAGGGAAGGTCTAGGACAAGGGGGACATAAGCCAGGCCATTCAGGAGTGAAGATGGGAAACACTTCTTCAAGCAAAGGGTTGGTAGAAGTGTGGAACTCCCACAAAAAGCAGCAGACGCTAGCTCAATTAATCATTTTAAATCAGAGATCGATAGATTTTTTTATGAAGGGTATAAAAGGAAATGGATGGAGTCAGGATACAGATCAGCCATGATCTCATTGAATGGTGGAACGGGCTCGAGGGGCTGAATGGCCTCCTCCTGTTCCTATGTTCTTAAGTTCTTATGATCCAGTCATTCACATCATTGCTGTTTGTAGGATTTCTGCTGTAAGAAAATTGGCTGCTTCGTTTCCTTTATTACAACAGTGAAGAGTGCTTCACTGGCTGTGAAGCGCTTTGGGACGTCCTGAGGTTGTGAAAGGCGCTATATAAATGCAAGTCTTTCTTTCCTAGGGGGAAGCCAGTGCCCATATACAGCTGCACCACTGCAAACGTCAGTGCCTTCAGGGAAGGAGGGAAGATAAATCACTGCTCTCCCCTTGCCCCCAAAGTAGAACTAACCTCTTTAGCAGTTAGTTACAAAGGAAAGTATTAATCTCAGAGTTTGTTTCAACCCCCCGAGATATCTGCGCTCCTTTAATTCTGGCCTCTTGAGCATCCCTGATTATAATCGCTCAACCATTGGCGGCCGTGCCTTCTGCTGCCTAGGCCCTAAGCTCTGGAATTCCCTGCCTAAACCTGTCCGCCTCGCTACCTCTCCTCCTTTAAGACGCTCCTTAAAACCTACCTCTTTGACCAAGCTTTTGGTCACCTGCCCTAATTTCTCCTTATGTGGCTCAGTGTGAAAAAAATGTTTGTTCTTTTAATCCTCCTGTGAAGCACCTTGGGACGTTTTACTACATTAAAGGCGCTATATAAATACAAGTTGTTGTTGTTCTGTTCAACAGCACCCTCTGTTACATGTCAATCAGCAAAATAACTCAACTGTGTTTATTATACAGATTATGGGACGTAATGATTATTGGATTTTTAATTTCACAGCATTTACCCAAGAATAGGCCAGTTAGTGGTGGATAAAAAACTTGTAAAGTTTATGCTGATATATTGTACAGTACCTCCTCTGTACCAGTTATTTTAATGATTGCACTGTCTGATCGGCAAAGGCTGATACAAGTCACCAGTATGTGACATCAGAATGAAGTAGGGTTGGTGGGCGGATCTTTCTTTAAATGTGTTTATGGGATGTGGGCGTCGCTGGCAGGGCCAGCATTTATTGCCCATCCCTAATTGCCCCTTGAGAAGGTGGTGGTGAGCCGCCTTCTTGAACCGCTGCAGTCCGTGTGGTGAAGGTGCTCCCACAGTGCTGTTAGGGAGGGAGTTCCAGGATTTTGACCCAGCGACGATGAAGGAACGGCCGATCTATTTCCAAGTCAAGATGGTGCGTGACTTGGAGGGTAACTTGGAGGTGATGGTGTTCCCATGCGCCTGCTGCCCTTGTCCTTCTAGGTGGAAGAGGTTGCGGGTTTGGGAGGTGCTGTCGAATCTCTGAGGTTCTCCTGCATTTTCACCCGGTTTACGACTTTCCACCACTCTTCCACCCCAGTTACGTCCTGACAGGCAGGAGAACCCCTGCAGAAATTCACCCCCCTTGTACATAGCAAACCTGCTAAACAACTAGCCCGTTAACTAACCAGCCAGCTGTCTATTGAGATGATCTAATACTCCTGTCTAAAAGACAGACTCGCATTTCCCCAGCGCCTTTCACAATCTCAGGATGTCCCAAAGCGCTTTACATTCCAATGAAGTACTTTTTGAAGTGTAGTCACTGTTGTAATGTAGGAAACACAGCAGCCAATTTAGGCACAGCAAGCTCCCACAAACAGCAATGTGATAACGACCAGATAATCTGTTTATAGTGATGTTGATTGAGGGATAAATATTGGCCAGGACACCAGGAAGAACTCCCCTGCTCTTCTTCAAAATAGTGCCGTGGGATCTTTTACCTGAGAGAATAGACGGGGCCTCGGTTTACCGTCTCATCCGAAAGACGGCACCTCCGACAGTGCAGCACTCGCTCGGCACTGCACTGGAGTGTCGGACTGGATTTTGAGCTCAAGAGTCTGGAGTGAGATGGCTATGACACAGTACAATATTCCTGTGAGAATGCTCAACTTTTTTTTTTAAGCATCAAATTCCCTTTGTCCTTAACCTGTTTAGAATTTGTTTTCTACCCACTTGTTTCCAAGTCGACAATGTCTTCTGCCATTCTCGGATTTGCCACTAGAGTGCGACCATTACTGAAAATATCCCAAAGGAGAGCAGCAGAGCTTCAGACGCTGATAGGTTTGTTGGCTGCCACTGATCACGTGGCTTCAGACCGGATGTGCAGTCTTGTTACCTGCTCTTGTGCACTTTCTTTGTTCCTGCCCTGTCGCCCACATATGAAATCTAAATGTCTGACCCTGCAGGTAGCTCCTCTTTCTGTGACTTCAGTGTCATAGGGGGGAAAATTCAGTTGGTAGCGCCACCCGTTAGCGCCTTAAGAGGGCGCTAAGTGGGGCGCAAACCAACTAGCGCCCGGGCGTGGCGATGTTTGCGCCTCTCGCGAAATTAACTAGATATTTTGCAGCGGCGCTAAACACTACCGCCACGATCTCCTGCGCCGGCAGATCGTGACGTCAGTCGAGTGCGCAACGCCCTGGACCGGAAATTGAGTGACGCCCCCTGCCTTACCGCCTGCTGCTAGCTACGACCGGTTGAGGGGAGCGTTATGCTGTCAGAAAGGGACTAGGGGAGCGCTATTTAAAGGCGACCACTTCCTGCCATTTTTTTGTCGGTGACATTTTTGCACCATGCATTCCGAGAGAGAGAGAGAGACTTCTGGAGAGATTCAATGCTGTGTTGAGGAGTTTTGGGTACTGAGCAGCACGTTGCAGGTTGGTTTTGATTTGCCCTTGTATCGATTTAGAAGAGACCATGGGGTCTGCACTCTGAGCTCTTCCCCTGGTTCTCTCCATTGTTCTTTCCAGCAGATTTGATGTACAGGTCTCTCCAGGCCGAGATTCAAGGCTGCAATGAGCAGGATGTGGATGGAGAGCAAGATCAACCCTCCCCTTTAAGATAAAAACAGAAAATGCAGGAGAAACTCAGCAGGTCAAGCAGCATCTATGAAGAGAGAAACAGATTTAACGTTTCAGGTCAATGACCATTCGTCAGAACTCCCCTTTAAGAATTGGACGGTGCCAGTGTGTCTGTGTTCCATTGCTGACTGACATCACAAGAGATTCGCCAGCGCTGTGAGGTAGCGCCTTGCTCCTCGGCCTCAGCACCTTAGGAGAGGTGTGTAGTGCCTGATTTAGCGCTCCAATCACCTCCAGGGGCGATAAAAGCCAAGTTTGCTGTCGGAGTTGATAATTAGCGCCAGGCGCTAAAATTTGCGCCCGGCCGATAATTGCGCCCCAAATGGGGCGATACTGAATTTCTCCCCCTAGAGTTATGCAGCACAGAAAGAGGCCCTTCGGCCCATCGTGTTCGCGCTGGCCATTAAGCCCTGTCTAGTCTAATCCCATTTTCCAGTACTTGGTCCGTAGCTTTGTATGCTATGGCCTTTCAAGTGCTCATCTAAATGCTGCTTGAATGTTGTGAGGGTTCCTGCCTCTACCACCCTTTCAGGCAGTGAGTTCCAGATTCCAACCACCCTCTGGGTGAAAAAGTTTTTCTTCAAATCCCTTCTAAACCTCCTGCCCCTAACCTTGAAAGTATTCGAGTTACATAGAACGCACGGCACAGAAACAGGCCATTCGGCCCAACTGGTCCGTGACGGTGTTTATGCTCCACACGAGCCTCCTCCCACCTCGTCAGCCGTTGGCTCAGTGGGTCGCACCCTCGCCTTTGAGTCAGAAGGTTGTGGGTCCAAGTCCCACTCCAGGGACTTGAGCACATAAAACTAGGCTGACGCTCCAGTGCAGTGCTGAGGGAGTGCTGTCAGAGGTGCCGTCTTTCAGATGAGACGTTAAACCGAGGCCCCGTCTGCTCTCTCAGGTGGACATTGTCATGAATCTTATCATGACTCATGAAGTAACACTGGGCGGCCAGCTGGTGGCGCCGTCCAAGAAGTATAAATACTCGGGCGTGGGCCCAGCTTGCTCAGGATGTTTCTGTAACCAGAAACTAGTGATGTAACTAGAAACTCATGGTTGTGAAACAGTTGATTAAAGCCTTGTTTTATACTCCAACCAAGTGTTCAGTAGTTTTTTTACATCAGACATAAAAGATCCCATGGCACTATTTTGAAGAGCAGGGGAGTTCTCCCCGGTGTCCTGGGGCCAATATTTATCCCTCCATCAACATAACAAAAACATTATCTGGTCATTATCACATTGCTGTTTGTGGGAGCTTGCTGTGCACAAATTGGCTGCCGCGTTTCCCACATTACAACAGTGACTACACTCCAAAAGTACAGGTAGACTATCCTTTATCCGCACTTCTGAAAACCGAAAGTTTTTTTGTGGAGCGTAAGTCGTGCGCACGACATAACCCGAGTGGCGCCAAACATGACCCGACGCGGCCGATGCTTTTCTGACCCGATTTGCGGGCCAGCTTAGCGTAGGAGTCAGCCGATATCCGGCTTTCCCACAACTGGCGGCGGCAGTCGAGCCCCAGACCCCCGCTAAGTCAAGGAATTCAGATACGGAGCAGGGGGAGCTGTAAACAGACTGGGAGCGGCAGCACAGAGAAGCAGGAAGGGGAATGAGACACGGAACAGTCGCAAGAGGTAGCCTGAACTTTTAAAATTTATATTAAAATACAAATACTAATTACCAAATTAATTTAATGTTCAGAGTTTCCCAGTCTGAAATAATACCTTCTGAAATCTGAAAATTTCTGAAAACCGAAACACAGCTGGTCCCAAGGTTTTCGGATAAGGGATAGTCAACCTGTACTTCATTGGCTGTAAAGCACTTTGAGACGTCCGGTGGTTGTGAAAGGCACTATAGAAATGCAAGTCTTTTATTCTTACTTCATCTCACCCTATCAACATATCCTTCTATTCCTTTCTCCCTCGTGTTTATCCAGCTTCCCCTTAAATGCATCTATACTATTCGCCTCAACCACTCCCTGTGGCAGCGAGTTCCACTTCTCACCACTCTCTGGGTAAAGAAGTTTCTCCTGAATTCCCTATTAGATTTATTAGTATTTATATTTATGGTTCCCTAGTTCTGGTCTCCCGCCCCCCCCCTGACAAGTGGGAGCATCTTCTCTACATCTACCCTATCAAACCCTTTCATAATCTTAAAGGCCTCTATCAGGTCACCCCTCAGCCTTCTGCTTTCTAGAGAAAAGGTCCCCAGTTTGCTCAATATTTCTTGATAGGTCGAACCTCTCAGTTCTGGTATTTATATAACCATTCTGAGTTGATTCCAGTATTGTCGGCTGTCCCAGTACTGTCTCTTGCAACCCGCATGCTTAGTGAATCCTCATTCAAGGAGTTAAATTTTATAATCTTTTGATTTTAAAGATAAAACTATTTTATCGGAAAGATACCTCTATGTCGGGTAGGGGTCGCCAACCCTCCAGGATTGCCCTGGAGTCTCCAGGAATTAAAGATTCACCTCCCAGACACGGCTGCCAGCAAACCCGGGGGGAGGGAATCATTGAGACATTAAAAAACAATGGTGTGTTAGTTTTTGCCATTTTCTTTGAACACTTTTGTTTATTGGTTATAAAAAATATTGGAGATGGGGGAGGGGGAAATGGGTTATTTAACTGACAGTCAAGAATCATCCAATCAGCAAACAAAGAGTCTTTCCAACGGAAGACGGGGCACCACTGATTGGGTATGGCAGGCGTCCAATGGCACGAGAGTGGGGGCAGGGTGTTGGGAGGAGGGAGGTCATGTGATGAAACCTCCAGGAATATATCCAACCAGAGTTGGCAACCCAAGTTCAGGGTTGCCATTGACGGGGTGGACTGGGAAGGCTAGTCTTTGAGCTTTGGTCTTTGGCCTATGGGTATTCTGCAGCAAGTGTCTCATCACCTAACACCCCAAAGCCTTTCCACCATCTACAAGGCACAAGTCAGGAGTGTGATGGAATACTCTCCACTTGCCTGGGTGAGTGCAGCTCCATCAACACTCAAGAAGCTCGACACCATCCAGGGCAAAGCAGCCGGCTTGATTGGCACCCCATCCCTCACGTTAAACATTCACTCCCTCCACCACTGGTGTACCATGGCTGCAGTGTGTACCATCTACAAGATGCACTGCAGCAATTCACCATGGATTCTTCGACAGCACCTCCCAAACCCCCGACCTCTACCATCTAGAAGGACACGGGCAGCAGACACGCGGGGAACACCACCACCTCCAAGTCACACACCGTCCTGACTTAGAAATATATCACTGCTCCTTCAACGTCACTGGGTCAAAATCCTGGCACTCTCTCCCTTCACCACACGGACTGCAGCGGTTCAAGAAGGCGGCTCACCAGCACCTTCTCAAGGGCAACGAGGGATGGGCAATAAGTGCCGGCCTTGCCAGCGACGCCCACATCCCGGGAATGAATTTAAAAGAAGCCTGACATGAATTTCTCTGAGGTAAATCAGGTACTAAAAACATGGTTCCTAAGATGAAAGTTAAATTTTCCCACTTAGGTCTTTGGCTTGTGCCTTGCATTTATATAGCGCCTTTAATATAGTAAAACATCTCCAGGCATTTCATAGGTGCGTAATCAAACAAAATTTGACACCGTGCCACATAAAGAGATATTAGGACAGGTACCAAAAGCTTGGTCAATGGGGTCGGTTTTAAGGAGCATCTTAAAGGAGGAAAGAGAGGCGGAGAGGTTTAGAGAGGGAATTCTAGAGCTTAGGGTCCAGGCAGCTGAAGGCACGGACACCAATTCTGGAGTGATGAAAATTGGGGATGCACAACAGGCCAGAATTGGAGGAGTGCAGATATCTCGGAAGGTTGTAGGGCTGGAGGTGATTACAGAGATGGGGAGGGGTGAGGCCATCGACAAAGCAATCTCTCAGAACATCAGCCTTGGTCCAAACTCCTCCGCCCGCCGGTGCTGCCCCTTGTCCAGCTTTGGACTTCGCAATAGACAGCAACTCCCGATGTGTGTGCGTGCCTGTGCCCGAGCTGTGCTGTTCCGAGAAATCAGCTGTGGCTGATCACTTCTCTTACATCAGTCATTAATTACTGTGCGCTTACAGCATCAATCATCATACTCCAGGGCTTCCAGCCATGGAGGCTTGCCAGAACCGTCCCTGAAATAAATCTAAAACAGAATAAAAGCACAGTGCAGCCGCACAGAATATGAGCCACAACAGATGCACCAGAGAGATTTCTAGGCTGTAATCCCATCTCAGGTTCAGATGGTGGTTATAGAATTACATGAAAATTACAACACGGAATAACACCGTTTGGAACAACGAGTCCATGTTGGTGTTTATCATCTACACGAGCAGTATCCTAATCCCATGTACCCGCTCTGTTCCAATATCCCTTTTCCTTTAACCACCTATCTAACCCATTTTTAAATGTTGTCGTGGTTGCTGCTTCAATCACTAACTCCAGTAAGCCATTCAACGGCCGCGACAACCCTCTGTGTAAAAAGGTTTCTCCTGCTCTCTGTCCTAAATCTTTTACCTTTAATCTTGTATCTATTTCCCCTTTAATCTTGTATCTATTTCCCCTTGATCTAGACCCCCTCAAACACTGGAAACAGTCTGTTTCGATGCACTGTGTCCCATCCCATCACAACTTTAAACACCTCTGTCAAATCACCCAACAATCTCCTGTATTCTGACGAAAACGGCCTTGGTTTTTCACATCTTTCTCCGTGTTTTGTATTTCCTCACACCAGGCAGCCTCCGAGTGAATCTGCCCTGCAGCCTCTCTATTGCCTCAACATCCTTCCTATGGTGTGGAGCCCAAAACTGCACCCAGTCCTCCTCATCGTTGCATCCTGACTCTTGTATTCTATGCCGCTTGTCAGCTGTGGCTCAGTGGGTAGCACACTCGCCTCTGAGTCAGTAAGGTTGTGGGTTCAAGTCCCACTCCAGGGACTTGAGCACAAAAATCTAGGCTGACACTCCCAGTGCAGTACTGAGGGAGTGCTGCACTGTCAGAAGTGTCGTCTTTCAGATGAGACGTTAAACCGAGGCCCCATCTGCTCTCTCTCAGGTAGATGTAAAAGATCCCATGGCACTATTTCGAAGAAGAGCAGGGGAGTTCTCCCCGGTGGCCTGGGGCCAATATTTATTCCTCAATCAACATCACTAAAAAACAGATGATCTGGTCATTATCACATTGCTGATTGTGGGAGCTTGCTGTGCACAAATTGGCTGCCGCGTTTCCTACATTACAACAGTGACAACATTTCAAAAAAAGTACTTCATTGGCTGTAAAGTGCTTTGGGACGTCCGGTGGTCATGAAAGGCGCTATAGAAATGCAAGTCTTTCTTTTTCTTGCCGTAAACCCCAGTATTCCATGAGCTTTCTTTATGGCCTTATCCACTTGAGGTGCTGCTTTTAATGTCTTGTGAACCTAAAGCCCCAAATCCCTCTGCTCTTTCACATTGCCCATGGCCTAGCAAGTCACTCAGTTGTATCAAACTGCTACTTCAGTGGTTCAAGAAGGTCCACTACCATCTTCTCAAGGGAAGCGAGGGATGGGCGACAAGTGCCGGCCTTGTCCGTGGTGCCCAGATCCCGAGAATGAATAATTAAAAGCAATCTTTTCCCATTCAAAGTATATATTTTTTATTACTAAGGTAAGAACATAAGAAATAGGAGCAGGAGTCGGCCATTCGGTTCCTCGAGCCTCCCTCGCCATTCAATAGGATCATGGCTGATCTGATCTTGGCCTCAACACCGCTTTCCTGCCCGCTCCCCATAACCCTTGACTCCCCTGTAGCTCAAATATCTGTCTATCTCCGCCTTGAATATATTCAATGACTCCACCTCCACAGCTTTCTGGGGAAGAGAATTCCAAAGATTCACGACCCTCTGAGAGAAGAAATTCCTCCTCATCTCCGTTTTAAATGGGCGACCCCTTATCCTGAAACAATGCCCCCTGAGGGGAAACATCCTCTCTGCATCTACCTTGTCGAGCCCCCTCAGAATCTTATAAGTTTCAATAAGATCACCTCTCAATCTTCTAAACTCCAATGAGTATAGGCCCAACCTGCTCAACCTTTCTTCATAAGACAACCCCTTCATCTAAGGAATTAACCTCGTGTACCTTCTCTGAACTGCCTCCAATGCAAGTATATCCCTCCTTAAATAAGGAGACCAAAACTGTACGCAGTACTCCAGGTGTGGCCTCACCAGTGCCTTGTACAGTTTAGGACGATTTCCCTACTTTTATACTCCATCCCCCTTGCAATAAAGGCCAACATTCCATTTGCCTTCCTAATTATTTGCTGTACCTGCATGCTAACTTATGTTTCATGTACGAGGACCCCCAGGTCCCTCTGTACCGCAGCATTATGTAGTCTCTCTCCATTTAAATAATTTGCTTTTTTATTTTTCCTACCAAAGTGGATAACCTCACATTTTCCCACATTATACTCCATCTGCCAATTTTTTCCCACTCACTTAACCTGTTTATATCCCTTTTCAGACTCTTTGGCCGGAATTTTGCCGGTCCTCAGAGTGCGGGATTGGAGGCGGGACCGCTGTCAAAATCGCAACGATTGACAGCGGGCAGGAAACCCACTGTCAACCTGCCTCCAATCAATCTTCCCAAGTGTCTGGTCCCTGATTTGTGCATGGACCCGACACCTAGCGGCGGGAAGAGGATTATAGCCACTTACCTGGCTGTTAACAGGTACTTGATACTTGTTAACAGGCTCTTTTTCAATTTTGCCGCTTCTGCCTCAGGTTCCCCAATGACCGGACACCACGCCAGGTAAGTGTGGCATGTTGTGGGTCTGCTGTAATGTTTCTTCATTGATAACAGCTGCAGAAGTGGTGTGAAGGATCCAATGGTGCACTGGTGAGTTTCAGAGGTAAGAAAATGTTGGGAAAATCATTTTTAATGCATTTACACTTTTCTGTAGGTGACAAGTTTTGAATTGGCTGTCTAGTCCCATTTCATTGGGAGAACCTCTCTCACCAGGGACAGATCGCTTCTGTAACCTCACCTGCAGCTGCCATCCATTCTAGCCTAAGGAGGGAGTCACTGGAGAGCCTGGGTGCAAGAGCTCACCCGTGAACAGTCATTGTCAGTGTTTGCAGGACCTCAATGCTGTCAAACACTGAGAAATCAGCTGTCAAAGAAAAATTGTGCGTGGCCCCTTTAAGAAAACCGGCAGATGACGCGTCATCAAATGACGTCATCTGACCGGCTTCTTTTTAATTGGCCGGCAAGCCCGCAGGGCAGGCTTAACAAGGCCAATCGACGTAAAATCACATTCGTTGGCCGGATGCAGTTGGGGGCGGGACTGGAACCCAGAAACCAGCTGACGTGCTCCCAAGCCGCATCCATTTGCAAAATCACGGTCTGTGTATCTGTCGTCACAGTAGAAGACACTAAAAATATTCCAGAAATAATGGGGAACCAAGGGTCTAGAGAGAATGAGGAACTTAAAGAAATCAGTATAAGTAAAGACATAGTACTGGAGAAATTAATGGGACTAAGTGGCGACAAAGCCCCTGGACCTGACGGCCTGCACCCTAGGGATTTAAAAGAGGTAGCTGCAGAGATAGTGGATGCTCTGGTATTAATCTTCCAGAATTCCCTAGATTCTACAACAGTCCCCAAAGATTGGAAAGTAGCAAATATAACCCCGCTGTTTAAGAAAGGAGGAAGAGAAAAAACGGGGCACTATAGGTCAGTTAGCCTGACGTCAGTAGTAGGCAAAATGCTAGAATCTATTATTAGGGACGTGGTAACAGGGCACGTAGAACATCACAATATAATTAGGCAGAGTCAACATGGTTTTATGAAAGGGAAATCGCGTTTGACAAATCTGTTAGAGTTTTTTGAAGATGTAACTAGTAGGATGGATAAGGGGGAACCAGTGGATGTAGTGTATTTCAAATAGCATTCGATAAAGTGCCACACAAGAGGCTATTACAAAAAAATTGGACTCATGGTATTGGGGGTAATATACTAGCACGGATTGAGGATTGGTTAATGGACAGAAAACAGACAGTAGGAAAAAATGGGACTTTTTCAAGTTGGCAGGCTGTAACTAGTGGGGTACCGCAAGGATCAGTGCTTGGGCCTCAGCTATTCACAATCTATATTAATTACTTAGAAGGGACTGAGTGTAACGTATCCAAGTTTGCTGATGATACAAAGTTAGGTGGGAAAGTAAGCTGTGAGGAGAACGCAAAGAGGCTGCAGAGAGATATAGACAGGTTGACTGAGTGGGTAAGAACATGGTAAATGGAATACAATGTGGGGAAGTGTGAAGTTTTCCACTTTGGTAGGAAAAACAAAAAAGCAGAATATTTTTTGAGTGGTGAGAGACTGGGAAATGTTTGTGTTCAGAGGGACCTGGGTGTCCTTGTACAGGAATCACAGAAAGTTAACATGCAGGTACAGCAAGCAATTAGGAAAGCAAATGGTATATTAGCTTTTGTTACAAAGGGATTAGAGTACAAGAGTAAAGATGTCTCAGTACAATTATACAGGGCACTGGTGAGGCCACACCCGGAGTACTGTGTACAGTTCTGGTTTCCTTACCTAAGGAAAGTTATACTTGCCTTAGAGGGAGTGTAGCGAAGGTTCACCAGACTGACTCCTGGGATGGGGAGATTGTCCTATGAGGAGAGATTGAGTAGACTAGGCCTATATTCCCTAGAGTTTAGAAGAATGAGAGGTGATCTCATTGAAACATATAAAATACTTAAGGGGCTTGACAGGGTTAATGCTGAGAAAATGTTTCCCCTGTCTGGGGAGTCTAGAACACAGGGTCACAGTCTCAGAATAAGGGGTCGGCCATTTAGGACTGAGATGAGGAGACATTTCTTCACTCAGAGGGTGGTGAATCTTTGGAATTCTCTACCCCAGAGGGCTGTGGATGCTCAGTCGTTGAGTATATTCAAGACAGAGGTCGATAAATCTTTGGGAAAAAAGGGAATTAAGGGATTTGGGGATAGTGCAGGAAAGTGGAGTTGAGGGTGAAGATCAGCCGTGATCTTATTGAATGGCGGAGCAGGCTCGAGGGGCCAAATGGCCGACTCCTGCTCCTATTTCTTATGTTCTTATAACTTTCTGACTCAGGTTTTGCCACCAGCTTAAACACACGTACAAGATTCTAACAAACACATCTCTAGACACACATATTTGTTCACTTTACGGGTTACAAGTGTTCATACTACTGAGGGCAACTTATTCCCTTCCAATAGAATTATCTCTATTATTTAGAAAGAGACAGTTTTGAGCCCCTTTTGAAGTTGAGATCATTGGCTTAAAACGCAGAACAAAGCACTTTTCTTAATTCATCCCATGACAAGATATTGCTGGCTTTTTTAGCTTATGCTTTCATTTCAAATTTCATAATTTATGACATGAAGATAAAAGGGATTTATCGATAAAGTAGATCATAGCATAAAGAGACAGGGTCATGCCTTACGGTCTAGATTAATAATCTAGAAAACGTCAGTTCAAATCCCACCACGGCAGTTTGAGAATTCAAATTCAGTTGAAAAAAAAATTTGGAAATAAGAAGCTGGTGTCAGTAAAAGTGACCATGAAGCTGTCAGATTGTTGTTAAAACCCAACTGGTTCACTAATGTCCGTCAGGGAAGGAAACCTGCCATTCTTACCTGGTTTAAGAACATAACATAAGAAATAGGAGCAGGAGTCGGCCATTTGGCCCCTCGAGCCTGCTCCACCATTCAATAAGATCACGGCTGATCTTTTACCTCATCTTCACTTTCCTGAACTATCCCCATATCCCTTGATTCCCTTAATAGCCAAAACTCTATCGATCTCTGTCTTGAATATACTCAATGACTGAGCCTCCACAGCCCTCTGGGGCAGAGAATTCCAAAGATTCACCACCCTCTGAGTGAAGAGATTTCTCCTCATCTCAGTCCTAAATGGCCGACCCCTTATTCTGAGACTGTGACCCCTGGTTCTAGACTCCCCAGCCAGGGGAAACATCCTCCCTGCATCTACCCTGTCAAACCCTGTAAGAATTTTGTATCTTTCAATGAGATCACCTCTCATTCTTCTAAACTCTAGACAATATAAGCCTAGACTGTTCTCTCAATGTTTAACATGAGGTAAAATCTTCCATCAGGATTTTGAAATCAAAATATAATGTTTATTCATCGGTAATGCCCCGAGGTCAATAGATATTCTGGACCTATAGGAGTATGTCTCTCTTTGTATTATTCTCCGGCTCTCCGTTCCCTCTTGAGATCAGCCTGAACCATTAGGGATTGATCGGGCAATAACAACAGATGGGACATCTAAGGAAACAACAACATCAACAACAATACTGAACCGATCACAAACACCATTAATCACCACTAGTTACTGACGTAAGAAAACTACTAGGCACTTGGTCTAAGCGTTAAACAAAGCTTTAATCAACTGTTTTTCAACATGGAGGTCTAGTTATGTGCTTCACTAGTTCCTGTTAAGAATGTCCTGTGCAAGCTGGGCCCATGCCCAAGTATTTATACTCTCCCTGGACAGCGCCACCCGCAGGCCACTCAGTATTACTTCATAAGTCTTTCTTTCATGAATGACTGATTCATGTCAGTTACCATCATCACTCATATAACGATTAGTAACACAGTCACCACTGGCATAACCATGGCCCACATAACCATTAGTGGTACAGTTATCGATAGTATAAGCAGAACGAGCATAACCATCAATCACACAACCATTGCTATTACATTTATCACGAGTATAAATAATAAGAACATAAGAGCAGGAGTAGACCATTTGGCCCTTCGAGCCTGCTCCGCCATTCAATAAGGTCACGGGGGTGGTGCCAGAGGATTGGAGAGTTGCAAATGTTACACCATTGTTCAAAAAGGGTGTAAAGATAAACCCAGCAACTACAGGCCAATTAGTTTGACCTCGGTAGTGGGGAAGCTTTTAGAAACAGTAATCAGGGACAAAATTAACAATCACTTGGACAAGTGTAGATTAATTAAGGAAAGCCAGCACGGATTTGTTAAAGGCAAATCGTGTTTAACTAACTTGATTGAGTTTTTTGATGAGGTAACAGAGAGGGTTGATGAGGGCAATGCAGTTGATGTAATGTAGATGGATTTCCAAAAGGCGTTCGACAAAGTGCCACATAATAGGATTGCCAGCAAACTTGAAGCCCATGGAATAAAAGGGACAGTGGCAGCATGGATACGGAATTGGCTAAGTGACAGGAAACAGAGAGTAGTGGTGAACGGTATTTTTTTGGATTGGAGGACGGTCTACAGTGGTGTTCCCCAGGGGTCGGTACTAAGACCACTGCTTTTCTTCATATATATTAATGACTTGGACTTGGGTGTACAGGGCACAATTTCAAAATTTGCAGATGACACAAAACTTGGAAGTATAGTGAACAGTGAGGAGGAGAGTGATAGACTTCAAGAGGACATAGACAGGCTGGTCAAATTTAACGCAGAAAAGTGTGAAGTGATACATATTGGTAGAAAGAATGAGGAGAGGAAATATAAACTAAAGGGTACAATCCTGAAGGGGGTGCAAGATCAGAGAGACCTGGGGGTATGTGTGCACAAATCATTGAAGGTGGCAAGGCAGGTTGAGAAAGCAATTAAAAGGGCTTACAGGATCCTGGGCTTCATAAATAGAGGTATAGAGTACAAAAGTGTGGAAATTGTGATGAACCTGTATAAAACACTGGTTCGGCCTCAACTGGAGTACTGCGTCCAATTCGGAGCACCACACTTTAGGAAGGATGTGAAGGCCTTAGAGAGGGTGCAGAAAAGATTTACGAGAATGTTTCCAACAATGAGGGACTTCAGTTACATGGATAGACTAGAGAAACTGGGGTTGTTCTCCTTGGAACAGTGAAGGTTGAGAGGAGATTTGACAGAGGTGTTCAAAATCATGAGGGGTCTGGACAGAGTAGATAGAGAGAAACTGTTCCCATTGGTGGAAGGGTCGAGAACCAGAGGACACAGATTTAAGGTGATTGGCAAAAGAACCAAAGGCGACATAAGAAAAAACTTTTTTACGCAGCGAGTGGTTAAGATCTCGAATGCACTGCCTGAAAGGGTGGTGGAGGCAGACTCAATCACGGCTTTCAAAAGGGAGTTGGATAAGTATCTGAAGGAAAAAAATTTGCAGGGCTACGGGGAAAGGGCGGGGGAGTGGGACTGGCTGAAGTGCTCTTGCAGAGAGCCGGCACAGGCTCGACGGGCCGAATGGCCTCCTTCTGTGCTGTGAACATTCTATGATTCTATGACCTTCGACCTCAACTCCACCTTCCCGCACTATCCCCATATCCCCAGAGTCCCTTTGTTCCCAAAAATCTATCGATCTCTATCTTGAATATACTCAATGACTGACCATCCACAGCCCTCTGGGGTAGAGAATTCCAAAGGTTCACAACCTTCTGAGTGAAGACATATTAGTAGTACCATCACCCACATAACTATTAACTGTACAATTTGCACTAGTACAATGATTAATACCATCACCATCACTCACACAGCCATTCCTAGTATGATTATTGCTAATATAAGGATTGGAAGATAATCCCTTAAAGGGCAGTCTTGCCATTCTGAGGGAGTTTTCACAAGGGCTTCATTCTTGGCACAGCTGGTTTTAAAACCATGGCTGAGACATAAAAACAGGAGGCCATTCACTCCACTGAGGGTTCTATAATTTCACTCCCAGGATGTGGCCGTCACTGGCAAGCCCAGCAATTATTGCCCATCCCTAGTTACCCTGAAAAAGTGTCAGTGGGCCTTCTTGAACCGTTAAGCGGTGGGATAAAGAAAGAAAGTCTGGTATTTATATAGAGCCTTTCATGACCTCAGGACGTCCCAACGGGCTTTACAGCCAATAAAGTATTTTGAAGACAGAAATGCTGGAAATACTCAGCAGGCCAGGCAGCATCTGTGGAGAGAGAAACAGAGTTAACGTTTCAGGTCAATGACCTTTCGTCAGAACTGGAAAAAGTTAGAGATATAACAGTGCAGAGGCAGGGAAAGGGGGAGGGGAGGAAAGAACAAAAGGGAAGGTCAGTGATAGGGTGGAAGGCAGGAGAGATTAAATGAAAAAAGGGATGATGGTGCGAGGCAAAAGGAGATGGTAATGGGACAAGTAAAGAAACAGAAGATGGGTCTAGAGGAGGTGTAAATGGGAATGGCAGAATCATCGACAGCTGCCGTCCGAAAAAATGGGAGTAGAGGTTATGGTCTGAAATTGTTGAACTCAATGTTGAGTCCGGAAAGCTGTAAAGTGCCTAATCGAAAGATGAGGTGCTGTTCCTCGAGCTTACGTTGAGCTTCGTTGGAACAGTGTAAGAGGCCGAGGATGGAGAGGTCAGTGTAGAAGTGGGGCAGAGAATTAAAGTGACAGGTGACCGGAAGCTCAGGGTCACACTTACGGACTGAATGGAGATGTTCCGCAAAGCGGTCACCCAATCTGCGTTTGGTCTCCCCATTGTGGAGGAGGCCACATCGTGAGCAGCCAATACAGTATACTAATTTGCAAGAAGTACAAGTAACTCGCTGTTTCACCTGGAACTCTCTGCCTGAAAGGGTGGTCGAGGCAGAAACCCTCATCGCATTTAGAAAGTACTTGGATATGCGCTTGAAGTGCTGTAACCTACAGGGCTATGGACCAAGGGCTGGAAAGTGGGATTAGGCTGGAGAGCTCTTTTTCTGCCGACACAGGCATGATGGGCCGAATGGCCTCCCTCTGTGCTGTAAATTTACATGATTCTTCCATTCCCCAGCACTAACATCCCTCACTTGGATGAGCATACAATTCACAAAATAAAAGGACACTTAGGTAATGTACCGGAGGGCAGTTGACACCCAGGGAAATGTACCCCACGAGAGAAGAAAGGGGATAAGTAATTTTAACCATTCTGCTCAGCGGGAAACTAATGAGATTGGATTGGCCGCCGAGTCGCCCAATCGGACGGGGCGTAAAACAGGCAGCTGATTCGATCCCGTCAGTTTCCTGCTAGACCAATTAAAATGACCCCCAAAGTTTATTCTTTAAACTTTTTTTTAATGCATAAAACCTTTATGGAAACAAGGTGCAATGGCTTTGAAATCACACAGTGGAATGTTAATGCATCGACACTTAAAACATTCTTCTGAAATGCCTCCCTCTCCGCTCTGCTCTAAATAGCAGAGGGAGGAATTTCAGGCAAATGCTCGTATCCCGAGATTAAATATACTTCAGATAGATATAAAAATTACTGTTGGTGATCACTGAAAGAACCAAAGGAGAGGTTCGGAGAATTTTTCTACCGATATGATATCTGGATATGAACACCCTACACAATGGTCCCATCAGAATCCAGAATAGCTTTTAACAAGGAAAGTGAATAAATATTTGAAAAAATTGGCATTAGGAAAGGGTAGGGGAGTGGGACTAAGGAATGTTTTTCTCCTTAAGTCTCTGTGAAGCCCCTTGGCATGTTTTCATCCCCCTACATTAAAGGTGCTATATCAATGCCAGTGGTTGTAAAAATGGAGAGCAGGTACACATGCAATGGCACAAACCCTCCTCCTGTGCTGTCACACTCTGCCATTCTATATTAGCTGTCCCAAGCTTAACAGGTTGGTTTGACAGTCCTAGCTGCTTGCGAGTTTACTTCGAATTACATAGAATTTACAGCACGCAAACAGACAGGCCAGTCAGCCCAACAGGTCCACAGGAGCCTCCTCCCACCCCTCTACATCACACCCCATCAACATATCCTTCCATTCCTTTCTCCATCATGTGTTTAACTAGCTTCCCCTAAAGGCATTTATGCTATTCACCTCAACCCTGTGGTAGTGTGTTCCACATTCTCTCCACTCTCTGAGCAAAGAAAGTTTCTCCTGAATTCGCTATTGGATTCATTAGTGACTATCTTATATTTATGACCTTTGGATTGCTCCACAAGTGGAGATAGAATCATAGAATGATACAGCACAGAAGGAGGCCATTCGGCCCATCGTGCCAATGCCGACTCTTTGGTAGAGCTATCTAATTAATCCCACTCCCCCGCTCTTTCCCCATAGCCTAGTAATTTTTTTCCCCTTCAAGTATTTATCCAATTCTTTTCTATCAAACCCCTTCATAATGTTAAAGACCTCTATTGAGGTCATCCAAAACTCTGCTGCCTGTGTCCTAACTCGCACCAAGTCCCATTCGCCCATCACCCCTGTGCTCGCTGACCTACATTGGCTCCTGTTTAAACAGCGCCTCGATTTCAAAATTCTCATCTTTGTTTTCAAATCCCTCCATGGCCTCACCCCTCCCCATCTCTGTAACCTCCTCCAGCCGCACAACCCCCTGAGATCTCTGCACTCCTCCAATTCTGGCCTTTTGAGTATCCCCGATTTTCATGGCTCCACCATTGGCGGCCGTGCCTTCAGCTGCCTGGGTCCTAAGCTCTGGAATTCCCTCCCTAAACATAAGAATATAAGAAATAGGAGCAGGAGTAGGCCATTTGACCCCTCGAGCCTGCTCCGCTATTTAATGAGATCATGGCTGATCTGATCTTGAGCTCAGCTCCATTTCCCTGCCCGCTCCCCATAACCCATCACTCTCTTATTGTTCAAAAATCTGTCAATCTCCACCTTAAATATATTCAATGACCCGGCCTCCACTGGTCTCTGGGGCAGAGAATTCCACAGATTTACGACCCTCTCTGCCTCTCTCTCCTCCTTTAAGACGCTCCTTAAAACCTAGCTCTTTGACCAAGCTTTTGGTCACCTGTCTTAGTATTGCCATTGTGGCTCGGTGTAAAATTTTGTCAAATCCTGAGAAGTGCCTTGGGACGCCTTACTACGTTAAAGGCGCTATATAAATGCAAGTTGTTGTCTATTAGGTCACCCCATCTTATCTTTTTCTAGGCAAAGAGAGGGTTCGAGTACAGGAACAAGGATGTCTTGCTGCAGTTGTACAGGGCCTTGGTGAGACCACACCTTGAGTATTGTGTGCAGTTTTGGTCGCCTTATCTGAGGAAGGATGTTCTTGCCATGGAAGGAGTTCAGCAAAGATTCACCAGGCTGATACCTGGGATGGCAGGAATGACGTATGAGGAGAGATTGGGTCGATTGGGCTTGTACTCGCTGGAGTTTAGAAGAATGAGAGGGGATCTCATTGAAACTTATAAAATTCTAACAGGACTAGACAGACTAGATGCAGGAAGGATGTTCCCGATGGCGGGGGAGTCCAGAACCAGGGGTCACAGTCTAAAGATAAGGGGTAGGCCATTTAGGACAGAGATGAGGAGGAATTTCTTCACCCAGAGAGTGGTGAACCTGTGGAATTCTCTACCACAGAAGGCAGTTGAGGCCAATTCATTAAATATATATTCAAGAAGGAGTTAGATATATTTCTTAAGGCTAAAGGGATCAAGGGATATGGGGAGAAGGCAGGGACAGGGTACTGAGTTTGGATGATCAGCCATGATCTCATTGAATGGCGGAACAGGCTCGAGGGGCCGAATGGCCTACTCCTGCTCCTATCTTCTATGTTTCTGTTTCTATGTAACCTGTTTTCTTTAACTGGTGTCATGCCTCCGCTTAGCCGACAGAGTAATGTCACGCCTGTGGCTGAAAGTTCAGCCCAGTAATATGACAGATTATTTAGAACTAGATTGTCAGGTTGCGTTGCTCCAAGGCGTAGAGTGAAACACGAGTCGCTCTAGGACGCCGCGGACACCCGCAGATGGCTGACAGCTCCCAGGAACTGAGAGGGAATCGATCGGGAGAAAGCAGGGGGGGGGGGGGCCCAAACAGAAATCGAGGGAGGAAGCAACGCCAGGGAGAGTCGGCCGTGGTGCCGATGATCGAAGGAGAGGGAGCCGGGGCTGGTGGAGCTTGCTTGCCCCTCCTGAGGGCGGGGAGAGGTGTGTGAGGGTGGAGGAGAGAAGGAGGCAAAGGGAAATTAAAGAAGAATATCTGCTGGGAGAGAGAAAGTCCTGATCTCTCTCTCTTTCTCTCTCTCTCTCACACACACACACACAGGCTGAGGGAAGCCCCCGCATTTCCCCGCCTGGGGAAATCCTCAGTCACGCCGTGAAATTAACAAGGGCGGAGGGAAAGAAATGGACAGGCATGAAACTGAAGGGTGGAGAGGTGCGGGAGAGTCGAGTCCAGCAGCTCTTGCTCACAGTGCAGAGAGGAAATGCAGCGAGCACCTACTCCCTCTCCTTCTCCAGTGAAACCAGCGGGGAGGAGATTTCTGTGATTGTGCAGCACCTTTTGTTTTTGGAGTTTGATTTTAATACAATAGCATGATCACCCTGAAACTGCCGACCCCGGAATTTGCAGAGAGAGAGACGAGCTTCGCAGGAGCTGGGGGTGAGTTGAGTGAGTGAGTGTATCTGTTTTCTTGTTTTGTTTGTTGCAGTTGTTGTCTTGCAACATTGTGCTTCGCCTCCCTTTTGTTCCGGGGTTAATTTGTAACAAGGTTTTATTTGGAAGGGGTAACAATTGGATTAAAATGTATCGAGTTGGCGGATGTGGCAAATCGAGTCCAGCTGTCGACTTGTTGTGGGGAGGGACTCGGTTCAAGGGGGGGTTTGGCAAATGACTGTACCAGCAAGCAAACAAAATAATAATGTAAAAATCAGAGGTTGCTGTGGATTAGTAATGAGTGTTTAAAGAGGTGAGGTATTACTTATATAAAGAGAGTGTTTCTCTTATGTAAACTCTCATTGGGCCTTCTATAGGCCTGGGGTGCAGACTGCAGATATTTCGCTTTATATTTGATTTTATCGCCTCCCGGTTGTTCCCTCCCAGTTATAAAGGAGGGAGATTTGTTCCCCCCCCCCCCCCTTTAAGGAACTGATCACAAACTGGGGCAGCATTTGCGGGTGGACTGTGTTGGTCCTGGGCTAGGCACCAGCTCAGGGTCCCTGGCTCCTGATCGCTTCTCCAGTGATTCCTGATGGAAAGTGGGCGTGTGCGGGCCAGCCAGTGGGGTGAGCTGAGAACTGGGTTTTTAGGTGCAACGCTTGCACCCCCACACCCGGTCGAACAGCCTGCTGGCACTCGCTGTCCCTCTGGAATGGCTGGGGACACAGCACAAAGTTGTCGGTGAACAGGGAACCGTGACCTCAGGAGAACGGGGTGGGTAGGTGGGTGGGGACACTTGAGCAGTTGTCCTTTTTCGAAGCACACTTGTGTAGAAGTGAAAGAAAGGCTTCATTTCTATAGCGCCTTTCACGATCACAGGACCCCCGAATTTACAGCCAATGAAGTACTTTTTGAAGTGTAGTCACTGTTGTAATGTAGGAAACACGGCTGCCAATTTGCACACAGCAAGCTCCCACAAACCGCAATGTGATAATAACCAGATAATCTGGTTTTAGCGATGTTGGTTGAGGGATAAGTATTGGCCCAGGACACCGGGGAGAACTCCCCGGCTCTTCTTCCAATAGTGGCCGTGGGATCTTTTACGTCCACCTGAGAGAGCAGACGGGGCCTTGATTTAACGTCTCATCCGAAAGACGGCACCTCCGACAGTGCAGCACTCCCTCAGTGTCAGCCTAGATTTTTGTGCTCAAGTCTCTGGAGTGGGACTTGAACCCAACTGAGCCACAGCTGACACCGAAAGACAGCCGTGCTGGTGGTAACATTCAGCTCAGTCGGCACTTCGGTGTCTCAGTGTCCTGAAATGGAGTCAAGGCAGGGGGAACATCGGGTACAGGAGGAACATGCAAGGGAATAATAATAATAATGGGGTGGCTGCGAAGCACTTACAAAGTAATCTTGTCAGAAAACACAACGAGAGCAAAGCTGGAGGCTGGATTACCTTCACTGTAATCACTCCCACACACTCATTATTTTTAACAGTATTTGTCATCATGTTATTTTTACCGTGATGAGGCTGTCATTAAGAGCGTGAGTGGGTTTGCAGGTGTTGTGGGCTCTGTGGGTGCAATAGGAGGTCCTTGCCCAAAGATTGACTATCTGTCTGTTGCTGATTAGTGTCCTTCAGTTTAACGCATCTAACATTCCTCTGTCGCTGTCTTAAAGTGAGAGTTAAATATATATGGTTTAGTGCTCAAGTTAAAGTGACAGAGGAATGTAACACAAGTGCATTAATATCACAAACAGAAATTTGTTTATTTGTGAACAAGTGATTTTTATTTTTCCCCCTTGTGAAAATATCAAGCCAAGAATGAAGGAAATGGATAATGGAATATATAATGGACATTGTTTTTAAACCTGTATTGTCTTCATATGCTATGGATTTCAACAATGGCGAGCTTCAGGGAAATGTATTAACTTATTTTTGGATCGCCTTTGCATTTTACCAACCCCACCATGCTTCTTGTTTACTTATTGAACTTGGAACATGGGAACAGGAGGAGTCCATTCAGCCCCTCGAGCCCACTCCGCCATTTAATTAGATCATGGCTGATCTGTACTTCAACCCCATTTAGCCGCCTTTGCTCCTGATCTCTTGATCCCTTTACCCAACAAAAATCTAGCGATCTCAGTCTTGAAAACTTCAATTCACCCCCAACATCCACAGCCTTTTGAGGGAGAGAATTGTAGATTTCCTCTACCCTTTGTGAAAAGGTGCTTCCTGATTTCATTCCTGAATGGCCCAGCTCTAATATTAAGATTGTGCCCCATTGTTCTGGATTCCCCCACCAGAGGAAATGGTTTCCCCATATCTATCCTATCGAATCCCTTTATCATTTTAAACATCTTATTTAGACCACGCCTCAACCTTCTAAACTCGAGGGAATACAAGCCTAATCTGTGCAACCTGTCCTCCTAATTTCACCTTTTTAGCCCCGGTATAATTCTGGTGAATCTCATTACTAAGGCCAATATATCCTTCCTGAGGTGCGCAACCCAGAACTGAATGCAATATAGCATTTATATTGCACTTTTCACAATCTCAGGATAGAAACATAGAAGATAGGAGCAGGAGTAGGCCATTCGGCCCCTCGAGCCTGTTCCGCCATTTAATGAGATCATGGCTGATCATCCAAATTCAGTACCCTGTCCCTGCTTTCTCTCCATATCCCTTGATCCCTTTAGCCTTAAGAAATATATCTAACTCCTTCTTGAATATATTTAATGAATTGGTCTCAACTGCCTTGTGTGGTAGAGAATTCCACAGGTTCACCACTCTCTGGGTGAAGAAATTCCTCCTCATGTCTGTCCTAAATGGCTTACCCCTTATCCTTAGACTGTGACCCCTGGTTCTGGACTCCCCCGCCATCGGGAACATCCTTCCTGCATCTAGTCTGTCTAGTCCTGTTAGAATTTTATAAGTTTCAATGAGATCCCATCTCATTCTTCTAAACTCTAGCGAATATAAGGCTAATCGACTCAATCTCTCTTCATACGTCATTCCTGCCATCCCAGGTGTCAGTCTGGTGAATCTTCGCTTCACTCTCTCCATGGCAAGAACATCCTTCCTCAGATAAGGCGACCAAAACTGCACACAATACTCAAGGTGTGGTCTCACCAAGGCCCTGTACAACTGCAGCAAGACATCCTTGCTCCTGTACTCAAATCCTCTCGCTATGATGTCACAAAACGCTTTACAGCAAATGAAGTATTTTTGAATTGTTATCACTGTTGTAATGTAGGAAACGTGGCAGCCTATTTGCGCACAGCAATAAGATAATCTATTTCAGTGATGTTGGTTGAGGGATAAATATTGGCAGGGACACTGGGGAGAACTCCCCTGCTCTTCTTCGAAATAGTGCCATGGGATCTTTTACATCCATCTGAGAGAGCAGATGGGGCCTCGGTTTAACGTCTCATCCAAAAGTCAGCACCTCCGACAGTGCAGCACTCCCTCAACACTGGCACTGAAATGTCAACTTAGATTTTGTGCTCAAGTCTCTGGAATGGGTCTTGAACCCACGACCTTTATGACTCAGAGGTCAGAGTGCTACCAAATGAGCCATGACTGACACTGAATTATGGCCTAGGTTTTGCTATAAGTTAGACTTGTTGGTGCACATTTAGGTTTTAAAAAGCTTTGCCCACAAAGTTGCTGGAAGTGTGAACTGTTAACGGCACGGGGAAGGCAACAGGGCATCTGGGACCTTGGTGACCAGCAGGACCAATAGTGTATCTCCTTAACCCATGAGATTAAAGGATTGAGAAATACCCAGAGGAAGGACTGAGAAGGAAATTAATTAAAGTCAAATCAGGTCCAGAAAGAGAAATACAGAGAGGGAAAGAAAGATTGGATAAAGAGAGAGATAAAAGAGGCAGAAGGGAAAAATAAGAAAAAAAATAAAATTGGATATTTTTAAAATCTCCCCCAAAAATTCAAAACCCGAAGGAATGAGACTCCACACTTACAATTATTCACTTTCTGGGCTGGAGAGGTTGGCTGGCAGTAATTAACAATCATCACATCATTAAAAGCGTATTTGTGCTGTTAATTACTAGACTTAACTTTCTGGGGTGAGATTAATGGGCAATTAATGGGCACATGCAGCAACTTCATGAAGCTCACGGGGAGTTTAAGTGAGAGCTGTCATTTTCGCCAGGCTAATGGCGGAGCGGCACAAACTGGACAGCAACGTGTCGCGATTCGCATTTCACAGGGTATCTCTTCCTTGCCACAGGTTGCTGGGTGATTTGCGCATTATTAACCGCGCGTTATTTCTTCCTCAAAATCTGGGCCAATGTTCTATTTTCATTTCTCGGATGTTAATTTTCCCTTCTCGCCCCATCACCTTGTTGGGGTGGGGGAGGACAGCTAAGATAAATCCCACTCCAAATGTACCACAAAAAAAAACCATATAAATTGTGTCTGGATATAATCTGTATCTAAAACAATCAAAGAAGTCACACAGAGTTGCAACATGAACCCTGGGATTTGCAGTCCTGACTTCTGTGTACAATGAGTCTAATGTAAAGAGCAGGTTAATGAAAACAAGACTTACAATTATATAGCACCTTTTTACAACTTCAGGACGTCCCAAAGCACTTTACAGCCAATGAAGTACTTTTGAAGTGTAGTCACTGTTGTTAAGTAGGAAACACGGCAGCCAATTTGCACATAGCAAGATCCCACAAACCGCAATGTGATAATGACCAGATAATCTGTTTTAGTGATGTTGATTGAGGAATAAATATTGACCAGGACACCGGGGAGAACTCCCCTGCTCTTCTTCGAAATAGTGCCTTGGGATCTTTTATATCCACCTGAGAGGGTAGACGGGGCCTCAGTTTAATGTCTCATCCAAAAGACGGCACCTCCGACAGTGCAGCACTCCCTCAGTACTGCACTGGAGTGTCAGCCTAGATTATGGGCTCAAGACTCTGAAGTGGAATTTTAACCCACAACCTTCTGACTCAGAGGTTGCACTGCACCATTGCTTCCCCTACAACCAAGGAAAGTAGTTTTGATCCTCTCTCCGATGCACACTGGGCTTCCAGCAACATACGTTCAGGCTTACTGTGAGCCGCACCTCACAAATCAAATTACATCATAAGCATAAAACATCCCATTTTGTCCCTTGGAGCTATGATTGTTGAGTGATCCATCCTAGTGTACACAGCAGACTGTCACAGGCAAGTCACACAAGCCTGTGCATGGGTAACTAGATAACACACCCTAGCTGACTTTCTCTCCCCTCCTTCCATTGGGTACAATAGTTTAGTGGTTTTGTTGCTGGACTAGTGGAGTGAGCCTTTGGCACAGTGGTAGCATTCTCGGCTCTTGGCCAAGGGGGTGCAGTGTTCAAACTCAGCTCCAGACAGTCCAGACACTGCGGGCTGGATTTTCATTGAGGAGTCGGGTAGGAGGCGGAACTACAACTTTTGGGATTGTAGTCCCGCCTCCATCGAGTTCTAGCCAACCCACACGATTTTGACTTGATTGACCTTGTTGAGCCTGCCCAGCAGGCTCAGCAGGCCAATTAAGGGCCACCCGGCAATAGGTGACATCACAGATTGAAATTTCATCTGTCAAGAGCTTTTGACAGATGAAATATCAGCGTTTGACAGCTGTTTGAAGCTGTGAAACACTGACAATCTGTACTCTAAATTAAACATAGAAACATAGAAGATAGGAGCAGGAGTAGGCCATTCAGTCCCTCGAGCCTGCTCCGCCATTCAATGCGATCATGGCTGATCATCCAAATTCAGTACCCTGTCCCTGCTTTCTCCCCATACCCCTTGCTCCCTTTAGCCTTAAGAAATATATCCAACTCCTTCTTGAATATATTTAATGAATTGGCCTCTACTGCCTTCTGTGGTAGAGAATTCCACAGGTTCACCACTCTCTGGGTGAAGAAATTCCTCCTCATTTCTGTCCTAAATGGCTTACCCCTTATCCTTAGAATGTGACCCCTGGTTCTGGACTCCCCGATTAATTCCTTCCTCTCAGGATGATTTAGAGATCTCTCCAGAACAGAAAGCAGAATGCTGCAGATTTTGACAGCTGGCGGCCATTCTGCTTTCTGTGCCGGTGAGATGAGGGACTCCCGAGACCTGGAGGAAGGAAGGCTGTAAAGGTAAGTAAAGGTTAGTAGAACTTCTTTAAACACTTTACACACACCAAACACACTTACCTCTGCACTCATGCACCCATCACTCACCTGAACACCGGACATCTCGACCCCTCCAAGCCCTTCATCCCAACGGCCCACCTCGCTACCTTGGCGTGGTTTGGAGCCGTCGGGAATCCCACATTTCAACAATAAAAATAGGGATTAGGCTAAAAATTGCCTGTTAACTACCTGTTAACAGTCAGTTAATTGGCATTAATCCCCTTCCCGTCTCGGGGAGGCGGCTCCCAGTGCAGGGCGGGTACCCGCCTCCTTTGAAACTGGCATGGAGGCGGGTTGGGGGCGGATGGGGTCGGGACCCCCGATTTTGGGATTTTAAACCCCCCACACGCCTCCAATCCCGACTCCACGGCCCAATGAAAATCCAGCCCTATGAGTAGAGTCGGAGCTCCAGCTTTGAATTCTAGGTTGATATCCAGCGGGATGCTCGCGTCCAGTGGGTGTGGGTGGCCCCCCCCCTCCCCTCATCATATGGGTTGTGGGAGCCCATAAAACCCTCCTGCCATATGGGACTAGCCACCCTATTGGCTGGTATAAAGTTGGTTGCGGCCATGGAAGGAGCGTTAATGCGGCCAGTCAGCCTGCTAATCAGTCTGCTAATCCTCCCACTAGTGCACACTGTTCCCCAAACGAGAAGACACGAAAATGGTGATGACTGGCCCAGTTACTGGATCCTGAAGCCTGGACTAACGATACAGGAGACTGAGAGTTCAAATCCCACCATGGCCGTGTGAATTAAGTTGAAATCTGGAAATAAAAAGCTGGCATTTAAATAAAAAGCAATGGCTTAACCACCCCCACCCCTCCATATCTCTGTAACCTCCTACAACCCTCTGAAAGATCTGCACTCCTCCAATTCTGACCTCTTGCTCATCCCGATTTCCTTCACTCTACCATTGGCGGCCGCGCCTTCAGCTGCCTGGGCCCGAAGCTCTGGAGTTCTCTCCGCCTCTCCAGCACTCTCTCCTCCTTTAAGACACTCCTTAACACCTACCCTTCACCTGTCCTAATACCCTCCTACCCCTAGGTGGCTCGGTGTCAAATTTGTCTGATTACGCTCCTGTGAAGCACCTTGGGACGTTTTACTATGTTAAGGGTGCTGTATAAATGCAAGTTGTTGTTGTATCAGTAAAAGTGACCATGACATTGTCGTAAAAACCCAACAGGTTCACTACTGTCAATTAGGGAAGGGAATCTATCATCCTTACCCGGTCCGGCCTATACGTGACTCCAGTCCCACACCAACGTGGTTGACTCTGAAGTGGCCCAGCGAACCACTCAAGGCCATCTAGGGCCTAGACAGCGATGCCCACATCCCGATAATTTTTTTTAAATCCGGGGGGCTCTCAGGCTAATTGTAGCGTCTTTCGTGCCACCCTAATTAATTCAGTACTGTCCAATTAGCCGCTAACCACAGAACCAGAGGACAAAGATTTAAGGTGATTGTCAAAAGAACCAAAGGCGACATAAGAACAAACTTTTTTACGCAGTGAGTGGCTAGGATCTGGAATGCACTGCCTGAAAGGCTGGTAGAGGCAGAGTCAATCACAGCTTTCAAAAGGGAGTTGGATAAGTACCTGAAAGAAAAAATGTTGCAGGGCTATGGGGAAAGGGCGGGGGAGGGGGACTAAGCTGAAGTGCTCTTGCAGAGAGCCGGCACGGGCTCGACGGGCCGAATGGCCTCCTTCTGAGTTTGCACATTCTCCCCGTGTTTGCGTGGGTTTCCTCCGGGTGCTCCGGTTTCCTCCCACAGTCCAAAGATGTGCAGGTTAGGTTGATTGGCCATGATTTAAAAAAAAATTGACCCTTAGTGTTAGGGGGGATTAAATATGTGGGGTTACGGGGTTATGGGGATAGGGCTTGGGTGGGATGGCTGTCAGTGTAGGGACCGGGTGCTAGGGTTTGGATGATCAGCCATGATCTCGTTGAATGGCGGAGCAGGCTCGAAGGGCCGAATGGCCTACTCCTGCTCCTATCTTCTATGTTTCTATGACCGTTCTGTGATTCTATGTGGCTAGTTGGGATTCCAGATGTGGCTAATTGAACTTCTGATTAGGAAATAGTAATGCGGTCTCGATATTCATATTCGCTCGGTGTGTGCGTGTGAACTTTAACCTTTTTGTGCGTGTGTTGGTAAAGTGGTGAGACGACAAGCAGAGTGTGCGGGTGTTTTTTGATCGCTGTGAGAGCTTTACTCCTTGCTTACTGAATGGTGGGAGAGGTTTGTTCAGTAAATATACACGTGTGAAGTACATTTACTTGCATTGTGTGAGGCGTTTTCTGCTAAAATTAGTGCACATATCTAGCCAGTGGGGTTTCTGTGATTTCTGTGAACACTGAATTAACTAACACAGAAATGGCACAGTACTGGGGACTTTCCAGACCTCTATGTCTTTGCAGAGCGCAATTAGAAAAATATAGTCTTTAATCGATTCCAGGCGTCGACTCAAGGATGAGGGTTTCTGCATCCTGTCAGTGGAATCTCATTTTAAATCATCTCTGGTCTTCTCAATGGATGAAGCCATCTCAGTGAAATTTGGTAAATCTACAACTGCGCTTAATTCCTTCAGATTGCTGTGAGTGCCAGCTGGCTGCTCTGTGAGGCTATGATGGGAGGGAGGTATAGTGCTCCGCGCAATCTGGAAATTTAGTTGCATCTGGCATTGATTGCCTCGTGGTATGTTTCTGTGCCAATTCCTGTACATATACCAGAAGGGAAGAATTCATTCAAATCTAGAGCTGTTTGTAGTCTTGAGTTGCTCTCTGTGTATGTATGTTGTATACTTGTGTGAGCTTGATGGCAGAGGATGCTGCTGAAACCCTCATCCATGCCTTCGTTACCTCTAGACTTGACTATTCCAACACTCTCCTGGCCGGCCTCCCACATTCCACCCTCCGTAAACTTGAGGTCATCCAAAACTCGGCTGCCCATATCCTAACTCGCACCAAGTACCGTTCACCCATCACCCCTGTGCTCGCTGACCTACATTGGCTCCTGGTCTGGCAATGCCTCGATTTTAAAATTCTTATCCTTGTTTTCCAATCCCTCCATGGCCTCGCCCCTCCTTATTTCTGTAAGCTCCTCCAGCCCTACAACCCTCCAAGATCTCTGTGGTCCTCCAAATTTGGCCTGTTGTGCATCCCCGATTTTCATCGCCCCACCATTGGCGGCCGTGCTTTCAGCTGCCTGGGCCCTAAGCTCTGGAATTCCCTCCCTAAACCTCTCCGCCTCTCTCTCCTCCTTTTAGACACTCTTTAAAACCTACCTCCTTCCCTTAAGGAATAAAAACACCACGGAAAAAATGGTCCATCCATGATTAACAAAAGAAATTAAAGATAGTATTAGATTAAAGGAAGAGGCTTATATTGTTGCCAAAAAGAGTAGTAAGCCTGAAGATTGGGAGGATTTTAGAATTCAGCAAAGGAGGACCAAGAAATTGATAATGAAAAGGAAATTAGAATATGAGAGTAAACTAACGAGAGACATAAAAACAGATTGTAAAAGCTTCTATAGGTATATAAAAAGGAAAAGATTAGCGAAAGTAAACGTGGGTCCCTTACAGGCTGAGACAGGAGAAATTATAATGGGGAATAAGGAAATGGCAGGTAAATTAAACAAATAATGGAGAGTCTAGAACCAGGGGTCTCGGTCTCAGAATAAGGGGTCGGCCATTTAGGACTGAGATGAGGAGAAATTTCTTCACTCAGAGGGTTGTGAACCTTTGGAATTCTCTACCCCAGAGGGCTGTGGAGGCTCAGTCATTGAGTATATTCAAGACAGAGATTGATAGATTTTTGGATATTAAGGGAATCAAAGGTATATGGGGATAGTGCAGGAAAGTGGAGATGAGGTCGAAGATCGGCCATGATCTTATTGAATGGTGGAGCAGGCTCGAGGAGCTGAATGGCCGACTCCTGCTCCAATTTCGTATGTTCTTATGTCCTCTGTGACCAAGCTTTTGGTCGTCTGTCCTAATATCTCCTTATGTGGCTCAGTGTCAAACTTTATTTGATAACACTCCTGTGACGCACCTTGGGACGTTTTACTACATTAAAGGCATTATATAAATGCAGGCTGTTGTTATTGTTGATTTGATAACAGCGAGCAGAATAAGGTGTGTGAGTAACAGAGGAGCTGGTGTTTAAAGAAAGACTTGCATTTCTATAGCGCCTTTCACGACCACCAGATATCGCAAAATGCTCCACAGCCAATGAAGTACTTTTGGAGTGTAGTCACTGTTGTAATGTGGGAAACACAGCAGCCAATTTGCACACAGCAAGCTCCCACAATCAACAATTTGATAATGACCAGATAATCTGTTTTAGTGATATTGGTTGAGGGATAAATATTGGCCCCAGGACACCGTGAAGAACTCCTCTGCTCTTCTTCAAAATAGTGCCATGGGATCTTTTACGTCCACTGAGAGTCCAGATCCAATGTCGTCCCATCCTCTGTCATCGAATTACAGTATGCAGACGATGCTTGCGTCTGCGCTCACTCGGAGGTCGAACTCCAAACCATTGTAAACCCCTTCACCGAAGCATACAAGAGCATGGGCCTTACACTAAACATCCATAAGACAAAGGTCCTCTACCAACCTGCCCCCGCCACACAGTACTGCACCCCGATTATCAAAATCCATAACAAGGCCTTGGACAACGTGGACCACTTTCCATACCTCGGGAGCCTACTGTCAACAAGGGCAGACGTCAACGATGAAGTCCAACACCACCTTCAGTGTGCCAGTGCAGCCTTTGGTCGCCTGAGGAAGAGAGTGTTTGAAGACCAGGACCTCAAACCCGGCACTAAGCTCCTGGTCTACAGGGCAGCAGTGATACCTGCCCTGCTGTATGCCTCAGAGACATGGACCATGTACAGCAGGCACCTCAAAGCACTGGAGAGGTACCACCAACGCTGCCTCCGCAAGATCCTACAAATCCATTGGCAGGATAGGCGCACCAACGTCGGTGTTCTCGCTCAGGCCAACATCCCCAGCATCGAAGCTCTGACCACGCTCAATCAGCTCCGATGGACGGGTCACATTGTCTGCATGCCGATACGAGACTCCCAAAACAAGCGCTCTACTCGGAGCTCCGGCACGGCAAGAGAGCCCCAGGTGGGCAGAGGAAACGCTTCAAGGATACCCTCAAAGCCTCCTTGAAAAAGTGTAACATCCCCACCGACACCTGGGAATCCCTGGCCCAAGACCGCACAAAGTGGAGGAGAAGCATCCGGGAAGGCGCCGAACACCTCGAGTCTCTTCGCCGGGAACAAGCGGAAGCCAAGCGCAGGCAGCAGAAGGAGCGCATGTCAACCCAAGCACCCCACCCACCCGCCCCTTCAACCACCGTCTGCCCCACCTGTGACAGAGACTGTAGGTCCCGCATTGGACTCATCAGTCACCTGAGAACTCATTTTTAATGTGGAAGCAAATCATCCTCGGTTCCGTGGGACTGCCTAAGAAGGAAGAAGAGGGCAGACGGGGCCTCGGTTTAACGTCTCATCCGAAAGACGGCACCTCTGACAGTGCAGCGCTCCCTCAGCACTGCACTGGGAGTGTCAACCTAGATTTTTGTGCGCAAGTCTCTGGACTGGGACTTGAACCCACGACCTTCTGACTCAGAGGTGAGAGTGCTACCCACTGAACCATGGCTGACGTTGTCACTTTAGGTATACAATATCTCCTCATGAGTGACATCTCATATACAGACAGTGAACCGACTCTATGAGGCGTGTGATATGTGTTGTCTCTAGGATTTAAGTAATGGTGGCTGTGAGAAAAATGAATCCGGTGTCAGCTTCAATGTTCATGCAATTGTTTTTGGTGTGTGGCCCCTTTAACTGGCTGCACGGCCCATTCAAATTTTCGCGCATGCAAGGTTTCTCCCATGTAAAAGCCGGTGAGCGGCCTGCGCGGGACCACCAGTCTGCGGCCGCACAGCTTAACGGGAACATTGGTTAACTTTCACCTTCCCTGTGGTAAACTGTCACTCAAACATTATAGAACCCATCCGCTGTTCCTTTCCCTTAGGATCACTAAAACAGATTATCTGGTCATTTATCTCATTGCCGTTTGTGGGCACTTACTGTGCGCAAAATTGGCTGCCGCGTTTCCTACATTACAACAGTGACCACACTTCAAAAGGACTTCATTGGTTGTGAAGCGCTTTGGGACGTCCTGAGGTCGTGAAAGGCGCTCGAGAAATGCAAGACTTTCTTTCTTTGTGGTGAAGGTGAAAATTGCTCCCATTACATCTCCCTGGAGCTGTGGAAAATATCCAGCAGTCCAATTTAAGATTCTGCCCTTCTAAACTTGAGTTATGCCCCAGAGAGCATTCTGAGTTGCATGACATTAGGGTGAAGTACTGGTGGTTAGAAGTCTGTCACTGGTGGGGTGGGGAGGAGGGGCGGGTGGTCATAGCAGTAATTTGAGGTGATGAATTAAGAGCATCATAGAAGAAGTGTATTGCTCAACATTACAGTGTATTGCAACCAAACAATTTATACGTTTTGCAAATAGCATGCGCCTGTAATACTTTAAAACATTTCCGTGTTAAAAGTATGTAAGAAATGAAAGGTGGTAGCTTTCTGATGGTTTTTCTGACCTTGACGATTTAAGCCGAATCCGGGAATTTACAAGCAACTGCCAATCTACAGAAACTTCTCTCAGTGATTTAGCCTCGGACTGATCTCAGGGTAAGCCTAGTTAGACCACACTCCCACAGTTCCTTTAAAGGGACAGTCCTGACTAAGCACAGTTCCATTCTAGCAGCTAAACATCTGGGTAAATCTGTGCCTCGGACTATCTGTGAGCCATGCCGCAGGAGATTGGCTGGTAGACCAAATCGAGCCAGTGACAGCATTGTGCTTGATTAAAAACAACGACAGAAAATGTTGGATACACTCAGCAGGTCAGACAACATCATGGAGAGAGAAACAGAGTTAACGTTTCAGGTCGATGACCCTTCGTCAGGACTGGGTGTATGATTAATGCAGTTTTAATGGAGGTGCTTCTTTATTGAGAAGTCTGGAAGATTATTCAAAAATCTTCATCGCTCTGAATATAGACGTTGTTTTCTTTAAATGTGCAAAGCATCAATTCTCATAAGGTGCTGGATTACCTTATCAATGCCATTTAATAGTTAAACATGACCAATTTTGACAGGTTTTTACCCACAGGGACCAGGGACTGTGGGGTATGCAGATTCGAGGAGGGGTCATCTTAACTTTTATCGCTAGCTGAAAATCGGGCGCAGTGTAACATGGGAGCCGATTCGCCATCACCCAATACTTTTTGCCCGCCAATAAAAGTTACATTTACTCCCCTTGGGTTGCCAACTCTGGTTGGACGTATTCCTGGAGGCTTCATCACATGACCCGTCCCCCCCACTCCCCCGCCATTGGTCACCCAACACGTCCATCCTCGCAGCACCCGCCTTCCCGCGGCCAATCGGAAAGCGAAAGGACTCTTCAATACCCAATGGGATGATTCTTCACTGTCAGTCAAACAACCTTTTTCTCCCCCCTCTCCAATATTTTTATAACTTAATAAACAGCAGTGTTGAAAGCAAATGGAAAAAAAAACCACAATCTTTGTTAATGCCTCTATAATTTTCTCCCCGGGTGTCGCTCGCAGCAGTGTTCCAGAGATTAATCTTCAGTTCCTGGAGACTCCAGGCTAATCCTGGAGGCTTGGTAACCCCACCCCCAAGGCGCTGACCTCTCCTTTCTTGGACCCACCCTGCCCCCTCCCAATTCCAGCTGGTCACAGGCTCAGACATAGAGCCAAACAGCAAAGCACACACTGCTGGGTCTTGGTTTCTCTTCATAAACAACAGCGATGTTCCAAATGAATGTCGTTTCCTGGAAAATATTGAATAGCATTTTGCTCGGCTACAGTAGGTAGATAGATATATATAAATAGCAGCTACAGCTGCATAAATAAACCTGCTTACATGAACATTCATTAACAAGAGAGGCAGGTGTGATAACCATTTAGGATACATAACAAAATATTAAAATACTAATCTGGGTGTGTCGGTCTGTCCAACTCACTTTTTCTGTCTCGCTCTCTGTATCTCTCTCTCTCTCTGTCACTCTATCTGTGCATATCTCTCTCTCCCCTCTCTGTCACTCTATCTGTGTGTATCTCTCTCCCTCCCTCTCTCTCACTCTATCTGTGCATCTCTCTCTCTCCCTCTCTCTCTCTCAGTCACTCTATCTGTGTGTATCTCTCTCTCCCTCTCTCTGTCACTCTATCTGTGCGTATCTCTCTCTCCCCTCTCTGTCACTCTATCCGTGCGTGTCTCTCTCTCCCTCTCTCTGTCACTCTATCTGTGCATCTCTCTCTCTCGATCTCTCTCTGTCACTCTATCTGTGTCTCTCTCGCTCTTTCTGTCACTGCGTATCTCTCTCTCCCTCTCTCTCTTACTCTATCTGTGCGTATCTCTCTCCCTCTCTCTCTGCCTGTCTGTCTCTGTCTCTGACGTGCTGGCCTAGAACTTCCGATTGCCTTATTTGAGTGCAGAAATTAACCACTTAATGTCAGCTGTGGCTTAGTTACAGCACTCTCGCCACTGAGTCAGAAAGATAGACTTGCATTTCTATAGCACCTTTTGCGATCTCAGGATGACCCAATTTACAGCCAATGAAGTACTTTTGAAGTGTAGTCATAGTTGTAATGTAAGAAGGTCGTGGGTTCAAGCCCCACTCCAGAGACTTGAGCACAAAATCCAGGCTGACCCTCCAGTGCTGAACTGAGGGAGTGCGGCACTGTCTGAGCCGCCATCTTTCGGTTGAGACATTAAACCGTCTGCCTTATCAGGTGAAGGTAAAAGATTTGGTGTCCCGGCCAATATTTATCCCTCAACCAACATCTTTAAAAAAAAAAGATTATCTGGTCGTTATCACACTGCTGATTGTGGGAGCTTGCTGTGCGCAAATTGGCTGCCGCGTTTCCTACATTACAACAGTGACTCCACTTCAAAAAATTACTTCATTGGCTGTAAAGTGCTTTGGGACCTCCTGAGGTCATGAAAGACCCTGCATAAATGCAAGTTCTGTCTTTCTGGTTAGTGAACAGGAGGTGTTACTGCTTGGGGGTTGGGGGTTGGAGTGAGTGGCAGGGCGGGGGGTTGTGAGGTGCGTTGCCTTGTTTGCCACCTCACAACGCCCTCCCCCTTAGGAAACCATTGCAGGATACCTGGAAGGTTCTGGAGACAAAGCTGAAGAAGCCGGTGAGCATTGTTGCACAAGTATCCTTGCAGTAGACGGCACTCCCAACAGTCGAATACTGCTCCCATCTGTGGAAAGGCCCTTCTATTGTATCGAGCCCAGGACTCTGTGAAATACAAGAACATAAGATAAGAATTAGGAGCAGGAGCAGGCCATTCAGCCCCTCTAGCCTGCTCCACCATTCAATAAGATCATGGCTGATCTTCGACCTCAACTCCATCTTCCTGTTCGATCCCCATATCCCTCGATTCCCCTAGAGTCCAAAAGTCTTATCGATCTCAGCCTTGAATATACTCAACGACTGAGCATCCACAGCCCTCTGGGGCAGAGAATTCCAAAGATTCTCAACCCTCTGAGTGAAGAAATTCCTCCTCATCTCAGTCCTAAACCCCTTATCCTGAGACTATGCCCCCTAGTTCTAGACTCTCCAGCCAGGGGAAACAACCTTTCAACATCTGCCCTGTCAATCCCCCTTAGAATCTTATATGTTTATAAGAAAGAAACTTTAGGAACAGGTGTAGGGCATTCAGCCCCTCGAGCCTGCTTTTTTTTATTCATGTGTGGGATGTGGGTGTTGGTGGCAAGGGCGGCATTTATTGCCCATCCCTAGTTGCCCTCGAGAAGGTGGTGGTGAGCCGCCGCCTTGAACCACTGCAGTCCGTGTGGTGAAGGTGCTCCCACAGTGCTGTTAGGGAGGGAGTTCCAGGATTTTGACCCAGCGACGATGAAGGATCGGCTGATATATTTCTACGTCAAGATGGTGAGTGACTTGGAAGAGGAATTGGAGGTGGTGGTGTTCCCATGCGCCTGTTGCCCTTGTCCTTCTAGGTGGTAGAGGTCGCAGGTTTGGCCATTCAGTGAGACCATGGTTGATCTGCACCTTGACTCCATTTGCCCGCCTTTGCTCTGTATCACTTGACACCATTACAGGGTCAGGAGCGCCCAGAGAAGGTAATCGAACTCTGACCTCTCACCTCCAACCTCTCTGTCCATTGGTTGACTCTCTGTTCCATATGTTGCAACCAAGAAAACTTGCAATAGCTGAGCTGCAGCTTCTAAAAAAAAAAGCCAGAAACTCAAGACTGGCCTGACGTGTTAAAACAAGTTGTTACTCGGTGTTTGTACCTTTAGCTGTTGGGATACACAACATACCTTTACTTGTATCAACAGACAAAAAACTGAAGGACATGAAGAGCTGGAGGGGGAAAGTTCAACTGTTGAAGGCACAAATTTTAATGTTGGAAGTCTAAAGGGGTCCAGTGCAGGCTTTTGCAGAAAATGTTGTATTTTTACATTAAGAATGCGAGAGTCTGGTTAATTTTAAGCTCTTTCATACTTCACAATTGATAGAATTTTAATCTATAAAAAAGAGCAAGAAAAATGACATTTGGATTTTCAAGATGCCGTTAATTATCGGAAAATTACCTCAGCCACTCTACAATACCAAATCCTCCCCCACCACTGCCCCCAGATCTCAAAGGCACGCTAACCCCCACCCCCACCCCCAGACCCAGTCTAGAGAGGCACTGTACCCCATCCAACTCCCCACCCTCACACACACTGTACCCCATCCAACTCCCCACCCTCACACACACTGTACCCCATCCAGCTCCCCACCCTCACACACACTGTACCCCATCCAACTCCCCACCCTTTCACACACTGTACCCCATCCAACTCCCCACCCTCACACACACACTGTACCCCATCCAACTCCCCACCCTCACACACACTGTACCCTATCCAACTCCCCACCCTCACACACACTGTACCCCATCCAACTCCCCACCCTCACACACATTGTACCCCATCCAACTCCCCACCCTCACACACACTGTACCCCATCCAACTCCCCACCCTCACACACACTGTGCCCCAATCAACTCCCCACCCTCACACACACTGTACCCCATCCAACTCCCCACCCTCACACACACACTGTACCCCATCCAACTCCCCACCCTCACACACACTGTGCCCCAATCAACTCCCCACCCTCACACACACTGTACCCCATCCAACTCCCCACCCTCTCACACACACTGTACCCCATCCAACTCCCCACCCTCACACACACTGTACCCCATCCAACTCCCCACCCTTACACACCCACTGTACCCCATCCAACACCCCACCCTCACACACACTGTACCCCATCCAACTCCCCACCCTCACACACACTGTACCCCATCCAACTCCCCACCCTCATACACACTGTACCCCATCCAACTCCCCACCCTCACACACACTGTACCCCATCCAACTCCCCACCCTCACACACACTGTACCTCATCCAACTCCCCACCCTCACACACACTGTACCCCATCCAACTCCCCACCCTCACACACTGTACCCCATCCAACTCCCCACCCTCACACACACTGTACCCCATCCAACTCCCCACCCGCACACACATTGTACATCATCCAACTCCCCACCCTCACACACACTGTACCCCATCCAACTCCCCACCCTCACACACTGTACCCCATCCAACTCCCCACCCTCACACACACTGTACCCCATCCAACTCCCCACCATCACACACTGTACCCCATCCAACTCCCCACCCTCACACACACTGTACCCCATCCAACTCCCCACCCTCACACACACTGTACCCCATCCAACTCCCCACCCTCTCACACACTGTACCCCATCCAACTCCCCACCCTCACACACACTGTACCCCATCCAACTCCCCACCCTCTCACACACACTGTACCCCATCCAACTCCCCACCCTCACACACACTGTACCCCATCCAACTCCCCACCCTCTCACACACTGTACCCCATCCAACTCCCCACCCTCTCACACACTGTACCCCATCCAACTCCCCACCCTCTCACACACTGTACCCCATCCAACTCCCCACCCTCACACACACTGTACCCCATCCAACTCCCCACCCTCTCACACACTGTACCCCATCCAACTCCCCACCCTCTCACACACTGTACCCCATCCAACTCCCCACCCTCACACACACTGTACCCCATCCAACTCCCCACCCTCACACACACTGTACCCCATCCAACTCCCCACCCTCTCACACACTGTACCCCATCCAACTCCCCACCCTCTCACACACTGTACCCCATCCAACTCCCCACCCTCTCACACACTGTACCCCATCCAACTCCCCACCCTCACACACACACTGTACCCCATCCAACTCCCCACCCTCACACACACTGTTCCCCATCCAACTCCCCACCCTCACACACACTGTACCCCATCCAACTCCCCACCCTCACACACACTGTACCCCATCCAACTCCCCACCCTCACACACACTGTACCCCATCCAACTCCTCACCCTCACACACACTGTACCCCATCCAACTCCCCACCCTCACACACACTGTACCCCATCCAACTCCCCACCCTCACACACACTGTACCCCATCCAACTCCCCACCCTCTCACACACTGTACCCCATCCAACTCCCCACCCTCTCACACACTGTACCCCATCCAACTCCCCACCCTCTCACACACTGTACCCCATCCAACTCCCCACCCTCTCACACACTGTACCCCATCCAACTCCCCACCCTCACACACACACTGTACCCCATCCAACTCCCCACCCTCACACACACTGTTCCCCATCCAACTCCCCACCCTCACACACACTGTACCCCATCCAACTCCCCACCCTCACACACACTGTACCCCATCCAACTCCCCACCCTCACACACACTGTACCCCATCCAACTCCTCACCCTCACACACACTGTACCCCATCCAACTCCCCACCCTCACACACACTGTACCCCATCCAACTCCCCACCCTCACACACACTGTACCCCATCCAACTCCCCACCCTCACACACACTGTACCCCATCCAACTCCCCACCCTCACACACACTGTACCCCATCCAACTCCACACCCTCACACACACTTTACCCCATCCAACTCCCCGCCCTCACACACACTGTACCCCATCCAACTCCCCACCACCTCCAAGTTCCCCTCCAAGTCACACACCATCCTGACTTGGAATTATATCGTCGTTTCTTCATTGTCGCTGGGTCAAAATCCCTCCCTAACAGCACTGTGGGAGCACTTTCACCACACGGACTGCAGCGGTTCAAGGAGGCGTCTCACCACCAACTTCTCAAGGGCAATTAGGGATTGGCAATAAATGCTGGCCTTGCCAGCGACACCCACATCCCGTGAATGATTTTAATAAATGTAAAAACTGGCAACTCAAGAACTGCCTGACACGTGAAAACAAGTCTTTACACAGCCTGACAGAGGTGTTGACACTTGGCATGTTTGCAGTTTTAGCAATCTGACTGTGGCCACTGTTTCTCTGAAGGATATGTTAATGGAGTTAGATTAAGGCGGATGGGAGGAGGTTTGTGTGGAGCATAAACACTGGGATAGACCAGTTGGGCTGAATGGCCTGTTTCTGTGCTGTAAATACTCTGTAATACTTCTCTTTTCCCCCCAACCTCTACACACTCTTATCCTGTCCCGTGCATTCTCACTGGTTGGAAGTTGTTGTTTCCTAAGTTTATACTGGGATGTCTAGTTTGGCTCTCCAGTCGATGGCCTCCTGAAATGCCGAGTGGAGAAATGAGGTGCCTCCAGCAACAGATCTCAGTGGGCAGGTTGATGTAATGTGTTCCATGGTCTGGGACTCATGGCCACAGTCGCACTTCAGGTCGTTCCCTCATCGTCCACTTGTGGAGCAGGAGGCCGCATCATCCGTGCCCTGTGCAGATTCGGTCGAGCACCATCCATTGTCTTTGAGGGAGGTTGAAGCCAGGGACCTCTGCTGTTGGGTCAGCGACGAGGTGTTGGGCCAGTGACGAGGTGTTGGGTCAGCGATGAGGTGTTGGTTCTTTATGTTGCCGTGCGTCCTACGATTCCGTCCATCTGGATAGTGGGTTGATACCAGCTGCCTGAATATTTGCTGCTGTTTCCCAGAATGGCCGGCGCAGTTTTAAGCTTTCTTGGTGGGTTTTTCAAGTCTTCGGGAATGGGAGGATCGATGTTGTTGATGATTTTTTGATGTTTGGAAGTCGAGATCCATTTCACCTCTAACTCATTCATCTCCAAGAGCTCAAAATGAGTCCTCCTCACCCCACTCTTTCTTCCTTTCCTCCAGCAATCTTTTAAAATTGGAAACTTGGCATTTCCCCAAACGTTACTTCTTTATTCACCCCAGCTTCCAATCTCCTTATCTTCGGTATGTTGCTGTTTCATGCTTTCACCCAAGTATCTCAATAAGAGACTTTGCTGGCAAACTTAGCTACCTGTAAAAGGTAGCTGGGTCACTGGGGTCGCCGTGGCCACTTGGAGCTTGTTCGCCATTGGGGGCAGGGGTGGGGAGGGGGGAGATTGTTGGAGAGGAATTTTCCAGAGTATTTTCTTAAATTGGCCTAAGTTGTTGTGATCTGGATTGCACTGCCTGAAAGGGCGGTGGAAGCAAATTCAACAACAATTTGCATTCATATAGCACCTTTAACGTAGTAAAATGTCCCAAGGCGCTTCAAACAAAATTTGACACCCAGCCACATAAGGAGGTATTAGGACAGGTGACCAAAAGCTTGATTAAAGAGGTAGGTTTTAAGGAGCATCTTAAAGGAGGAAAGAGAGGCGGAGAGGTTTAGGGAGGGAATTCCAGAGCTTGGGGGTCTTGCCAATGGTGGAAAAATCAGATTCAGTAGTAACTTTGAAAAGGGAATTGGATAAATACTTTAAAAGGGAAAAAAATCCAGGGGGGAGTGGGACTAATTGGAGAGCTCTTTCAAAGAGCCGGCACAGGCATGATGGGCCAAATGGCCTCCTTCTGTGCTGTAGGATTCTGTGAAGTTTATTTATCTCTCTGTTTCGTCTCCACCCAGGAGCTTGCTAGTGGGGAATGAGGTGGGGGTGTTGACGGAGAAGGAGACCGCGACGGGACTGTCTCGATGGACCAGTTGGTCTTTCCCTATTCTTTTTCACATGCTCGTTAATTAAGGTAAGGAACTACAATGAGAAAATCAAGTCGGTTGGGGTGGTAGAGGCCTCTGTTGAGTCTTGCCTCTACTGGCCTTAATCTCTCGTATCTGTCTTTCACAAACAAGACAGCCTCCTGTCAGTACCTAGTGACTTGATGCCAGTCTCTACAGGTTTTTCTTCTCTCTCCCTTGGGTTGCTGCCAGTTCGTATTGAGGCTCGTCTGTGCAAGTCCCATCTGCTTTTGTCTAATGTTCCATGTGTTTGCATAAGAAGCTGCTCTGGCTCCAGTCCATGATCTGTCCTGCCTTAGGGGTAGAGAGAGGAGCAAGCAGGGAAAGGAAGGGAGAGTTGTGTTTGTTTGATGTGTAGCCTCCACCACCAGTACTTCAAACCCAGAAAACTCACATCCAAGGGCTTGCAGTGCAATACAGCTTCATACAGTCATAGAATGATACAGCACAGAAGAAGGCCATTCGGCCCATCGTGCCTGTGCCGGCTCTTTGTAAGAGCTCTCCAATTAGTCCCACTCCCCCTGCTCTTCCCCCATAGCCCTGCAAACTTCTCCTTTTCAAATATATACCCAGTTTCCTTTTGAAAGTTACTATTGAATCTGCTTCCACCACCCTTTCAGGTAGTGCATTCCAGATCACAACAACTCGCTGTGTAAAAAAAAATGTTTCCTCATTTCCCCATTGATTTTTTTGTCAATGACCTTAAATCTGTGTCCTCTGGTTACCAAACCTCCTGCCAGTGGAAACAGTTTCTCCTTATCTACTCTACCAAAACCCTTCCTTGCCTTTCAGTGTTCTCCCCATCTCTCCTGAAGGTGCTAACTCTGGCTGGGATTCCCTGGCTTGGACTGTTTTCAGTCACTCGCCCATGTGTGAGCCCAGTCAGTGGGCATTAGGAGGCCGATTGGCCACGGTGGAGAGGAGGGAGTGTAACAGCACAGCCTAGTCCTGCCATCCGTGGCCAGCCATACAGCTTGCTTTCCAATGGAGACCATTGGAGAGTGACTTGGAGCAGGAGCCAATGTTCCCTTTAGGCTGCGCGGAATCTGGAAGATCCTCCACACGTTGTAAATACCGAGCCAGTCAGCGTAATCTCGGTAGTGGGGAAGCTTTTAGAAACGATAATCTGGGACAAAATTAACAGTCACTTGGATTAGTGTGGATTAATTAAGGGAAGTCAGCACAGATTTGTTGAAGGCAAATCGTGTTTAACCAACTTGATCGAGTTTTTTGATGAGGCAATGCGGTTGACGTGGTGCATATGGACTTCCAAAAGGCATTTGATAAAGTGCCACATAATAGGCTTGCCAGGAAAGTTGAAGCCCATGGAATAAAAGAGACAGTGGCAGCATGGATACAAAATTGGCTAAGTGACAGGAAACAGAGAGTAATGATGAACAGTTGTTTTTCAGACTGGAGGAAGGTATACATTGGTGTTCCCCAAGGATTGGTACTAGGACCACTGCTTTTCTTGATATATATTAATGATTTGGACTTGGGTGTACGGGGCACTATCTCAAAATTTGCAGATGACACAAAACTTGGAAGTATAGTGAACAGTGAGGAGGATAGGAATAGACTTCAAGAGGACATAGACAGCCATAGACATGGTGGAAGGGGCAGACACGTGGCAGATGAAATTTAACGCAGAAAAGTGCAAAGTGATACATTTTGGCAGGAAGAACGAGGAGAGGCAATATAAACTAAAGGATATGTTTCTAAAGGGGGTGCATGAACAGAGAGACCTGGGGGTATATGTGCACAAATCGTTGACGGTGGCAGGGCAGGTTGAGACGGTGGTTAAAAATAGCATACGGGATCCTGGGCTTTATAAATAGAGGCATGGAGTACAAAAGCAAGGAAGTTATGATGAACCTTTATAAAACACTGGTTTGGCCACAACTGGAGTATTGTGTCCAATTCTGGGCACTGCACTTTAGGAAGGATGTGAAGGCCTTAGGGAGGGTGCAGAAAAGATCTACAAGAATGGTTCCAGGGATGAGGGACTTCAGTTATGTGGATAGACTGGAGAAGCTGGGGTTGTCCTCCTTAGAGCAGAGAAGGTTGAGAGGAGATTTGATCGAGGTGTTCAAAATCATGAGGGGTCTGGACAGAGTAGATAGAGAGAAACGGTTCCCATTGGCGGAAGGATCGAGAACCAGAGGACACAGATTTAAGGTGGTTGGCAGAAGATCCAAAGGTGAGATGAGGGAAAACTTTTTTACGCAGCGAGTGGTTAGGATCTGGAAAGCACTGCCTGAAAGGGAACATAAGAACATAAGAAATAGGAGCAGGAGTCGGCCATTCGGCTCCTCGAGCCTGCTCCGCCATTCAATAAGATCATGGCCGATCTGATCTTGGCCTCAACTCCACTCTCCCGCCCGCTCCCCAAAACCCTCGACTCCCCTGTTGCTCAAACACCTGTCTATCTCCGCCTTGAATATATTCACTGACTCCGCCTCCACAGCTCTCCGGGGCCGAGAATTCCAAAGGTTCACGACCCTCTGAGAGAAGAAATTCCTCCTCATTTCCGTTTTAAATGGGTGACCCCTTATTCTGAAACTATGCCCCCTAGTTCTAGATTCCCCCACGAGGAGAAACATCCTCCCGGCATCCACCCTGTCCCAGCCCCCTCAGAATCTTATATGTATCAATGAAAGGGTAGTGGAGGCAGATTCAATCATAGCTTTCAAAAGGGAATTGGATAAGTACCTGAAAGTAAAAAAAAAAATTGCAGGGCTACAGAGAAAGCGTTGGGGAGTGGGATTAGCTGAAGTGCTCCTGCAGAGAGCTGGCACGGACCCGATGGGCCGAATGGCTCCCTACTGTACTGTAACCATTCTATGATTCTGTAAAAGAAACAGGCCGTGCAGAACAATGCGCAGTTTACAGCGAATGTTGGCAGGAACCTTGGTTGATGTTCTTTGCCCCTCCACCCAGCTCCGGGGCACCGAGGTAGGACCTGTAGCATTGGCCATAGCTGAGTCTCGCTAATTTAGCGCAGTCCGGGGATCAAGTCTGAGAATTTCCTCATTTGTATGACTCAGAGTGGACTCGTAATCCAGAAGCCTGGATTAATAATCCAGAAGAGTAGTTCAAATCCCCACCATGGCAATTTGAGATTTTGAATTCTGTTTTTTAAAAAAAAACTATTATTAGTAAAAGTGACCATGAATCTGTCAGATTGTCATAAAAACCCAACCGGTTCACTAATGTCCATAGGGAAGGAAACCTGCCGTCCTTACACAGTCTGGGCCTATATGTGACTCCAGCACAAGTCAGGAGTGTGATGGAATACTCTCCACTTGCCTGGATGAGTACAGCTCCAACAACACTCAAGAAGCTCGACACCATCCAGGACTAAGCAGCCCACTTGATTGGCACCCCATCCACCACCTTAAACATTCACTCCCTCCACCACTGGTGTACCGTGGCTGCAGTGTGTACCATCTACAAGATGCACTGCAGCTACTTGCCAAGGCTTCTTCGGCAGCACCTCCAAAACCCGCGACCTCTTCCACCTAGAAGGACAAAGGCAGCAGGCACATGGGAACACCACCATCTCCAAGTTCCCCTCCAAGTCACACACCATCCTGACTTAGAAGTATATCGCCGTTCCTTCCTCGTCGCTGGGTCAAAATCCTGGAACTCCCTCCCTAGCAGCACTGTGGGAGTACCTTCACCACATGGACTACAGCAGTTCAAGAAGGCGGCTCACCACCACCTTCTCGAGGGCAATTAGGGATGGGCAATAAATGCTGGCCTTGCCAGCAACACCCACATCATAGAGTCATAGAATTATACAGCACAGAAAGAGGCCCTTCGGCCTCTACCACCCTTTCAGGCAGTGAGTTCCAGATTCCAACCACCCTCTGGGTGAAAAAGTTTTTCCTCAAATCCCCTCTAAACCTCCTGCCCCTTACCTTGAAACTATGCCCCCTGGTTATTGACCCCTCTACTAAGGGGAAATGTTCCTTTCTATCTACCCTATCTATGCCCCTCATAATTTTGTACACCGAATTTTCATATGCAAATTTTTTTTTAAAGTCCCTCACCCAACGTGGTTGACTCTTAACTGCCCTCTGATGTTGGCCTTGTAAACCACTCCGCTGGATGAAACCGCGAACACTGGTTGAAGAAGACGGCCCACCGCCGCCACTTTCTCGGGGCAACTGGGAGATGGGCCATAAATACCGGCCTTGCCGGCGATGCCCACACCCTGAGAATGAATTATAACAGGAATCACCTCACGGTTGCCTTACACAATTCCTCGCTTGCCGAGCACAGCTGTCGTGCAGCCGCCTGGAGCAGAGTTCCTGAGGTGAGGTGAGCATGATAACAGAAACCACACCATCTGTGATTATTAAATGGGTTTGAAAAAAAGGAGAATCAAACATCAGGGAGGGGTTGGGTTGCCAACTGGGATTGGATGTAATACCTGGAGGTTTCTTCACAAGACCTCCTGCCACCAACTGACCCGCCCAATCAAACAGCTTTATTTTCTCCATCTCCAATATATTTTTTAAAACTAATAATCAAAAGTATTCAAAGAGACCTTTTTTAAAAAAAAAACACTTTTTTCCAACGCCCCTATGATCTTTTTCCCATGTTTTGCTGGCAGCGGTGTCCGGGAGATTAATCTTCAATCCCTAGAGACTCCAGGACAGTCCCGGAGGAGATGGCAACCCTAGGGAGGGGGAGTCTTGGGGTCGTTCTGAATGACTGGCAAAACCGTGCTGTTCAGTCTGCAATGCACAGTCTCCGAGTTACCCCTTTAACCCTATACCTACCAGGAAAGGATGAACAGGCTGGGGCTCTTTTTCTCTTGGAAAGAGAAGGCTGAAGGGCGACCGGATAGAGGTCTTCAAAAATATGAAAGGTTTTGATAGAGTGGATACAGAGAGAATGTTTCCACTTGTGGGGAAGAGCATAACTAGAGGCCATCAATATAAGATAGTCACCAAGAAATCCAATAGGGAATTCAGAGGAAACTTCTTTACCCAGAGAGTGGTGAGAATGTGGAACTCGCTACCACAGGGAGTGGTTGAAACGAATAGTACAGATGCATTTAAGGGGAGGCTGGACAAGCGTATGAGGGAGAGGGAATAGAGGGTTATGCTGATAGATTTTGATGAGGAAAGACGGGAGGAGACTCGAGTGGAGCATAAACACCGGCATGGACTGGTTGGGCCGAATGGCCTGTTTCTCTGCCGTATATCCCGTGTAATCCTATTTAAGGAGTGTCGCTATCAAACTTCCAGTTAATAAATTAGCTGCAATATTCGGTAATTCTGTTGCTCACCGACATATTGCAAAATGAAGGGGCGCAAAGCTGCTCCCGGCATAACGCTACTCCCAGCGTGCCACAGCACGGCTGTTTGCTCTGTCCGTTCTATATTTAGTTTGGTGATGTTTACTCCAAAGTTGCGAACACAACAGTTATTGGCACCAGCTGGCAGATATTTACCCTTGGGCTGTGGAATATTTGAGCACCAGCCAAGCCCTTAACTATTGGCCGTCCTCTTCCTCGCTTTATTCGGTATACTTGTGCTTTTATACAAAGGATATTTCGCGAGGAAGTGGATGGGGACTGGATACGCACATGCGACCCCGCTGTTGTCCGAGGAAGCTTCAGCCTCGCTGAGTCTCTGAAGCGTTCTCTGGGAGGAGAGAGGAGGGGTGGGGGGGGGGGGTGGATAATGGATCGGGATTTAGGTTGTTTTTAATGTGGAAAGCCCGATATGGCTGTTGAATCATTCGACATACACCAGCCCAATTTAAAGGATCCCATCACAGTTTGATCACCAGCCGAGCGCAGACTGGCTCAACTGGAGAGATACCAGGGACACAACTTGTTTAACCCACCAATACTTTATTACACTATTTCTACTTAAGGACAATGGGCATCAGAAACAGAACGATAAAAAGAAAGAACTTGCATTTCTCCAGCACCTTTCACGACCTTGGAACGTCCCAAAGCGCTTTACAGCCAATGAAGTACTTTTTGAAGTGTAGTCACTGTTGTAATGTAGGAAACGCGGCAAGCCAATTTGCGCACAGCAAGCTCCCACAAACAGCAATGTGATAATGACCAAATAATCTATTTTTAGTGATGTTGGTTGAGGGATAAATATTGGCCCCAGGACACCAGGCAGAACTCCCCTGCTCTTCTTCGAAATGGGATCTTTTACGTCCACCTGAGAGAGCAGACGGGGCCTCAGTTTAATGTTTCATCCGAAAGATGGCACCTCCGACAGTGCAGCACTCCCTCAGCACTGCACTGGAGTGTCAGGCCAGATAACTGGCTTTGGAATCACAATGACTACATTCAACTTAGTGAAGTATAACATGTTCAGAGTTCCAGCAACATTGCCCAGCGCAGTTCAACTTAACAATAATGTTTAACTTTGAACATCGGCAAAGTTCGTTTTTTCAGTTCTACCATTAAGTAACAGGCTGTAAACATGTTTAAGTCTGTATCCTGCCTGAGGTTAATATAAAAATCTACAACCTCTTTGATCAGCTTGCGGTTTGACTGTTCTATCAAAACAGCTCCAGTTTCCCTGTACCCTGCTGGTTCTGGCATTTGGTGAGCATGTTCAGCGACTAGTCTATAATCCTGGTTTGTTAGCATTCTTTCGGTGTCAGTCTTGGCTCAGTGGCAGCACTCTTGCCTCTGAGTCAGAAGGTTGTGGGTTCAAATCCCCACTCCAGAGACGTGAGCACAAAATTCAGGCAGACACTCCCAGTGGAGTGCTGCTCTGTCGCAGGTGCCGTCTTTCAGATGAGACGTTAAACCAAGGCCCCGCCTGCCCTCTCAGGTGGACATAAAAGATTCCACGGCACGATTTCGAAGAAGAGCAGGGGGGGGTGTTCTCCCCAGTATCCTAGCCATTATTTATCAACAACAAAAACAACAACTTGTATTTATGTAGCGCCTTTAACATAGTAAAACATCCCAAGGCGCTTCACAGGAATATTATAGACAGAAAATTTGACACCGAGCCACATAAGAAGAAATTAGGCCAGATGACCAAAAGCTTCGTCAAAGAGGTAGGTATTAAGGAGTGTCTTAAAGGAGGAAAGAGAGGTAGAGAGGTTTAGGCAGGGAATTCCAGAGCTTAGGGCCCAGGCAACAGAAGGCACGGCCACCAAAGGTTGAGCGATTATAATCAGGGATGCTGTAGAGGGCAGAATTAGAGGAGCGCAGATATCTCGGGAGGTGGACGGTTGTGGGACTGAAGGAGATTACAGAGATAGGGAGGGGCGAGGCCATGGAGGGATTCGAAAACAAGGATGAGAATTTTGAAATCGAGGCGTTGCTTAACTGGGAGCCAATGTAGGTCAGCGAGCACAGGGGTGATGGGTGAACGGGACTTGGTGTGATTTAGGACACGGGCAGCCGAGTTTTGGATCACCTCAAGTTTACGTAGGGTAGAATGTGGGAGGCCAGCCAGGGAGCATTGGAATAGTCAAGTCGAGAGGTAACAAATGCCTCAGCCAGCATCACGAAAAACATGATCTGGTCATTATCACATTGCTGTTTGTGGGAGCTTGCTGTGTGCAAATTGGCTGCTGCGTTTCCTACATTACAACAGTGACTACACTCCAAAAGTACTTCATTGGCTGTAAAGCGCTTTGGGACGTCCGGTGGTCTTGAAAGGGGCTATATAAATGCAGGTTCTTTTTGATAAAAGCCGGATTATTATTTTTTTTGTGACCATGAATCAGAGCTGCTTCAAGTCAATCTCAGTCGAGCGATCCCAGCAGGGGCCAATGGTCATTCAGTCACACAATGGAGTCTGGATGAATTTATTATTAGACGCAGCCATGTAATTCCGACTCAGCTTAATCCCTTTGTGACGAATTTCTCGATACATTAGCTTGCCTGTGATTCAGCTGTTGTCACTGCCCTGGCTTGAAGATCAAAATTTACGTTTATTTTAGGTTTGTATCTCGTGCACCAAACCTCCAGCTCTTTAACCCTTTAAATGCCAAACGTCTTTTGGGAATTTGGGAATCAATCAAAATAGGCTCTTTTCCAGTGCTTCTCCTGGCTGGCTTCCCGTCTTCCAGCTTCCATAACCTTGAGCTCATTTAAAACTCTGCTGCCCATGTCCTAACTCGCACCAAGTCCCGTTCACCCATCACCCCCCTGTGCTCACTGCCCCGTGTCCTAACTCGCACCAAGTCCCGTTCACCCATCACCCCCCTGTGCTCACTGCCCCGTGTCCTAACTCACACCCAGTCCCGTTCACCCATCACACCCCTGTGCTCACTGCCCCGTGTCCTAACTCACACCCAGTCCCGTTCACCCATCACCCCCTGTGCTCACTGCCCCGTGTCCTAACTCACACCCAGTCCCGTTCACCCATCACCCCCTGTGCTCACTGCCCCGTGTCCTAACTCACACCCAGTCCCGTTCACCCATCACCCCCCTGTGCTCACTGCCCCGTGTCCTAACTCGCACCCAGTCCCATTCACCCATCACCCCCTGTGCTCACTGCCCCGTGTCCTAACTCGCACCAAGTCCCGTTCACCCATCACCCCCTGTGCTCACTGCCCCGTGTTCTAACTCACACCCAGTCCCGTTCACCCATCACCCCCTGTGCTCACTGCCCCGTGTCCTAACTCACTCCAAGTCCCGTTCACCCATCACCCCCTGTGCTCACTGCCCCGTGTCCTAACTTGCACCAAGTCCCGTTCACCCATCACCCCCCTGTGCTCACTGCCCCGTGCCCTAACTCGCACCAAGTCCCGTTCACCCATCACCCCCCTGTGCTCACTGCCCCGTGTCCTAACTCACTCCAAGTCCCGTTCACCCATCACCCCCTGTGCTCACTGCCCCGTGTCCTAACTCGCACCCAGTCCCGTTCACCCATCACCCCCCTGTGCTCACTGCCCCGTGTCCTAACTCGCACCCAGTCCCGTTCACCCATCACCCCCCTGTGCTCACTGCCCCGTGTCCTAACTCGCACCAAGTCCCGTTCACCCATCACCCCCCTGTGCTCGCTGACCTACACTGGCTCCTGGTCCGGCAACACCTCGACTTTTAAAGTTCTCACCCTTGTATTCAAAATCCTCCATGACCTTGCCCCCCCCTTCCCCCCCCCCCCATCTCTGTGAGCTCCTCTGTATTATAGGTTAAGTTCCCTCAGTTCCCCTCACAGGGTTGAGGGAGCAGTGTGCAGTTGACAGACTACCTGCGGCCTGGAAGTGTAAGATCCTCCAACAGAATGCTGCCCAGTCCACTTCAGGTTTCATTTTAGGCAGGAATTGTACAGGTCCCTGCAGTTGATGACTCCAATGTTGTTGTCTTCATATCTTCTCGCTCTTCCCTCGGAGAATATAGAAACATAGAAGATAGGAGCAGGAGTAGGCCATTCGGCCCCTCGAGCCTGCTCCGCCATTCAATGAGATCATGGCTGATCGTCCAAATTCAGTGCCCTGTCCCTGCCTTCTCCCCATATCCCTTGATCCCTTTAGCCTTAAGAAATGTATCTAACTCCTTCTTGAATATATTTAATGAATTGGCCTCAACTGCCTTCTGTGGTAGAGAATTCCACAGGTTCACCACTGTCTGGGTGAAGAAATTCCTCCTTATCTCTGTCCTAAATGGCTTACCCCTTATATCTATATAAAAAGCAGAGATCAGGCTCGAACTTTATAAATCACTGGTTGGGCCTCAGCTGGAGTATTGTGGACAGTTTTGGCACCGTACTTCAGAAAAGATGTAAAGGCCTTAGAAAGGGTACAGAGGAGGGTTATATCAGGATGTTACCAGGAGGGACTTCAGTTATGAGGAGGGCTTGGAAAAGGTAGAATCGTTCTCCTTGGAACAGAGAAGGTTAAGAGGTGACCTAACAGAGGTTTTCAAGATGATGAGAGGTTTTGATCGAATAAATAGGGGAAAAAAATATTCCCTCTGGCGAGTGGGTCAGTAACCAGAGGTCATCGATGAGGGGAGATGAGGAGAAATGTTTTCACTCAGAGAGTTGTCGGGATCGGGAACGCTCGACCTGAGAAGGAGGTGGAAGCCGATTCCATCAATAATGTTAAAGGGGAGTTGGACGGGTTCTGGAGGAGGAGGAACTGACAGGGTTACGAAGAAAAAGCGGGGATTGTGAGACTGAGCACAGCTGCTCTTTCAGAGAGCCAGCACAGGCACGATGGGCCGAATGGCCTCCCCCCCCCCGTGCCGTATCATTCTATGATTCTATGAATTGTTTACCGAATCCCATCTAGTGGCCGAATGGCAGCACTGCAGCCACCTTCAAGAAATAAAAGCAGTCAGCGTCTGAGTGAGACAGGTTAACGTCTCTGCTTCTGATACAAGGTCTCATGTGACGCGTCAATCTCGCTTTCCACTGTCACATTGTGACTGGCCTGCTCGTTATTCCACTGTTTTCTATTTTTGCTTCAGATTTCCAACATTTAGCGTGTTTTTATTTTATTTTGGCTCTTTATTTACTCCCCCCTCTGCTTCCTTTTAGTTTCTGTTTCATGGTCGTTGCCCCTCTGTTTCTCTCCTTTGCTTCCCTGCCCCTCTCGCTTTCCCTATTTTCCCCCTTTTCCTTCCTCCCGTTCTCCATCTCCTCTCACTATCCTCTGTGTCTCCCCGCCCATCTCTCTTGTCTTTTTTCTCTCCCCCTTTTCTCTCTCTCTCTCCCACAAGCATTCTCCTTCCCTTTCTCTGCACCACTCTGTCTCTCTCATCTCGTGTTCCTGGAACATTGGCCTAACCTTCCTCTCTTTACAGGTGCTGACTGACCCACCCAGCGTTACCAGCATTTTCCATTTTTTATTTTGCTTTGATCAACAGCCTGTATTTATATAGCGCCTTTAAATAGTAAAATATCCCAAGGCGCTTCACAGGAGCGTTATCAAACAAAATTTCCGATGAGACGTTAAACCGAGGCCCCGTCTGCCCTCTCGGGTGGCTGTAAAAGACCCTGCGGCACTATTTTGAAGAAGAGCAGGGCAGTTCTCCCCGCTGTCCTGACCAATATTTAACCCTCAATCAACAACATTAAAAAAACAGATTGTCTGGTCATTTATCTCATTGATGTTTGTGGGAGCTTGCTGTGCACAAATTGGCTGCTGTGTTTCCTACAACTTCAAAATGTGCATCACTGGCTGTGAAGCGCTTTGGGTTGTCCTGAGCACCTGAAATGGTGCGATATAAGAGTAAGTTCTTCTTTACTGTTGAGAAAGTTTGTTGACTGCAGGTTGCCACATTGGGCGGGAGACACACAAACCTCAAAGGCGACACTGGTGAAGTGTCACTGGCTGGGGGGCTGATACATGTAACTGGAGAAATTTTACTCTTACTAATGTTGGTTATGGACCAACTCCCTCGTGTGCACCAGCCAAGTCTCTCTTACTAAAACATACCTTTGTTACCTCTAGACTTGATGATTCCAACGCACTCCTGGCCTCCCTCCCACGTTCAACCCTTTGTAAACTTGAGGTGATCCAAAACTCTGCTACCCGTGTCCTAACTCGCGCCAAGTCCCGTTCTCCCATCACCCCCTGTGCTCACTGACCTACACTGGCTCCCGGTTAAGCAACACCTCGATTTCAAAATTCTCATCCTTGTTTTCAAATCCCTCCATGGCCTCACCCCTCCATATCTCTGTAACCTCCTCCAGCCCTACAACCCTCCGAGATATCTGCGCTTCTCTAATCTTGACCTTTTGAATATCCCCGATTTTAATCGCTCCACCATTGGTGGCCGTGCCTTCAGCTGCCTGGGCCCTAAGCTCTGGAATTCCCTCCCTAAACCTCCCTACCTCTCTCTCCTCCTTTAAGACGCTCCTTAAAACCTACCTCTTTGACCAAGCTTTTGGTCACCCGTCCTAATATCTCCTTATGTGGCTCGGTGTCAAATTTTGTTTGATAATCGCTCCTGTGATAATGTCTTGGGACGTTTTACTACATTAAAGGCGCTATATAAATGCAACCTGTTGTTGTTGAGACAGAAGCCACAGTTGCCGTATATTTGCTCCAAACCCTGAATGATTGGGGGCGTCTAGGACAAGGGGACACTACCCTTAAAATTAGCGCTTTCTCTTTACCCAGTTCTCCGACAAGGGGGCGCAACCCTTAAAATCAGAGCTTTCTCTTTAACCGGTTCTCCTGCCTGTTCCACAGGTGGCAATGCCAGGCATGGACAGCACCGTCACGCTGTGGCAATTCCTGCTGCAGCTTCTCCTGGAGCCTAAGAACGACCACCTGATCTGCTGGACATCCGACGATGGGGAGTTCAAACTGCTCAAGGCTGAGGACGTGGCCAAACTGTGGGGATATCGCAAAAACAAACCCAACATGAATTACGATAAGCTGAGTAGAGCGCTGCGATATTATTACGACAAGGTACAGGTCATTATTTTTACTTCAAGCAAACTGACTGCTTCGTTGCAAATGTCCGAGGCAAACAAGACCACCGTTCTTTTTCAAACCTATTACATAAGAATTAGGAGCAGGAGCGAGTGATACGGCCTATAGTAATCTCGGATGTAATGCTTAAGTTGTCCACCAGAGGGAGACAAATGCTAAGGGGATTATAATTACTAGTCTTAAGGTAAAATTGCATTATGGGTAGAATGACATCATAGGATCCACCATCTTAGATTGCTCGTGCAGTTGAATTGATGTGCATGCCTGTAGTTGTGAGAGCTCTGTTCTCTCCTGGTTCTGTGTAAATTAAAAGCAGAGTTTTGAGTTCCTGAAGTCTCACTTATATCCCTTATTTGGACCTTAACCACCCGGTTATAACACGGCCCCTCCAGCCTGCTCCGCCATTCACTAAGATCAAGGCTGATCTTCGACCTCAACTCCACCTTCCCGCCCGATCCCCATTCCCTTGCTTCCCTTTAGTGTCCAGAAATCTATCAATCTCAGCCTTGAATATACTCAATGACTCAGCCTCCACAGCGCCCTGGGGTAGAGAATTCCAAAGATTCACCACCTGAAATCAGTGCCGGGGGAGTAATGGGGATGTCGGGAGGGTCGGTAGTCAGAGGACACAGATTTCAGATAATCGGCAAAAGAACCTGTGCCGGCTTTTGGAAAGAGCGATCCAATTAGTTCCACCCACTCCCTGCTCTTTCCCCGTAGCCCTGCAAATTTTTCCTTTTAATAATAATAATCAACTTTATTGTCATTGTTAGTGCACAAGTGCAGTACAACGAAATGTAGGCTTGCGGCTCCCGAGAGTGTACATTTAGATTGACATTTAAACATTCAACATTCATTTGGCTTGTAGTATATTAACATAAACATAATAAAGTGCATTGGCAGATGTGCAGGCTTTAGAGTTTATTTGTGGAGTTCAGTAGGATGACAGCCTTGGGAAAGAAGCTGTTCCTAAATCTGGTCGTTCGGGTGTGAATGCATCTGTAGCGTCTCCCAGATGGCAGGGGGGCGAACAGACTGTGGCTGAGGTGGGTAGGGTCTTTGATGATGGTCAGTGACCTCCGTAAACATTATATATCCAGTGCACTTTTGAAAGTTACTATTGAATCTGCTTCCACGGCCCTTTCAGGCAGCGCATTCCAGATCACAACAACTCGCTGGGTAATAAAATGTCTCCTCATCTCCCCTCTGGTTCTTTTGCCAATTATCTTAAATCTGTGATCTCTGGTTACCGACCCTCCCACCAGTGCAAACAGTTTCTCCTTATTTACTCTATCAAAACCCTTCATCATTTTGAACACCTCTATTAAATCTCCCCTTAACCTTCTGTGTTATAAGGAGAATAACCCCAGCTTCTCTAGTCTCTCCACGTAACTGAATGATACCAGGGCTCCAAGGGTTAGATTATGCAGAGAGATTATATAAACTTGTAGTCCCTGGAATATAGAAGGTTAAGGGGTGTTTTGATTGAGGTTTTTAGGATTTTGAAAGGAATTGATAGAGTAGCTAGAGAGAAACTTTTTCTGCTAGTGAGGGAGTCTAAGACAAGGGGGACATGACCTTAAAATCAGAGGCAGGCCATTCAGGAGAGAAGTTAGGAAACACGTCTTCATGCAAAGGGTGGTAGAAATGTGGAACTCTCGCAAAAAGCAGTAGATGTGAGATCAATTAATAATTTTCAATCTGAGAACGATAGATTTTTGCTAGACAAGGGTATTAAGGGGTATGGTTCCAAGGTGGGTCGATGGAGTTAGGATACAGATCAGCCATGATCTCATTGAATGGCGGAACAGGCTCGAGGGGCTGAATGGCCTCCTCCTGTTCCTAAGTTCTACATCCCTGGAATCGTTGTTGTGAATGTCACTCTTGTTTCCATGTAAATGATTCATGTGGACGGAGACTCCTGCGGTAATTTACAAAGCAGTTAATAAAGCAGATGGGATGGTGGGCTTTATAAATAGAGGCACAGAGTACAAAAGCCACGATACGCAGCGGGTGATTAGGATTTGGAATGCGCTGCCTGAAAGGGTGGTGGATACAGATTCAATAGGAACCTTCAAAAGGGAATTAGATAAATACAGGAAACTTTGTGATATCCGGCACCGACGGGACCGGCGTGTTGCCGATCTATCAAAACTGCCGGACATACAAAGTTAATGTTGAAGCATACGGAGGTTTTCATCTCCGTATCTGACAACAAACACTGTTGCTTAGCAACAGCTTCTAAAGAGTCGGCTGCAGCTGCAAGCGTCTCTAGCTGAAGCTGCTGCTACAGCTACAGACCTTGCAGTGCCTGACTGGGAAAAAAAAAAGAACGAGATCTAAAAAAACTTACAGAAAACGGCTCCTGATTTTTGCCGTTAGATCGAGTATTCCGGACATACAACCTTCGGATAAACCAAAGTTTCCTGTACTTGAAGGAGAAAAATTGCAGGGATATGGGGAAAGAGCGGGAGAGTGGGACTAACTGATTGCTCTTCGAAAGAGCCGGCGCAGACTCGATGGGCCGAATGGCCTCCTTCGGTGCTGCACTATTCTGTGATTCACATCTAAAAGAAAAGGCGTGTTTCGGGCAGGGAGAAATGGAATTCTAGAAGCGTTAACTTCTTTCCTTCATTGTGTTTTTTTTTTGTTTAATCTGCAGAATATTATTAAGAAGGTGAATGGGCAGAAATTTGTGTATAAGTTTGTGTGCTATCCAGAGGTATTAAACATGGACCTCAACATGGTGGGCAGGGCTGAGAATGGGCTGGAAACCAGCTTGCCTGAAATGAGTAGACCACAGAAGGACAAAGAGAACCACAGCCAGGAGAAAGCAGCCCCGTCCTCCTCCAAGATTTCCAGCCGTAACGATTACATCCGCTCAGGGCTGTACTCATCCTTCACCTTGAACTCGTTGCAAACCAACCCGAACATCTTTAAGTCCATTAAAATCGAGAACCCTGCTGAGAAACTGCCAGAGGAGAAGAAGAGGCCACCGTATCAGGAGCCAGTGACTGTGATTAAATTTGTAACCAACCCACCTAAAAGGCTGCAGCCGGTCCCTGCGGTCGAACCTGCGGCGATGCCCTCAGTCACGGTGGCCTCGCCGCAGCCGGCGTCAACGGAAGAGTCCCCGTCAGCGCCGAACGTCGTGCCATCTTTCACCACGACTCCGCCCGTCTCCTCCGTCTCGCCCTCTGCGCCTCTCCCCTTGAGCCCCGGCTCGCCCATCCTGACCTCCTCCCTGGATCCGTCCACCAGCTTACCCGTGGAGCCCGAGCTGGCCGCCAGTCCGTCGGACGGCCTGACGCAGTCTCTGGAGCTCTCCTCGGACGGGGAAGACCCGTCGCTGGACCATCCAGAAGCCAGACATCAGAAGGGCAGGTCGAAGAAGCCCAAGGGACTGGAACTCGCCCCCGCACTGGTCATTACCAGCAGTGACCCGAGCCCTCTGGCCTTGCCAAGTCCTCCCCTCCCGGCAGCATCGCTAACACCTGCCTACTTAACCCAGGTCAGTGATCATGGCAGAATGCTCTTCAGGCACCATGTCTATTTCCTGTCGAGTCTAATGGGAATTCTGGTCTAACTCTTTAAAAATGCTAATTAGGATGACATTGTCAACAAGAACATAAGAAATAGGAGCAGGAGTCGGCAATACGGCCCTTCGAGCCTGCTCCGCCATTCAGTGAGATCATGGCTGATCTTCTGCCTCAACTCCACTTTCCCACCTGATCTCCATATCCCTTGATTCAGAGTCCAAAAATCTATCGCTCTCAGTCTTGAATATACTCAATGACTGAGCCTCCACAGCCCTCTGGGGTAGAGAATTCCAACGATTCACAACCCTCTGAGTGAAAAGATTTTTCCCCATCTCAGTCCTAAATGGCCGACCCCTTATCCTGAGACTGTGACCCCTGGTTCTAGACTCCCCAGCCAGGGGAAACTGTCTCTCACTATCTACAAAATCAGTGTTATCAGTCGAAATCAAATTCTCTCAGAGGGTCGTAAATCTGTGGAATTCTCTGCCCCAGAGAGCCGTGGAGGCTGGGTCATTAAATACATTTAAGGTGGAGATAGACAGATTTTTGCAAGATAAGGGAATGAAGGGTTATGGGGAGCGGGCAGGGAAGTGGCTTTGAGCCCAAGATCAGCCATGATCTTATTGAATGGCGGAGCAGGCTCGAGGGGCCAAGGGGCCTATTCCTGCTCCTATTTCTTATGTTCTTATGCTCTAATAAAGTATCCTATTTTTAAAGGGTCACAAACAATAAACTCCAAATTATAAGTAAAACAAAAGGAAACTTATCAAATTATATCATAATGTTCCTGGTGTCTTCAATGCACTCCAGTCCCTCCGGTGCCCACCGGTTGCAGAAGGCCTCGGGCGTGCTCCATCTCCAGGGCCACCCGGGCACGAACATGGCCGCGGCAGAGAGGCAGGCAGCCGGGCCGAACGACCCCCTCGACTGCCCACTGCCTGGACCTGTTAATGACCACCTTGGCCAGGCCCAGGAGCAGTCTCTACGAGGAGGTCCTCCGACCTGCCCGCTCCCCTCCGCACCGGGTGACCAAAGATCAGGAGCGTGGGACTGAAGTGCAGCCAGAAATCGAGGAGCAGCCCCTTCAAATAGTGAAAGGAGGGGCTGCAACCTCTCACACTCTGCGTACACGTGAATCACTGACTCGTCCAGACCGCAGGAATTACTGGCAGCCTGGGAGTCCGTGGATCTGCTTAAAAACCTAGGGAATTCTGGCCTGAGTTTACCACTCTATTGACCAGCAATCCCATTGCTGACCTTTGTTGCTTGTCGTCGACACACATTTCATCACATATTTTGATTGACCGCTTACTGGATTCGATAAATGGTTGGGTGGATGCCCGACTGGGTGATTGATTGCCCTAAGCTCTGGAATTCCCCTACCTAAACCGCTCCGCCTCTTCCAACTCTCTCCTTTTAAGTCTCTCCTTCAAACTTACCTCTATTGAACAAACCTTTGTTCACCTGTCCTAATGGCCCAGAAATTCGGGTCGGAGGCTTCCCGCGGGTGCAAGCCCCCGACCTGCACTTACCTAGCACGCCTGCCGTTGTGTTGTGGGCCCGCGTGGGATTCCGATCCTGAGCCTCCTCCAGCTGCCGACACGCAGTGCTTGCGTATCCCAGGGGCGCAGTTAGTTCGAAGCGTCCCCTGGGATCACGTGGGCCATGGAGAGCCAATCGTAGCAGGGAATCTCCATTCATAAATTTGACAGGAAGTGCTGTCAAATCTAAGAATAGAGATCGGCCCCAAAACCTAACTAAAACTTCAAATAATTTTTTTTTTTAAATCACATTTTTAAAATAACTATAAATTACATAAAATAAGTATTTTAAATGATAATTTAAATTGTGAAAAAATTAATTACAATTTTTAACGGAGCTAAAATAAAGTTACCTTTCTTTAAAGTATTTAAAAATAATAAACCTGTGGAAAAAATGTTTTAATTTTACTTAATTCACCACTTACCTTGTTAAAAGCAGGCCTTGCGACTGCTTTTTAAACGCGCAGCTGCTGGAGACTTACCCTCCCGGAGAAACCTGTAAAAAAAAACGGAAGTTCAAGGTCTACGCGCTGCCTCTCCGGCGCACGCGTTTGACCTGTGAACGCCTTCCTTCAAGGGAACAGAAGTTCCGGTTTCCTATGCATGTGCAGTGCATCCACGAAACCGGCACTTTCGTTGGCCCTACGTGTGAGTACCCAGAGCGTACTCACCCGTGGGGACCCGAATTTCTAATATCTCTATATGTGGCTTGGTGTCTGATTTTGCAATGATTTCGCTCCTGTGAGGTACCTGAGTGGATCTGTGCTGTACCCTCTTCACTGCCTCGACATCCTTCCTATAGTGTGGAGCCCAAAACTGTGCCCAGTCCTCCAAGTGTGGTCTTAGTAAGGTTTTAAATAGATTCAACATTGCATCCTGACTTTTATGTTCTATACCTCTTGCCATCAAATCCAATATTCCGTTAGCTTTGTCGTGGCAGACAGTGCTTGTACCTCTGTCTCTGACCCGTGCTCCCTTTGATCACATGTCCCCACTGGAACATAGGAGCAGGAGGAGGCCATTCAGCCCCTCGAGCCCACTCAGCCCCTCGAGCCCACTCAGCCCCTCAAGCCCACTCAGCCCCTCGAGCCCATTCAGCCCCTCGAGCCCACTCAGCCCCTCGAGCCCACTCAGCCCCTCGAGCCCACTCAGCCCCTCGAGCCCACTCAGCCCCTCGAGCCCACTCAGCCCATTCAGCCCCTCGAGCCCATTCAGCCCCTCGAGCCCACTCAGCCCCTCGAGCCCACTCAGCCCCTCGAGCCCATTCAGCCCCTCGAGCCCATTCAGCCCCTCGAGCCCATTCAGCCCTTCGAGCCCATTCAGCCCCTCGAGCCCATTCAGCCCACTCAGCCCCTCGAGCCCACTCAGCCCCTCGAGCCCACTCAGCCCCTCGAGCCCACTCCTCCATTCAATCAGATCACGGCTGATCTGCACCTCAACCCCATTTAGCCGCCTTTGCTCCATATCCCTTTATACCCTTGCCCAACAAAAGCCTACCCATCTCCGTCTCGAAAGCTCCAACTGCCCCCCAGCATCCACCGCCCTTTGGGGGAGAGAGTTCCAGATTTCCACCACCCTTTGTGTGAAGAAGTGCTTCTTGACCACGCTGGATCGGTGAATTTGCTCCTTTTATCTGTAGCTGGTGACAAAATTCTAATCTTGTGTTTTTCGTTTCAGACTCCATTCTTACTGACTCCCAGTCCGTTACTCTCCAGCATCCATTTCTGGAGTACCCTTTCTCCTGTGGCCACTCTCAGTCCAGCCCGATTACCTGGAACCAGCACGTTATTTCAAGTAAGTATTGGTAGCGGGCTCTCCTGATTGATTGATTGAATTGATTGACTATTTAAGGCCCCGGCACTGCCAATAACTCAGTGGAAAGATGCGCCATCTGGTGGGATTATACAAAGCACCAGGATCCCAGGTCAGACTGCCCAGTCTGTGCTGAGGTGGCCGATCGCCACTGGAGTGCATCAGTTGCCCCCTGGTGTCCTGGGCTAAGGAGGGGGAGAAAGAAACAGCCAAGGTTTCTGATCTCTATCCAGCAATCCCTGTCGGAAATTCCACTTGCCTTGACTTAAGCTGAGAACTGGAGCGAGGTTGGCTTTGAGGCCCCTATTGGTGGCACAGACCTTCCGTCACTCTCTGACTGGAATCACTTGTGAAGCAGGCGAGGTACTGGGGAGCTGCCAGTAACCGCGAGGCTGAGGGCCAACGAGAGTCAGTGCAGGGACAAAGGGGAGGCAGTCGAGCACGAGAGTCAGTGCGGGGACAAAGGGGAGACAGTCGAGCACGAGAGTCAGTGCGGGGACAAAGGGGAGACAGTCAAGCACGAGAGTCAGTGCGGGGACAAAGGGGAGACAGTCAAGCATGAGAGTCAGTGCAGGGACAAAGGGGAGACAGTCAAGCACGAGAGTCAGTGCGGGGAGACAGTCAAGCACGAGAGTCAGTGCAGGGACAAAGGGGAGACAGTCGAGCACGAGAGTCAGTGCGGGGACAAAGGGGAGACAGTCAAGCACGAGAGTCAGTGCGGGGAGACAGTCAAGCACGAGAGTCAGTGCAGGGACAAAGGGGAGACAGTCGAGCACGAGAGTCAGTGCGGGGACAAAGGGGAGACAGTCAAGCACGAGAGTCAGTGCAGGGAGACAGTCAAGCACGAGAGTCAGTGCAGGGACAAAGGGGAGACAGTCGAGCACGAGAGTCAGTGCAGGGACAAAGGGGAGACAGTCGAGCACGAGAGTCAGTGCGGGGACAAAGGGGAGACAGTCAAGCACGAGAGTCAGTGCAGGGACAAAGGGGAGACAGTCGAGCACGAGAGTCAGTGCAGGGACAAAGGGGAGACAGTCGAGCACGAGAGTCAGTGCAGGGACAAAGGGGAGACAGTCGCGCACGAGAGTCAGTGCAGGGACAAAGGGGAGACAGTCGAGCACGAGAGTCAGTGCGGGGACAAAGGGGAGACAGTCGAGCACGAGAGTCAGTGCGGGGACAAAGGGGAGACAGTCGAGCACGAGAGTCAGTGCGGGGACAAAGGGGAGACAGTCGAGCACGAGAGTCAGTGCGGGGACAAAGGGGAGACAGTCGAGCACGAGAGTCAGTGCGGGGACAAAGGGGAGACAGTCGAGCACGAGAGTCAGTGCGGGGACAAAGGGGAGACAGTCGAGCACGAGAGTCAGTGCGGGGACAAAGGGGAGACAGTCGAGCACGAGAGTCAGTGCAGGGACAAAGGGGAGACAGTCAAGCACGAGAGTCAGTGCAGGGACAAAGGGGAGACAGTCAAGCACGAGAGTCAGTGCGGGGACAAAGGGGAGACAGTCAAGCACGAGAGTCAGTGCAGGGAGACAGTCAAGCACGAGAGTCAGTGCAGGGACAAAGGGGAGACAGTCAAGCACGAGAGTCAGTGCAGGGACAAAGGGGAGACAGTCAAGCACGAGAGTCAGTGCAGGGAGACAGTCAAGCACGAGAGTCAGTGCAGGGACAAAGGGGAGACAGTCAAGCACGAGAGTCAGTGCAGGGGCAAAGGGGAGACAGTCAAGCACGAGAGTCAGTGCGGGGAGACAGTCAAGCACGAGAGTCAGTGTGGGGAGACAGTCAAGCACGAGAGTCAGTGCAGGGACAAAGGGGAGACAGTCAAGCACGAGAGTCAGTGCGGGGAGACAGTCAAGCACGAGAGTCAGTGCGGGGAGACAGTCAAGCACGAGAGTCAGTGCAGGGACAAAGGGGAGACAGTCAAGCACGAGCGGGTGTGGAGGGAAGAGCCTTGGTGGTTGATCCCTAGGGGCTGAACTTGAAGTCTGGAGAGAAATGAGGGTGAAAATTCACCTTGGGATGGAATCACACAGGCCGTTTGTTATACATCCCTCCCGATATTCAGTCCCACTGATTTCAATGAGACTGACTATTGGGCGGGGCGGACAACAGGCGGCCCTTGCGATACTACGCGCTTTGTGCTTCCGCCCAAGACGAGTTTCTACTCCTTGGGTTTACCATCCTGAAACAGAGGCACCTGAGAGGTGATGTTATACAGAAAGAACTTACATAAGAACATAAGAAATAGGAGCAGGAGTAGGCCAATCGGCCCCTCGAGCCTGCTCCGCCATTCAATAAGATCATGGCTGATCTGATCCTAACCGCCAATCCACTATCACAGAACCATCTCCTGAATCTAACAGAATTAGACACACGAAATAGGAGCAGGATCAGGCTACACGGCCCCTGGGCCCGCTCCGCTACCCACAGGGCCATGACCGATCCGAACCTAGACTCATGTCCAAATTCCTGCCCGCTCCCCGTAACCCTTAATTCCCTTTACTTCTAGGAAACTGTCTATTTCTGTTTAAATTTATGTAATGATGTAGCTTCTACAGCTTTTTGGGGCAGCATATTCCATGGACCTACCACCCTCTGAGTGAAGTAGTTCCTCCTCATCTCAGTTTTGAAAGAGCAGCCCCTTATTCTAAGACTATGCCCCCTAGTTCTAGTTTCACCCATCATCGGGAACACCCTCCCCGCATCCACCCGATCCAACCCCTTCACAATCTTATATGTTTCAATAAGATCGCCTCTCATTCTTCTGAACTCCAATGAGTAGAGTCCCAATCTACTCAACCACTCCTCATATGTCCATCCCCTCATCCCCGGGATTAACCGAGTGAACCTTCTTTGTACTGACTCGAGAGCAAGTATGTCCTTTCTTAAGTATGGACACCAAAACTGTATGCAGTATTCCAGATGCGGTCTCACCAATACCTTGTACAACTGAAGCAATACCTCCCTATTTTTATATTCTATCCCCCCAGCAATGAAAGCCAACATTCCATTGGCCTTCTTAATCACTTGCTGCACCTGCATACTAACCTTTTGAGTTTCGTGCACCAGGACCCCCAGATCCCTTTGTACTTCAGTACTTTCCAGTTTCTTGCCATTAAGATAATAACTTGCTCTACGATTTTTCCTGCCAAAGTGCATAACCTCACACTTTCCAGTATTGTATTCCATCTGCCAAATCTCTGCCCACTTACTTAGCCTGTCTATGTCCCCTTGCAGGTTTTTTATGTCCTCCTCACTCACTACTTTCCCTCCCATCTTAGTATCATCTGCAAACTTTGATATGTTACACTCGGTCCCCTCCTCCAAATCGTTAATATAGATTGTAAAGAGTTGGGGACCCAGCACTGACCCCTGCGGAACACCACTAGTTACTGATTGCCAGTCTGAGAATGAACCATTTATCCCAACTCTCTGCCTTCTGTTAGATAGCCAATCCTCTATCCATGCCAGAATATTACCCCCAATCCCGTGATTTTTTATCTTAAGCAATAATCTTTTGTGTGGCACCTTGTCAAATGCCTTTTGGAAGTCTAAATACACTACGTCCACTGGTTCCCCTTTATCCACCCTGTATGTTACTTCCTCAAAGAACTCCAGCAAATTTGTCAAACATGACTTCCCCTTCATAAAACCATGCTGACTTTGTCCTATTAAATTATGATTATCCAAATGTCCTGTTACTGTCTCCTTAATAATGGACTCCAAAATTTTACCTACCACAGATGTTAGGCTAACCGGTCTATAGTTTCTAGCCTTCTGTCTACTGCCCTTTTTAAATAAGGGTGTTACATTAGCAGTTTTCCAGTCTGCCGGGACCTTTGCCGAGTCCAGGGAGTTTTGGAAAATTATTACCAATGCATCCACAATCCCTACCGCCACTTCCCTCAAGACCCTAGGATGTAAGCCATCAGGTCCAGGTGATTTATCCGCCTTGAGTCCCATTATTTTACCGAGTACCACTTCCTTAGTGATTTTGATCGTGTTTAGCTCCTCCCCCCCCTTTAGCCCCCTGTTTGTCCAGTGTTGGGATATTCTTAGTGTCTTCTACTGTAAAGACTGATATAAAATATTCATTCAGTGTTTTTGCCATCTCCATATTTCCCACCATTAATTTCCCGGTCTCATCCTCTAAGGGACCAACATTTACTTTAGCCACCCTTTTTCTTTTTATATAACTATAAAAACTCTTACTATCTGTTTTTATATTTTTTGCTAATTTACTTTCATAATCTATCTTCCCTTTCTTAATCAATCTTTTTGTTATTTTTTGCTGTCTTTTAAAGTTTTCCCAATCCTCTATCCTCCCACTAGATTTGGCTACCTTATATGCCCTTGTTTTTAGTCGAATACTATCCTTAATTTCTTTACTTAGCCACGGATGGCTGTCTTTTCTTTTACACCCTTTTCTTCTCAGTGGAATATATTTTTTTGGATTAACTTGCATTAATATAGCGCCTTTCATGACCACAGGATGTCCCAAAGCAATTTACAGCCAATTAAGTACTTTTTTTTTTTAAGTGCAGTCATTGTTGTAATGTAGGAAGCCCGGCCTCTAATTTGTGCACAGCAAGATCCCACAAAACAGCCGCGACCAGTTAATCTGTTCTTTTAGTGATGTTGGCTGAATGATATTGGCCGGCGAGCTCCCCTGCTCTTCTTCGAATAGTGCCATGGGATCTTTTACATTCACTTCAGAGGGAAAACGGGGCCTGGGTTTAACATCTCATCCAGTATATGAGATAGTAAATGGTATGGAGAAGGTAAATCTGGAATATTACTTTCAATTCATTTGCAAGGGGTCACAGGTTCAAACTAATAAAAGGTAAACTTAAGAGTGATGTCAGGAAATTCATCCGCACCCAAAGAGTGATCGATGTGTGGAATAGACTCCCGGCGTAGAATAGTGGAGTGACAACTCTGGGATTGTTTAAGAAACAATTGAATGTTGAAATTGGGGACTGTAGGGTTATGTCTGGATGAATGAACTCATGGGGGTGATTTTTGCCAATGGGGGCGTGTTGGGGGCGGGACTGCTGCTTGTCGGGTTTCAGTCCCGCCCCCAACGACGTCTGACCAACCCACGCTATTTTCCCTTGATTTACCTTGTTAAACCCACCCAGCAGGCTTAGCAGGCCAATTAAGGGGAAGCCAGTGACCGAGAACGTCAGCGTATGATGTTTCATCTGTCAAAAATGAATTGTCATCGTTTGACAGCTTTGAGAAGCTATCAAACACTGACAATCTCTGTTGTTTGGTGAGTTCTTGTACTCCAGGCTCACCAAACCTATTTCCTGAGCAGAAAACAGATGGCTGTTGCATCGGAGAATGTAGCAGCCATTCCGTCATCTCTGCCATTGAGATGTCGGAGCCTCCGGATCCCCAACGGTTGAAGCCTGCAGAAAGAAACAAAGGTAAGTAAACTTTTTCTAACACTTTCCACTCATCTCACATACTTACCCCTCCACACTTGCACCCATCACTCACCTCCACAGCGCACTTTTGGACCCCTCTCACCCCCACAGACCCACTGCTCGCCTCGGTGACCCTGGCAGGGTTTCCCGACATCGGGAAGCCCGCACATCTGATGGAAAAATGGGGATAATCCTCTTAACTGCTTGTTAACTACCTGTAATCCCCTTTCCGCCTCCAGGAGATGGGACCCAGCACGGGTCGGCTACCCGCCTCCTAGGAAGATGGCTTGGGGGCGGGATGGGTACCCACCCCCAGATTCTGCCATTTTCCCGGCAGTCCCACCTCCAAACCCGCCTCCCCATTGCTTCTTTACACAGAGAGTGGTTAGAACATAACATAAGCATTAGAAGCAGGAGTCGGCCATACGGCCCCTCGAGCCTACTCCACCATTCAATAAGATCATGGCTGATCATCGACCTCATCTCCACTTTCCCGCCCGATCCCCATATCCCGTGATTCCCCTGGAGTCCAAAAATCTATCGATCTCAGCCGTGAATATACTCAACGACTGATCACCCCGAGCCCTCTGGTGTGGAGAATTCCAAAGGTTCACAATCCTCTGAGTGAAGAAATTCCTCCACATCTCAGTCTTAAATGGCCAAGCCCTTATCCTGAGACTATGCCCCCCTAGTTCTAGACTCCCAAGCCAGGGGAAACAACCTCTCAGCATCTACCCTGTCAATCCTGCTCAGAATCTTGTATGATTCAATGAGATCCCCTCTCATTCTTCTAAACTCCAGAGAGTATAGGCACGGTGGCATAGTGGTTAGCACTGTTGCCTCACAGCGCCAGGGACCCGGGTTCAAATCCGGCCTCGGGTGACTGTCTGTGTGGAGTTTGCACATTCTCCCCGTGTTTGCGTGGGTTTCCTCCGGGTGCTCCGGTTTCCTCCCACAGTCCAAAGATGTGCGGGTTAGGTTGATTGGCCCTTAGTGTTAGGGGGGATTAAATACATGGGGTTACGGGGATAGGGCTTGGGTGGGATGGTTGTCGTTGTAGGGACCGGGTGCTAGGGTTTGGATGATCAGCCATGATCTCGTTGAATGGCGGAGCAGGCTCGAAGGGCCGAATGGCCTACTCCTGCTCCTAACTTCTATGTTTCTAATCGACTCAACCTCTCCTCATGGGACAACCCTCTCAATTGGAATAGGTTAGAATGTGGAACTCACTACCACAGGGAGTGGTTGAGGTGAATAGCAGAGATGCACTTAAGGGGAAGCTAGATAAACACATGAGGGAGAAAGGAATAGAAGGATATGTTGATGGGGTGAGATGAAGAGGGGTGGGGGGAGGCTCGTGTGGAGCATAAACTCCGGCACGGACCTGTGGGGCCGAATGGCCTATTTCTGTGTTGTAAATTCTATGTAATCCTACGTAATTTGATAATGCCCCTGTGACGCGCCTTGGAAGGTTTTAGGTGCGCTATATAAATCTAGCATCAACTAAAATTAAAAATAAATGGACTAAGGTTTCAGCTGTGGCTCACTGGGTAGTACTCTTGCCCCTCAGTCAGAAGGTTGTGGGTTCAAGTCCCACTCCTGAGATTTGAGTACGTAATCCCTCAGTTTTGCATTGAAGTGTCAGCCTGGATTATGTACTCAAGTCCTGCGGTACTGAGGGGGGTGCTGCACTGTCGGATGAGACATTAAACCGAGGCCCTATCTGCCCTTGCCTGGAGCACAGGGTCAGGTGTGAAGGTTAGCACTCCTGATCTGAAGCACTCCCCATTTTTCAGTCACGTGCCAGCGTAACTGACTGACAGAACTGCCCGCTTACAGATGGTTTCCACATTCTGTGGCCCAGTGTCAAATTTTGCTCCGGTGAAGCACCCTGGGATGTCTTACTGTGTTAAAGGCGCTATATAAATGAAAGTTGCTGTTGAAGACAGGAAGTTTATAAAAAAAGCATAGTAGCAAAATATGTATCATTTAAAGAAATTGTTTTCTTTTCTCTTAGTTTCCTAACATAGTCAACAGCCACATGCAGATCCCATTGTCGAGCGTGGATGGCTTATCGACTCCAGCCTCCTTGTCACCGGACCTTCAGAAGGCCTAACGAGGAAGCTCTCAAGTCAACAAGCCATGACTGTGTGGCAAGGCTACAAGGGGAGCCCCTGTCCAAGAGACAGAGAGGACCAGTGGTGATGGCAACCAGTATCGTTCGAAATCTTTGTTGTCCCAATTCCTTGAGCACTCATCACCGGCAGCAGTGATCGGCGCTCCCTGCTCAGAACAACATGGCATGCTGACATGTAACTGTAGCAATGATGGGATCCATTTTATTGCTTTTTTTATTTGGATTTGGAATCCACTTCTTTTACTGACACCGCTTAATCGAGCAACCGTGACAAGATGTGATGCTGCACCCAATGCAAGCGATAAGAGATGGACAACTTATTGCATATCTCGAGATTTCTATGACACTATCTAGACCAGGTTCCTTTCATTTGTTTTGGAGTCCTTTCACCTGTACAGACCTTTATGTATAGGCTTAAAGAAGTGATCTCCAGGGACACCGATGACCTTTATTTACATCTATGTTGCTGCCTTTATCTTTCATGCACTCGCTGATTAATGGGTTTTAGGGATGAAAATTATGGATAACTGGAAGACCGAGAGCAGCTCATGTCACACCACAGCCTACTCTATCGATCCTAACAGATTGTACGTCATCTGTAGCATGTGAACAACAATTTTCTCATTAAGTGACAATTACTGCAGCTCAAACCAGTCTCAGGCACACCACTGACTTCAGATAACAGGAGACTGGACCCATACGTCTCATTGCTACAGCTTGCTCCTCCTCTTCCTCTCTACAGACCTGTCTGTTGTCCATCATTTGGATCTCATGCCTTTAAGAGTTATAACTTGACAAAGCAGTGCCTGTCCAGTGTCTGCATGGTGCATGTGATGGACTTCTATGACCACACTCCGAGCTCCTTCTGCTCATCGCCTAAGGGCACACTGCGAGTGTGCCTATGTGGCAATTCATGAATGCCGTTTCAGAACGGATGGGCAAAGATGCTGTGCCAGGGCTGGAGAATTCCATCTGTCAAATAAACCCATGGCAGGTTATATTGTTGTAAAGCAAAACCCCTCTTCAACTTTCTAGTAACATCCATTAACTTCATCTCCAATTCTGTCTATCCCTCCATCTCCCCTCCCCTCCATAATGTCTGTCCCTCAATCTCCCCTCCCCTCCATAATGTCTGTCCCTCAATCTCCCCTCCCCTCCCCTTCATAATGTCTGTCCCTCAATCTCCCCTCCCCTTCATAATGTCTGTCCCTCCCTCCAGTTCCAATCCTATCATGTCTCTATTTCCATTTCTGATTGAGCACTCCCCTCCCAAATGGGATCTGTCTGTGTATTTAACCTCCACCTCTAATCGGTAAATATGCCCATTCTTCTATCTCTCGTCCTTCGTTGTTTCTCCAGTTTCCTGCTCCGCTTATATCCATGATGTCCTGTCACCATCTCTCCTTCTCCACTGACCCCTCACCTGACCACGAGGTGGATTTAAAATGCGCTGAGTTCAAGCGGCGGGTTTTGACAAGAGATGTTAATTTTGCGCAAGTGAGCAGTGAGAATGTCTGAAGTCATTTTTTGCACCAAGAAGGTTGGCGAATGAGCAAGCACTCTTTGAAATTCAGTTTCTATTGCTATACTTGACACTAGGTGGGTGAAATCTCCTCTTGTATTTTTCTAGTAGGGAGTGGGATGATTTATTAACCGACATGAACACTGATTTTGTGTGGGTTTCGTGCACGCAGTACAAATCCTTCCAGGTAGATGCTGAGGTGATGGTAACGTCACGTTAGCACTCTTCCAACTAGAGTGGACCTTCATTACACACGGCAAGAGAGCCCCAGGTGGGCAGAGGAAACGCTTCAAGGACACCCTCAAAGCCTCCTTGGAAAAAGTGCAACATCCCCACCGACACCTGGGAATCCCTGGCCCAAGACCGCACAAAGTGGAGGAGAAGCATCCGGGAAGGCGCCGAACACCTCGAGTCTCTTCGCCGGGAGCAAGCGGAAGCCAAGCGCAAACAGCGCACGTCAACCCAAGCACCCGCCCCTTCAATCACCGTCTGCCCCACCTGTGACAGAGACTGTAGGTCCCGCATTGGACTCATCAGTCACCTGAGAACTCGTCTTTAGTGTGGAAGCAAGTCATCCTCAGTTCCAAGGGACTGCCTAAGAGAGAGAGTGAGAGAGGACCTTCATTGGGTCATGTCGGCATGTTGTATACATGGTTGGTGCTTTAAAAGGTAGAAAAGAGGGAAATGTTTATTTTATTTTGTAAATTTATTAATGGTACGTTATCAATTTAGGTACTGTGTTGATTTTCTGAATCCTAGCCTCATTGCAATCCAAGGGATACTGACAGAAGTAATAAATACTTTCCACATTCAACTTGGAAATATATCGCCGCACCTTCATAATTGCTGGGTCAAAATCCTGGAGCTCCCTCCCTAACTAACAGCACTGTGGGAGCACCTTCACCACACGGACTGCAGCGGTTCAAGAAGGCGGCTCACCACCACCTTCTCAAGGACAATTAGGGATGGACAATAAATGCTGGCCCTGCCAGCGACGCCCACATCCCAGGAACGAATTAAAAAAATCCAAGCATCTCACCGGCTTCCACCTCAAGTGGCTCAACTCATCCGACTAGACCTTGTTCCCATCAATCCAAATCATTGAACAATCCTTGGAGGGTGTTGCTTACTCTTGTTTATAGGGATAGTGTCGCTATGCTTTTGGAAGGGGGCGCTAAACCAAGGTTCTGTCCACTTGTTTGGGTTCAAGTGGACATTCAGGATCCCGTTGGTACGATGTGAAGAAGAGCAAGGGGGGTTGGCCCGGTCTCTGGCCAACGTTCCTCCCACAAGGAACAGCAGCTAAAAAAAAACAGATTAACTGGTCATTCGACACACGGCACTTTGTGAGATGTTACTGGTGCAGAATGGATGTCCCATCTGCCTGTACAACTATTGTGGCTGGACTTCACAAAGGAACTAATCGTGTAAAAGCACTTTTGAGATGTTTCAGCATTATATCAAAGCAAGGATCATCAATATTGAAGTCCCAATTCTCAATCAAATCAAAAAGGTTCTGAAATCAAGGTCGGGACAGATGCAAAATAACAGAAAATGCTGGAAAAACTCAGCAGGCCAGGCAACATCCGTGGAGAGAGAAATAGAGTCAACGTTTCGGGTAAACCCTTTGTCAAGACTGTATTTTCTCTCCATGGATGTTGCCTGGCCTGCTGAGTTTTTCCAGCATTTTCTGTTGTTATTTCGGATTTCCAGCATCTGCAGTATTTTGCTATCGGCCAGATGCAGTTGGGACCTGATGGTGTCAGCAGTTTGTAACAATTTCTAACCGAACAAGTTTCAAGAACGAGAAGCACCTTCTGACTGTAATGAAGCAGGTCCTAAAGGTGTGATCAGATCTTTTGATTTGAAGTATCCTTGCATCTATTTAACACTCACTAATGGACGGGAGCTGGTCGACTGTGAAGCTGCAGGGAGCGAGGCCACCTGGGCTCCCGAGCCGGCCAAGCATAAACCAACGGCAAGTGAATTCAAGAATAGATCAAGCTGGTGGAGCACGAATGCACAGGAGTCGAACTTACTGGAACTTGAAACTCTTGCTCCGCTTCCTACGAATGCCTGTAAATTGGGCTGGCCAGGCACGATTCACTCCTTTTTTAAAAGAACGATGCAAAGTGCTTTAAACTGGCTCCGGTGCTGGCTGTGGGCCGCTGTTTCCCCGTCACAGCGAATGTATCTTTTGGTTCATGGAAGTGTACAACAATCAGTAGATCGAGAAACTCCCCACTCCTGTAGACGAGAGATTCAGGCCTTTCCTAATGCTCGAAACAGCAGAAGCAGAGAGAACATTAGAGAGAGCTGTGAAATTGGCCACTAGGGTTGCCATCTGTAGCAGTTCCAAAATTTGTAAAGGGGTGTAACAGTGGTGAGCGGGATGATTACGGCCCAGTTACTTACAGTGAAATTTCATCGGATTGCTTAAGAACAAGCACCTCCGCAGCAGAAGATTCAGAAGTAAATGGAAGAAAAAAAAGCTTTAAAAAAAAAAAATCAGACTTCTTTTGTGTCTGGTTTACTCTTTTTTAGAAATTTCTAAAAGAAGAAAAATCTCACTCACAAACAAGATGAAAAACTGGGCCAATGGGGAAAGAAAGAAGATGCTGGTGAAGTCGCTGTCTGTAATGGAGAGAGTTGTGAAATTGGTCACCGTCTATTACTGAGCTTTGCGAAGTTAATTTTTGGACGTAAAGCCGGGGCAGGGGCGGGGGTTGGATAGCGCCGTGAAATCAACCGTGAAACTGATTATTTTAACCGTGGCGCCTACGAGAGGGAGCCCCGACATGAAGGTCCCGAGTTCCTGCTCATTGCTCGGGTTGCCAACACTTCAGGATCGTGCTGGAGTTGCCAGGAATGAATGATTAATCCGCTAGTCTTGACAAAGGGTTTGACCCGAAACGTTAACTCTGTTTCTCTCTCCACGGATGTTGCCTGGCCTGCTGAGTTTTTCCAGCATTTTCTGTTGTTATGAATGATTAATCTCCCGGACGCCCGCTGTCAGCTGCCCAGGAGGAAAACAAAAAGTAGGGGGCGTTTAAACAAAAAAGTGGTGTGTTTGAACACTTGAGGTACAAAACTATTGGAGGTGGTTTTTAAAAAAAAAAATGGCTGTTTGACTGGGCGGGGCGATCGGAGGCGGGGCTGAATCCTCCAGGAATCTGTCCAATCAGAGTTGGTAACCCTACATCTGGGAATGGGCTCTCAAAACAACAAAGGACCAATCCGCTGCAAGCACTGGCGCCATCCCTCCGAACAGCCAGTAAGCCTGTGCCATTGGCAAGACCGGGCATCAGGTATCTCCCATCTTCTCGGCCAAAGGTGGGTGAACTCCAATAGCCTTAAAGAAAGTACTTTGGATTTTTAAAAAAATCTTTGGACGTAATTGAGAGAACTGAAAATCAGCTGTGGGACACTGGGGTGTCTACAGTGACCACCTTGTTTTAGTGCATCTATGGCACTTGGGTTTCAAAAGGGAAAAGTCTTAAAAAGTTCACGTTTATCGATATTTTTTTAATATGAAAAGTGTAAAGAGCCATGCTTTATTATGTCTATGTTACTGAACAGTTAATTGACAAAACAGGGCTTACTCATTATGGATTAACCTCCATTTACCGAGAACCTATCTGTGGGGGTTTTAAGTGATCAGATCATGTTGGCACTACGGTTATTGATACTTTATACCTTCGGATTGACTGGTGAAATGTGGAATTGTGTATATAGGTGCTGTTTAACTACATAGTCAATGTAAAGGTGTAACGCGTTTGATCTTAAATTACATTCACATCTCCGCCAGACAGAGAGCATATGGGTTGAAATTATACTGTGTGATACTAGTATTTATACTTAATTCATTTACATGAAACTCCTTTGTGCTTTTGAAAGGCATTAGCCTATTTTAGCACATTAATTTGTTAGAATCACAGGCTCATACATCACAGAAGGAGGCCATTCGGCCCATTGTTTCTGTGCCGGCCCTTTTGAAAAGAGCTCTCCAATTAGTCTCCCCCCCCCCCCCCCCTGCTCTTTCCCCACAGCCCTGCAATTTTCTCCTTTTCACGTTTATATCCAATTCCCTTTTGAAAGCTAACATTGAATCTGCTTCCAACACCCTTTCAGGCAGCGCATTCCAGACCATAACAACTCGCTGCTTTAAAAAAAAAATTCTCCTCATCTTCCCCCTGATTTCTTTTTCCAATTAGCTTAAATCTGTGTCCTCTGGTTACTGACCCTCCTGCCAGTGGAAACAGTTTCTCCCTATCTACTCAATCAGAACCCATCATAATTTTGAACACCTCTACTAAATCTCACCTTAACCTTCTCTGCTCTAAGGAGAACAATCCCAGCCTCTCTAGTCTCTCCACATAATTGAAGTCCCTGTGTTTTTGTTTGTTATTAATGTCACACAGATTTCAACCCCTTTGGTTTCATTGTTTCTGGGCTAATTTTTCTGGTCGATGTTTGAGGCAGGGAGAAATTTCAGTGCGACAGAATCAATGGAACTACACTTAACAGAGATCTGGGTTGTGTGGTTAGTTAGAACACTATCCTTTCACCTTTGGGCCCAAGGCGTCAGCTGGGGCTCAGTGGGTATTGCTCTCACCTCTGAGGCAGATGGTTGTTGGTTCAAGTTCCACTCCAGAGACTTGAGCACAAAAATCTAGGCTGATGCTCCAGGGCAGTGCTGAGGGAGTGCTGCACTGTCGGAGGTGCCGTCTTTTGGATGAGACGTTAAACACAGTCCCCGTCTGCTCTATCAGGTGGCCGTAAAAGATCCTGTGGCACTATTTCGAAGATGAGCAGGGGAGTTATCCCCGGTGTCCTGGGGCCAATATTTATTCCTCAATCAATATCGCTAAAAAAAAATCCAGATGATCTGGTCAGTATCGCATTGCTGTTTGTGGGAGCTTGCTGTTCGCAAATTGGCTGCTGTATTTCCCACATTACAACAGTGACTACACTTCAAAAAATACTTCATTGGCTGTAAAGCACTTTGGGATCCGGTGGTTGTGAAAGGCGCTATAGAAATACAAGTCTTTTCAAGGTTGGAATCCAACCTCGACTGATGCAATGATAGTCAATCCTCCCTGATGTCTACCCTAACTAAAATGGATTTGGGACAGTAGAAACCCATTTTCTATTAGGTGACTGCCTACAGCGCACAAATGGGCAATCACATACATAGTAATCTCAAGGACTTCTGGTGTGGGGGAAAAGAAGTGCCATGCTGATTTGGTAAGGGTGCTCTGGGGGGTTATGTCACATTGTTAGGGTAGAGCTTTACTCTGCATCTAACCTGCTTTATACCTGACCTGGGAATGATTGATGCTGACACAAGTTTGAAAGGGAAAACTCTCCGTACCCTTGCCTTGATGTATCGCATTGTTAGAGAACACTTTAACAACAGCAACCAAAGGTTGGTTGTGTGCAGTGTAACTTGGTGTATTTAGCCAAGAAAGCATGTCTGGTCATGCGACAGATTAGAAAGAAACAAAATGTTAAAGCCCCAATGTTGACCTTCACACTGATATACACTCCAAAATGTTGAAGGTTTTTGTTCCAAGAAAATCTGTGTCCTCTTATTTTTCCGTAAGACATCAAAAATATGAATATGATAACGTATAAATGCCCTGTCCCAGCTTAACATTGACCATGCATTGACTGCAATGAATTGACTTTAAAGAAACTCTAGTTTCTAACAAGTCCCAGTCCATATGGCACGACATAAAATGGAACCAAGTACAGGAAACTCTCGTTTAAACGGCACCTAACTATCCGGAATTATCTATTAACCGGCAAAATTCATACTCCGAAAACAACACCTCAATAACCGGAAATGTTGCCGAGTCCGAGTCTCCCGCGGTGGCCGAGTTAGTCAGTGGGGGTAGTTCTCCAAACTGCCACTACTCGGCTTCTTGGCGCTGTCGGAAGTCCGAACACCTCAATAACAGGAGTCTGACTCTCCCGCGCTGCCAGTAGTCTCTTCCCATCTGCCAATTACTGTATACTGCACATTTCTTGATTTTTTAAATTTTTGTTTGTTAAAAATAGCCTCGGTAGATAACCCTCTCCGTCATCCGGAATTTTTAATCAACCGGCAACACGCTGGTCCCGTCGGTGCCTGATATCAAAGAGTTTCCTGTATCACTAAATTGGTTATCTGATCCAGAAGTCAAGGATGCAAGGCCCCGTCTGCCCTCTCAGGTGGATGTAAAAGATCCCACGGCACTATTTCAAAGAAGAGCAGGGGAGTTATCCCCGGTGTCGCGGCCAATATTTATCCCTCCACCACCATCACCTAAAATAAAAGAAGCCCCCAGATGTTCTGGTCATTATCTCATTGTTTTTTTGGGACCTGTTGTAATGTAACATTTCGCTACATTACAACAGTGGCTACACTTCGCTGGCTGTGAAGCACTTTGGGACGTCCTGAGGTCGTGAAAAGCACCGTAGAAATGCAATTGCTTCTTCCAAGTAGTAAAAATGCCACAGTGGTGCAATAGAGGGCACTGTTGTGAAGTTGGGATGGAATGGAGGGAGCTTCTCTCTCTGACTGTGCTGGGCCGAAACTGGGAGTGGGCTATAAATAGGAAAATATTCAATTTCTAGAACTAACTACTCTCTACTCCTCCTCTTCCACACCCCTCGCAAGATAACAAAACGGTTAAAACAGGTAAAAGTGATCGCTTGTTCACTGTTCACCTTGGGTTAGGTCTCGACTCCCCCTCTTGCATTGATGCTCCCCAGTTGAGTTGTGTAAGGTATTTGAAGCTGTGTTTATATTATTTTTTGCATATCCCGATAATGTAAGTGGGTTTTTTGATGGCTGTTGAAATGATATGTCCTTACTTACCTGAGAGAACTGACAATAATATGTTAATGCAAATTGTGCACAGAGTAATGCAAAATGCTTGTTTAAAAAAAAAAAAAAAAAAATCGTTCACAGAAAAGGAGGTTAAAAAAAAGTTCAGTGGATTGTCTTCAAATTCCCTTCGGATTGCTACACCCTGTGGTTGTGGTGGTTTTGAGATTTCTGGTTGGTGCCGGATTTCTAGAAGCCTGGTGTGTTCTCACCTGATTGTACTCAGGATCATGAAAGGTGGGACCAGTGAGCTTTAGCGATGCAATTATCAGTGGATTCTGCCTCCCAGTTCCCCTGGAAGTCAGGATGACCCAGACATTATCCACGGGCCTTTTGAAGAATTGTTTCAGACAGCCCATTTCGACTGTCATTTAAGCGTTACCAGTAATGCTGAGGGAGCCGCACAGCCCTGTTCATTCCCCCTTATACTTCACTCTGTGTTTCATTATTTTACATCTTTTCACATCGGTGTCGGCCGTGGCTCAATGGGGAGCACTCCTGCCTCCGAGAGTAGGTCATTGGTTCAAGTCCCACTCCGGAGACTTCAGCCACATAATCCAGGCCGACACTCCCAGTGCAGTGCTGAGGGAGTGCCGCACCGTCGGAGGTGCCGTCTTTTCGAATGAGACGTTAAGCGAAGGGGTCTGCCTGCCCTCTCAGGTGGGTGTAAAAGATCCCACGGCCTCTATTTCGAAGGGGAGCAGGAGGAGTTCTCCCCAGTACAGTAGCAAAATACTGCGGATGCTGGAAATCTGAAATAACAACAGAAAACGCTGGAAACACTCAGCAGGCCAGGCAGCATCCGTGGAGAGAGAAACAAGAGTTAACATTTCAGGTCTGGGACCCTTCATCAGAACTGGAAAAAGCTGGAGATGTAACAGATATTAAGCAGGTGCAGAGACCGGCGGGGAGGGAGGTGGTTTAGGAGGGGAGGAAGGAATTGAAAGAACATACTGTGCTTATCTAAGAGGCAGGAAAGATAAAATGTTGCAAATGGGAATGGCAAAATCATACAGCATGAAAAATGGGGGCAGGGATTATTGTCTGAAATTGTTGAACTCAATGTTGAGTCCGGAAGGCTGTAAAGTGCCGAATCGAAAGATGAGGTGCTGTTCCTCGAGCTTACGTTGAGCTTCATTGGAACAATGCAAGAGGCCGAGGGCAGAGAGATCAGAGTGGGAGTTCTCCCCGGTGTCCTGGCCAATATTTATCCTTCAACCAACATCTGGTCAGTTACTGTTTGTGGGAGCTTGCTGTGCGCAATTGGCTGCCTTGTTTGCCTACATTACAAGGTGACTACACTTCAAAAGTAGTTCATTGGCTGTAAAGTGCTTTAGGATGTCCTGAGGTAGTGACCGGCACTGGAGAAATGCGAATCTTTCTTTACATTTGTAGCGGGTACAGCTGTTTGCTAGGAAATAAAAAAAACATTTTTAGGAACAAGAGACGTCCAATAGGCTCAAACAAGCCTTTTTGATAAATTTGAGCTCCAATCACACACCATTTCCCCTAAGGCCTTTCCCTCGTAGTATTGCCAACCCTCCTGGATTGTCCAGGAGTTGAAGATTAATCTCCGCTGTGAGAAAACCTGGGAGAAAAATCATAGGGGCATCACAAAATCGGAGGTGGGGGGGGAAAAAGGCTGTTTGACTGGTATCCAATAATCGTCCAATCAGATAACAAGAGTTTGTTCGCTTACCAATGGGCGTGGGAAGGCGGGGCGCAATGAGGATTGACGTGTCACTCAACCAATGGCGGGACGGGGTGGTTGAAGGTGTACGGTCATGTGATGAAACCTTCAGGAATCTGTCCAATCAGAGTTGGCAACCCTATTCTCTCCATTTAATTGGCTCTTGAGCTCACTTATATTCCCCACTTCGATGGCCCTCTCTGGCAGCTATTTCAACAAGTCCACTGCCCTGGGTGAAAATGATCCACTTGATGAATGTCTTCTGAGACGTAACTTCCTAAATTTTCCCGGCAATTAAAAACCTTTCACCCTCACGAACAATTTGCCGAGACATGCATTGCTGGTTTCCCTTCATATTCTGGGAATTCTCACTGAGATTGCCCCTGGGCACTGCCCTATTCCAAAGAAACAGACTTGACATCCTCATCATTTATATTCCTGATAGGTGTCATAGTCTTTGTTACTCTGTGACCTCCCCGAGACATTAATGTCCTTCCTGTGTTTAGGCGCGTTGACTTACCTGGCTCATCACCCTCAAAAAATAATTGGTGGATGACACATGTTTTTAAAAAAAATCATGTGGGCGTCGCTGGCAAGGTCAGCATTTATTGCCCATCCCTAGTCGCCCTCAAGAAGGTGCTGGTGAGCTGCCTTCTTGAACCGCTGCAGTCCGTGCAGTGAAGGTGGCTCCCACAGTGCTGTTAGGGAGGGAGTTCCAGGATTTTAACCTAGCGACGATGAAGGAACGGTCGATATATGTCCAAGTCAGGATGGTGTGTGTGACTTGGAGGGGAACTTGGAGGTGATGGTTGTTCCAAATCCTCTGTTGCGAGTGTGGGAGGTGTTGATGTATTCCAATCGCCATCAGAGGCGCGGGAACCAGTTGCAAGATGCCAGCCCACTATCCAAAACTAGATCTGAAGAACATGGTTAAGGTGAAGCAGAGCAAACAGCACCACCCTGCTACGGGTGTTATGTACACACAGAATTACTTCCAAGGTCACTTAAAGAACTAGGCAGGTAAACTTTGCAGCCTAGAGAGTAAGCACAGCGAGGGCTATTTTTACCGTTGGCCTCAAGTGATCTCCTATAGTGGTCTGAGTATTCTGGGCTGAGAATCACCGGGTGTGGCGTTGCCAACCTTTGTCTTTCGGGTGAGACGTTAAACCGAGGCCCCGTCTGCCTGGTCAGGTGGACATAATTGGCCCCATGTCGCTATTCGACGACGAGCTGCTGGAGTCCTGGCCAACGTTCATCCCTCAACCAACACCAGCAAAAAAAAAGCAGATTAACTGGCCAATTATCTCCTTGCCGTTTGCGGGATCTTGCTCTCTGCTAATTCGCAGCCGCGTTTGCCTCCGTGACGACAGTGACTACGCTTCAAAAAGTAATGAATTGGCAGTGAAACACTTTGGGATGTGAAAGGTGCTATATAAATGCAAGTTCTTTCTTTCTTAATCCATAGGCATGGCTGAGAACTCCAGACCTCGGCTTCAGATTTGAAATTTTATTCTGTAAATACAAAGATGATTTTTGATCTAAACTGAGCAAATTTTGGGGGAACTAAATTGATTCGACTAAAACATGCATTTATATAGCACCTATTAAGTAGTAAAACCTCCCAAGGTGCTTCACAGGAGCGTTATCAAAATTTGACACCGAGCCACAGAAGGAGATATTAGGACTGGTGACCAAAAGCTTGGTCAAAGAGGTAGATTTTAAGGGACGCCTTAAAGGAGGAAGGAGAGGTAAAGAGGTGGAGTGGTTTAGGGAGGGAATTCCAGAACTTAGGGCCCAGGCAGCTGAAGGCACGGCCACCAATGGTGGAGCGATGGAAATCGGGGGTGCGCAAGAGGCCAGAATTAGAGGAGCGCAGAGATCTCGGAGGGTTGTAGGGCTGGAGGAGGTTACAGAGATAGGGAGGGGTGAGGCCATGGAGGGATTTGAAAACAAGGATGAGAATTTTAAAATTGTGATGTTGCTGGACTGGGAGCCAATGTAGGTCAGTGAGCACAGGGGCGATTGGTGAACGGGACTTGGTGCGAGTTAGAAGGAAGAGTTAAGAGGAGTTTTGGATGAGCTCAAGTTTATGTAGAGTGGAAGATGGGAGGCCGGCCAGGAGTGCGTTGGAATAGTCAAGTCTAGAGGTAACATAGAAACTAGGAGCAGGAGTAGGCCATTCGGCCCTTCGAGCCTGCTCCGCCATTCAACGAGATCATGGCTGATCATCCAAACCCTAGCACCCGGTCCCTACACCGACAGCCATCCCACCCAAGCCCTATCCCCGTAACCCTGTAACCCCACATATTTAATCCCCCCTAACACTAAGGGCATGGATGAGGGTTCAGCAGCGGATGAGCTGAGGCGGGGATGGATTCAACTAAACTTGTATTTGATTATTCCTCATTAAAATGAAGGCTCATCTCTCTATCCATTCTTAATTGATTCGCTCCCAGACTGTGGAGCTCCTTTGCTTCTATTGCTTCCGCTCCCTCCTGTAATCCAGCAAGTGTTGAAAGCCCAAGCTTGGTATTGCCTAGCCACTACTGCTAGGTTAACCTGGTCTTTTGCTCCCACTCTGTTATACCTCGATGGATCTCCTGCCTTGTGTGGACCTCAGGAAACTGAGGATGCGGATTTTGAGCTGATTCCCCAGAAAGTTCCACCCCCTGACCACCTCTCTCCCCTGTTCTGACCCGACTGAGTTCACGGACTAATAATCCAGAGGTAATAACAACAGAAAATGCTAGAAAAACTCAGCAGGCCAGGAAACATCCGTGGAGAGAGAAATAGAGTCAACGTTTCAGGTCAAAACCCTTTGTCAAGACTGAAAAAGCACAGGAAATGAAACAGATTAAAAGGCCAGTTTGGGGACTGGGAGAGAACTAAAGAGAAGTGAAGAGACATTAAGAGGTATTCAAAACCAGACGAGATGGTGATAGGACTAGTGGAGACAAAAGACGGCTCTAGATTAGGTGTGAAATGCGCTGGCAGAACGGGAGACAGCTGCCATTTGGGAGAGAAAAAAAGGGGGAAGGGCCAAAACAAAGGTGTGGATAAAAAATATATGTAAAAATGTAATAGGGGCCGAGGTTATGATCTGAAATTGTTGAACTCGATATTGAGTCCGGAAGGCTGTAAAGTGCCTAATCGGAAGATGAGGCCTGGGCTAATAAGACCGGCAAAACATGAGTTCTGATCCTACCATGGGTTTGAGAATGTAAATCCAATTTAATAAGGTGGAATTGAAAGACCAGGTATCAGTAAACTTGAACTGTCGGATTGTCTTTAAAATCCTAACAGATTCCCTAATGTCCTTTTTGAGAAGGAAACCTGCTGTCCTCACCCGGTCTGGGCCTAGATATGACTCCAGTCCCAAGCCAACATGGTTGACTCTTAAGTGGCCCTGTGAAGTGGCCGAACAAGCCACTCTGTTGTATCAGGGGTGGGCAATAAATGCAGGCCTTGACAACAAGGCCCACATCCCGAGAACGAATATTCAAAACTGTCAGCGGAGGGAGGCGTTACTGTCGGCGCTGTTGCTATTCTGGGGGCATTGAGTTGGAGTCTGGTGGAAATGCCATGGCTGAATCACTCTCTCAAATGAAAACAGTGTCAGTGTGGGAGGAATGTGAATCCTTGCCGTCTCTTAACCCCACTTGTGTTAAATGAGGTCAAATCCTGCAGGATGATTAGTCAGAGTTGTAGAATGTCTGAAGGGCACGGAGTGTTATCTTGTGCATTTATTTATTCTCTTCTCTCGCGCTCTCTCCTTGCTCGGTTATTTTTTCCAAGTTACTTCTTTTCATTTTCAGGCTTACAGCTTTGTGAACGTTTTCACACTGACTCTGGGAGGCTCCCCCCCCCCCCCCTCCCATCTCCAATCATTGGTGCGGAAAGAGACCCTTGCAATTCCACCCCCCGCCCCCCCCCCCGCAAACCTCTCCGCCTCTCTCTCCTCCTTTAAGACGCTCCTTAAAACCTACCTCTTTGACCAAGCTTTTGGTCTCCTGCCCTAATATCTCCTCATGTGGCTCGGTGTCTATTTTTTCCTGCTGACACTCCTGCGAATCGCCTCGGGATGTTTTACTAGGTAAAGACGCCGTATAAATGCAAGTTGTTGTTGTCGCTGTTGAAATGGTTCGGGTCTCACGCTGCATCACTCGCTCGGTCAGCTGGCTGTCCGCCCAAATGATGAAATAGCCACTACCACGTTTGGGTAGAAGTTGTGATCGGTGCTGTTCTTGTGCAAACGCTTATCGCACTTGTACCAGACTCCGTGCTGCTGTCACGACCGTTAACCCAAATGGAGCAGACGCGGTGCTAACTCACCTTGAAGAGGAATTGGCCTGAGTGAACCTAGGAACAGGAGGAGGCCATTCAGCCCCCCGGCCCTGTTCCGTCATTCAATGAGATCATGGCTGATCTGCAGCAATACTCCATTTTCCCGCCATGGCTCCATATCCCTTAATAACCTTGTCTAGCGAAAACCTATCGCTCCCAAATTCAAAATTAGTAATTGGCCTAGCATCTACGTATTGCTTTTTGTGGGAGCGATTTCCACACTTTTACCAGCCTCTGCATGAAGACCTATTTCCTAACTTCTCTCCTGAATGGACTGGCCCTGATTTTTAGGGTTCTGTCCCCTTGTCCTAAACTCCCCCAATCATTCAAGCTATGTGGCAACTGCATCTTCTATCTCACTTTTAATAAGAGAGACTAGGCTGGTGCACGTGAGGGAGGTGGCCCATAACCAACAGTAGTAAGAGTAACATTTCTCCAGTTACATCTCCAGGCAAATCTATCAGCCCCCAGCCAGTGACACTCACCAGAGTCGTCTTTTGAGGTTTGTGTGTCTCCAGCCCAACATGGCAACCTGTAACCAGCAAACTTTCGCAACTGTAAAAGAAACAACGTGCATTTATATCACACCTTTTCACAAGTTCAGGACGTCCCAAAGCGTTTCACAGCCAATCAAGTACTTTTGAAGTGTCGTCGCTGTTGTAATGTAGGAAACGCAGCAGCCAATTTGCGCACAGCAAGCTCCCACAAACAGCAATCTGATAATGACCAGATCATTTGTTTTAGGTGATTTTGTTTGAGGGATCAATATTGGCCAAAACTCTAGGGAGAACTCCGCTGCTCTTCTTCGAAATAATGCCATGGGATCTTTTATGCCCGCCTGAGAGGGCGGACGAGGTCTCGGTTTGACGTCTCATCCGAAAGATCCTGACAGCGCAGCGTCACCCTCAGTACTGCTGAGTGGTAGCCTGGATTATGTGCTCAATTCTCTGGAGCAGGACATGAACCCGCGACCGTCTGACTCAGAAGCAAGAGTGCCACCCACTGAGCCACGGCTGACACGGTACTCGAGAGCCTGCCCAAGTTCAGGACCCCTGTGACAGTCTACAGCCAAGGGGCTGTTAACCACTCATAATTCTGTGTCGTGTGTTAACATAAATATGAGCCAGTTAGCATGTTTAAAATCAGGTTCAATTGGAAAATCTAGAGACAGGATGGGGAAAGGCACCCAATGTCCTCGGGGTTATGATGTTCCTGAAGGGAGAGAACACTTGTAGATTCCTGCTCACGCCCCCTGCCTCATCTGTATTACAAAGCTGTGTTCAGTAAGGGTGATATGGCAGGACTGTTGGCGCTCCACACTTGCCCCGTTTACCCTGCATGGTGAACTTGGAGCAAAGTTGGGACAACTAGCACGATTGTTGAAAGGTCGCGGTTGCAACTTTTGAATTCCGGCTTCAGAATTTCCCAGGCTTTAGGGCAGCAATGGCACAGCTGGGCTGTAATGGGCAGGGCTGAGACCTGAGAGTAAAATGGTAGCCCTTCCTATCCTTGGCATCAACCATTTACTTTAACCAACGGCTAACTTTGACCCCCCCCGGCCCCCCGCCCCACCACAGAGGCAGGGAATGGAACCATCTCATAGCTGTCCCATAAGAATTAGGAGCAGGAGTCGGCCATACGGCCCCTCGAACTTGCTCCACCATTCAACAAGATCATGGCTAATCTTCGACCTCAACTCCACTTTCCCGCCCGATCCCCATATCCCTTGATTCCCCTAGAGTCCAAAAATCTATCGATCTCAGTCTTGAATATACTCAACGACTGAGCATCCGCAGCGCTCTGGGGTAGAGAATTCCAAAGATTCACCACCCTCTGAGTGAAGAAAATCCTCCTCGTCTCAGTCCTAAATGGCCGACCCCTTATCCTGAGACTGTGAGCCCTGGTTCTAGACCCTCCAGCCAGGGGAAACAATCTCTCGGCATCTACCCTGTCCCAAAGCAAGTGCACCCTCAGGTCCGTGTTGCAGTGCTGTCCTTGACGGCACTGTGGGGTAACCAGCGTGGACAGGAGGTCACGAGCTGTTCGGCTGCGCAATGTGAATGCCCCCGGGGAGGACCCTTAAAGCTCACTGAGTCCGTTCACATTCACACCTCAGAAACTCAGCCAGAATACCCGGGCCAGAATTTTAAAAAAAACACCTCCTCAAATATTTTTTATGTCTTAGAATTTATTATCAAAAGAATAAAGATGCGTTGCTTCGGTTCGGTGATTTTCAACGGTATTCTGGAATATTCCGCAGGATCGTTGGGAAAAAAGAGAATGTTGTAATAGATTTATTTTTTCAAATCTTTTGGTTCTATTCTTAATATCAATTGTTTGCGGATCAAAAGAAGCTGCCAACTGATTGTTGTTGTAAGAATGAATATTTGTACTTTCTGGTAGAAAGGTGAAAGTTAAATTCAGCTAAAGTCCAAAAGACAAAACTGGGGCGGAACTCTTCCCACCGTAGGCCTTCGGCAGGGCCTGGCCTGCAGTGGAGGCTTGTTGGAAAACCGTGGATAGGTAGCCCATTGATTGGATAGATGGGAAGTCACGGCCATCGGATGAGCAGGTGAGAACCTGCAGGTGATGTGGGGGGGGTGCGGGCCTCAGAAAATCTCGCCCCAAAGCAGCTATAATGAAGGTGGGTGACGGGGTTTGAGTTCATACAGTGACTGATATAACTTATTGCCGCTTAAACTGCAGCTCCCTTCCATGGCTTAGAGGTAACTACCTAGCTCAAGGCTGACTGAGCAGGAAGATCCCATGCGCGATCCTTGGTACGCGCTGAGTAAGCTGTTCCCAGCTCAAGAATAGTCGGGGCACTACGTGTGTTTGACCCTGCGTGTACGACCCTGCTTAGCATGTTGACTATAACTGAGGATATATTTGGCAGTCTCCTTCGATCTGTGTGTCGACCTCCATTAGTGACATTTGAGTCTCTAGAAGAATCTCAATCTATGGATAAACCTTTCTCCATTGAACGAGATTCAATATCTTGTCTGTACTCAGTATATGGACAGATGTGGAATCGATGGAACACGGAGATAATTTGCAGGCCTCCACCACTGGTGATAGGCTGCTGACTTTCAGTGGGGGAGACTCCAGATGGCCTTGCAGGACGACCTCGAGCATCTCTGGGCCTAGAAGGCCCGGCTGTAGACTGGGCTGGCTGGATGACGGGCAGCAGCAAGGGCACTGGTGGGGTGGGAGCATGAATGCTGTCATCCCGAGAGAGGACAGCAGGCTCTTGCTCCACGGAGCCACTGCCACTCCTCCCGGGGTGGCGCCTCAGCATCCCTAGCCACCTGTTGGGGCACAGATTGCTAGACTGCTGTGACACCCTGCAAGCCCCTTTCCACACTCGTAAACCCAGCTGTGACACCACATCAATGGATTTTCGCGACAGTATGTTTTCAACATGAGGCATCATTGTGGACAACCTGATCAAGGTGGGCATGTCCACTCATGAGGCCAGACCAGGTAGCTCGTCGCCAAACTACCTGATCCAGCCGTGTTAGCTCGAAGTTCCTGTCTCATTGCTGACCGTCACTCTTGTTCTGTTTATATGAAATGATTATTTTACCCCCTTTCTCATTCTGACGCAAGTACTTTTGAAAATCGTGAAATGATCAAATCAATTCTTTATGGTGAATGCGTTGGATTTGTAGAAATTTTAAAAAAGTGCAACTGAATAAATAAATATATATATAAAACAATATATATATTTTCTGAAATAAAATTGAGCCCAACCGAAAGGGAAATTGATACTATTTGGTTTGGCAAAATATGTATAGACAATCAAAGAGAGTGGCTATTTTTGTTGTATATTTGAATTAAAATATATATATATGTAAACTTCCGGCTCAGAACCTTTTTTTCTCATATAGATACAAAATTTAAGACATGAATTCTGCCTTTTTTTGGACTCGGAGTAGAAGCAAACCCCAGTGTCAGCTGTGCCTTAGTGGGTAGCACACTCGCCTCTGAGTCAGAAGGTTGTGGGTTCAAGTCCCACCCCAGAGACTTGAGCCCAAAATCTGGGCTGACACTCCCAGTGCAGTGCTGAGGGAGTGCTGCACTGTCTGAGGTGCTGTCTTTTGGATGAGACGTTAAACCAAGACTCAGGTGGACGTAATAAAAGATCCCGTGGTACTATTTTGAAGAAGAGCAGGGGATTTATCCACGGTGTCCTGGCCAATAATTATCCCTCAATCAACAGATTATCTGGTCATTACAGGTAGACTATCCTTTATCCGAACTTCCGAAAACCTCTAAAAACCGAAAGTTTTTTTGTTCAGCGTAAGTCGTGCGCACGACATGACCAGAGTGGCGCACGACTTACGCTGAGCAGGGCAGAGGGTCACAGAGTTCCCTCCTGGGTAGGAGATTGCAGGCCGAGCCGGGCAGTGTGAAGGAGGTACCGGGAAAGTGAACCCAACAATACAGCGGCCCGTCCGATAGCTGCAGCGGCCCGTCCGATATTCTTTTCTTCACCCCCCCCCCCCCCGACCCGACCCGAACCGAACCGCGGCCCGTCCGATATTCTTTTCTCCCGAACCGCGGCCCGTCCGATATGCTTTTCTCCCGACCCGAACCGCGGCCCGTCCGATATGCTTTTCTCCCCCCCGACCCCCCCCCCATGACCCTCCCCGACCCCGACCAACCCCGACCCCCCCCGACCCCGACCCCCCCCCCCGACCTGAACCGTGGCCCGTCCGATATTCTTTTCTCCCGACCCGAACCGCGGCCCGTCCGATATGCTTTTCTCCCCCCCCCCCCCCCCCCCCCCGGACCCTCCCCGACCCCGACCCGACCCCACCCTCGCGCGACCTGACCCGCGGCCCGTCTGATATTCTTTTCTACCCCCCACCCGACCCCCCGACCTGATTTGCGGGCCAGCTTAGTAGGAGTCAGCCAATATCCAGCTTTCCAGAGAAGCAGGAAGGGGAATGAGACATGGAACAGTCGCAAGAGGTAGCCTGAACTTTTACAATTTATATTAAATACAAATTTCCCAGTCTTTTAATAATACCTACTGAAATCCGAAAAATTCCGAAAACCGAAACTCAGCTGGTCGCAAGGCTTTCGGATAAGGGATAGTGTACCTGTACCACATTGCTGTTTGTGGGAGCTTGCTGTGCGCAAATTGGCTGCCATGTTTCCTACATTACAACAGTGACTACACTTCAAAAGTATTTAAGTGGCTGGAAAGCGCTTTGGGACATCCTGAAGTCATGAAAGACGCTATAGAAATGCTAGTTTTTTTCTTTTTCAGTGTGGGAGGAGAATCCTCAATATGTTGTTGGTGGCCTCCCATCTTTGTCATTTTATAAAAGGGGTCAGCCCTCCATCCCCCAGCTCTCTCCTCAGGGCCCCATGCACCCAGGTGTGTTACAGCAGACACCCGAGTCCGCCCCGCCCCCCCCCCCCCCCATATCCCATCCCCAGTTTGCACGGAGTTAGCTGATGCCAGGCTGGTGGGGCTGCTACATTGGACCTCGACACCTGAGTTACAGAGAGGGATATCGACCAGTGTTCCCATGCTCGATCGCTTTCTAGCAATCCTTGCTGGAAGTTCACGTGTGTGGATGTTGGTTTAGGTGAGGTTAGGATTGGACTTGTCTGAGTGATGTCCCTCCGCACCCCCCTTCCCCAAGAGTTTCTTTCCAGTTCTTTCTCAGGCTGTGGGCAAGGCTGGCATTTAATGCCCATCCCTAGTTGCCCCATGAGAAGGTGGTGGTGAGCCGCCTTCTTGAACCGCTGCAGTCCGTGTGGTGAAAGTACTCCCGCAGTGCTGTTAGGGAGGGAGTTCTAGGATTTTGACCCAGCGATGAGTTGAATAGTTGACATTCAGCCCTGGTGATCGCACTTGAAGAATGGCCACTTTGGGGTACAGGTGAGGGCCCATAATGATGGTTATCACGTGGATTTGGACAAAAATGTTGATGAGTCTCAGATCAGGTCTGAGTGGTTCAGTGGGCAGCACTCTTGCTTCTGAGTCTGAAGGTTATGGGTTCAAGCCCCACTCCAGAGACTTGAACATATAATCTAGGCTGACTGAGGGAGCGCTGCACTGTCAGAGGTGCCATCTTTCGGATGAGACGTTAAACTAAGACCCCGGTCTGCCCTCTCAAGTGGACATAAAAGATCCCATGGCACTATTTTGAAGAAGAACAGCGGAGTTCTCCTGGTTTCCAGGCCAACCTATCCCTCAACCAGCATATTCAAAACAAATTATCTGGTCATTTATCTCATTGCTGTTTGTGGGAGCTTGCTGTGTGCAAATTGGCTGCTGTGTTTCCTACATTACAACAGTGACTACACTTCAAAAAGTACTTCATTGGCTGTAAAGCGCTTTGGGACATCCTGAGGTCATGAAAGGCGCTATAGAAATGCACATCTTCTATATGCCCTTGCCATTCACCAGTCATAAAAACATAAGAAATAGGGGCAGGAGCAGGCCATTTGGCCCCTCGAGCCATTTAATGAGATCATGGCTGATCCGATTTTGTCCTCAACTCCACTTTCCTGCCTGTTCCCCAAAACCCTCGATCCCCCCTGTTGCTCAAACATCTGTCGATCTCTGCCTTGAATATATTCAATGCCTCCGCCTCTACAGCTCTCTGGGGAAGAGAATTCCAAAGATTCACGACCCTCTGAGAGAAGAAGTTCCTCCTCATCTCCGTCTTAAATGGGCGACCCCTTATTCTGAGACTATGCCTCCTTGTTCTAGATTCCCCCACGAGGGGAAACATCCTCTCAGCACCAACCCTGTCAAGCCCCCTCAGAATCTTATATGTCTAGGGAGATGGTAGTGGTACTCTTGTCTCAATTACCAGTTAAAGTTATGGGCTGCAATTACAGACTCGGTGTGAGGAAAATTAGCTGACTAATTCAGCGTGTTGGTTTGGGGGATTTTACACAAGGACAATTTTGCCCTATTTTTAGGAAGCAAAACATTGAGCTGGTCTCCAGATAAGGTGAGTGTTTACCTATATCCAGCGCTCCTTATCACACACCCCTCCTCCCAGGACAAGGTCCAGGTGGCTCATGTGGAGGAACATTCTTAATGGACCAAATGGCCTGTTTCTCTGCTGTAATATTCTATGATTTGTGAGCATTAAAGGTGTCAACTATTGGTGGTGCTCCTGATTCAGCCTCAGCCTTAGCAGGTGGCATTTTACTGCTCCATATATGGAACGAGGCACCCATCCGTGCTCTCTCTGGCCGTGGCGTGTTGACCGAGCCAGGAGTCCATGCTCTTGTCTCTTTTCTTGCTCACTGGCAAAGGAAGGTAAGAGAATGTTCTCAGGAGGCAGAGCAACACCAACTTTACACCAACAAAATCTGCCAAGAAAATTCAGGAGGAACTTTCTTTACCCAGAGAGTGGTGAGAATGTGGAACTCGCTACCACAGGGAGTGGTTGAGGCGAATAGTATAGATGTATTTAAGGGGAAGCTAGATAAACACATGAGGGAGAAAGGAATAGAAGGCAGGGGGATGGGATACAGAGTGGAGCTATAGTAGGGGGTGATTTACAGCCAAATACGGAGGAAAAAACAAGTCAGCTGGGAAGGCAGAGCAAATATGTGAAGGCAAAAGGGAATATGGCAAGGCTGGAAGGCATTTATTTTAATGCAAGGAGTCTTGCAAATAAGGTGGATGAACTGAAGTTGTTGTTGAACACGTGGGAGTACGATATTGTTGCTATCACGGAGACATGGTTGAGGGAGGGTCAGGACTGGCAGCTCAATATTCCGGGGTATAGAATCTTCAGGCGAGACCGAGGGGGGTGTAAAAGGGGAGGGGGTGTTGCAATATTAATTAAGGAGTCAATTACTGCTGTAAGGAGGGATGATATATCAGTGGGTTCCTCTAATGAGGCCATATGGGTAGAACTTAAAAACAAAAAGGGGGCAAGCACTTTGCTGGGAGTGTACTATAGGCCCCCAAACAGTCAGGGGGAGATAGAGGAACAGATATGTAGGCAAATCTCAGAGAAGTGCGAAAATAATAGGGTAATAATAGTGGGGGATTTCAACTTCCCCAATATTAATTGGGATAGTCAGAGTGTGAAAGGCTTAGAGGGTGCAGAATTCTTAAAGTGCATCCAGGAGAGCTTTTTGAGCCAACATGTAGAAAGTCCTACAAGAGAGGGGGGCGGTACTGGACCTAATTCTAGGGAATGTAGCCGGGCAAGTGGTGGAAGTGTCAGTAGGAGAGCATTTTGGCGACAGTGACCATAATTCGGTGAGATTTAAGGTGGTCATGGAAAAAGACAAAGACGGCCCGGAAATAAGGGTTCTAAATTGGGGGAAGGCCGATTTTAACATGATAAGGCAGGATCTGGCCAAAGTGGACTGGGAGCAGCTACTTATAGGAAAATCCACATCAAAGCAGTGGGAGACTTTCAGAAGGGAAATAGAGAGAGTACAACGCCAACATGTTCCCGTAAAGGTCAAGGGTGGGACCAACAAGCAAAGGGAACCTTGGATGACAAGGGATATACAAAAATGCATTAGGAAAAAAAGGGGGGCTTTTGGCAGTTACAAAAGACTAAAGACGGAGGAAGCCCTAGAGGAGTGTAAAAAGTGCAGGGGCATACTTAAAAAAGAAATTAGGAGAGCGAGGAGGGGCCATGAAATAACACTGGCGAGCAAAATAAAGGAAAATCCTAAGATGTTTTATAAGTATATTAAGGGCAAGAGGATAACCAGGGAAAGGGTAGGGCCCATTAGGGACCAAAGTGGCAATCTGTGTGTAGAGCCAGATGATGTAGGCGAGGTTTTAAATGAATTTTTTGCATCTGTGTTCACTATGGAGAAAGACGATGTAGACATAGAAATCGGGCAAGGGGACTGTGATATACTTGAACATATTAGCATCGAGAGGGAGGAGGTACTAGCGGTTTTAGCAGGCCAAAAAGTGGATAAATCCCCAGGCCCGGACGAGATGTATCCCAGGCTGTTGTGTGAGGCAAAGGAGGAGATTGCAGGGGCTCTGACACAAATTTTCAGAACCTCTCTGGCCACAGGGGATGTACCAGAGGACTGGAGAACAGCTAACGTAGTACCATTATTCAAGAAGGGTAGCAGGGATAAACCAGGGAATTACAGGCCAGTGAGCCTAACATCTGTGGTAGGGAAATTATTGGAAAAAATTCTGAGGGACAAAATTAGTCTCCACTTGGAGAGGCAAGGATTAATCGGGGATAGTCAGCATGGCTTTGTCAAGGGTAAATCGTGTCTGACCAATCTGATTGAATTTTTCGAGGGGGTGACTAGGTGTGTGGATGAGGGAAATGCTGTGGATGTGGTATACATGGACTTCAGTAAGCCTTTTGACAAAGTCCCGCATAGGAGACTGGTCAAGAAGGTAAGAGCCCATGGGATCCAGGGTGCCTTGGCACGTTGGATCCTAAACTGGCTGAGTGGCAGGAGGCAGAGGGTGATGGTTGAAGGTTGCTTTTGTGACTGGAAGCCTGTGTCCAGTGGGGTACCTCAGGGATCGGTGCTGGGTCCCTTGCTGTTTGTGATCTACATAAATGATTTGGATGAGAATGTAAAAGGTATGATCAGTAAGTTCGCAGATGACACGAAAATTGGTGGGGTGGTGAATTGCGAGGAGGAAAGCCTCAGGCTACAGGACGATATAAACGGGTTGGTCAGATGGGCGGAAAAGTGGCAAATGGAATTTAACCCTGAAAAGTGTGAGGTGATGCATTTTGGACTGACAAATAAGGCAAGGGAATACACAATGAGTGGTAGGACCCTAGGAAGTACAGAGGGTCAGAGGGACCTTGGTGTACATGTACATAGATCCCTGAAGGCAGCGGAACAGGTAGATAAGGTGGTTAAAAAGGCATATGGGATACTTGCCTTCATTAGCCGAGGCATAGAATATAAGAGCAGGGAGGTTATGATGGAGCTGTACAAAACGCTGGTAAGGCCACAGCTGGAGTACTGTGTGCAGTTCTGGTCGCCTCACTATAGGAAGGATGTGATTGCTTTGGAGAGGGTGCAGAGAAGATTCACCAGGATGTTACCTGGGATGGAGCGCCTCAGCTATGAAGAAAGACTAAACAGGCTGGGGTTGTTTTCCTTGGAGCAAAGAAGGCTGAGGGGGGACCTGATTGAGGTGTACAAAATGATGAGGGGCATAGATAGGGTAGATAAAGAGGAACTTTTCCCCTTAGTAGGGGGGTGTGGTGATTATTTCCTATGTTTAATAAGAAGTATTGTGATTGGTGAATGAGGTGGTTGTTCTCTGTGTTAGTAAGAAGTATTGTAATTGGTTGTTTGTTTCTACTATGAGATATATGCTGTAAACTCATTGGTAGTGGATGTCAGGTGATTTAAGATGGCCACCACAAATCACCTGACATCCACTACCAATGAGTTTACAGCATATATCTCATGGTAGAAACAAACAACCAATTACAATACTTCTTACTAACACAGAGAACAACCACCCCATTCACCAATCACAATACTTCTTATTAAACATAGGAAATAATCACCACATTCACCCCTCCTTTTAAAACACGCTCCAACCTAACACAACCTTTACAATTTATAATCAATTTATTAACTTTTTATCAGAATGGAGCAATATCTTCAACCAGAACGATTCAATGCTGACCCTAATTCTGCAGGAGTGGATGATAAATGGAAACATTGGTATTGTACATTTACAAACTTTTTGGGTGTGTTGGAACAAGAGTCTCTGAATAAGCTGAATATGCTGATCAACTACATTGCTCCGGATGTGTATAAGTATATTTTGGACTGTAAAACTTACGAATTGGCTATTTCTACATTGGAGAAGATTTTCGTTAAACCAAAGAATGAGGTATTTGCACGTTATCATCTATCTGCCCGTAGGCAACAGGTGGGAGAATCTTTGGATACTTATTTACAAGCACTTCGGCACCTTAGTGCTAACTGTAATTATAAAGCCGTGACGGCCGAAGAATATAAGGAAGAATTGGTACGGGATGCTTTTATTAATGGACTACTGTCTAGATCAATTCGTCAGCGGTTGTTAGAAAATAAGACTTTGGACCTCAAGAGTGCTTTTGAGCAAGCTTCTACATTGGATATGGCTCAGAGAAGTTTGGATTATTATGCTCTTTCTAATCGACCTGCGACTGTGGTTTCGGCAGTTCCGGACGAAAAAGAATTAGGTGGACTTAATGGGAGTGGTTTACTAGATTCTGAAACAGTTTCTGCTTCGGCGGCTGTTGCCTCTAGGATTCAGAAGTGTTATTTTTGTGGGAACGTCCGGCATCCTCGTTTGAAGTGTCCTGCCCGGGAGGCTGTGTGTAGTAAATGTGGAAAGAGAGGTCATTATGCACGTGTTTGTAAATCATTAGGTTCAATTACCTCCTCTTCTGCGACTATTCAACCTGTAGAGAGGGCGTTCATTGCATCAATTTCTGCTGCATTTGCTCATGGCCTAAACAAAGCTATAGTTATGGCCCAAGTTAATGGGTTAGAAGTGAAGGCTCTCATAGATACGGGCAGTACCGAGAGTTTTATAAGTCTTCAGTTTGCGAAGGAAAAGCGTTTGAAAATCTTGCCTGTTACTTATCAGGTGTGTATGGCTCAGATGACCCTTACTTCACAAGTAGCTGGTTGTTGCCTTGTGAAAATGATTCTTCTAGGTAATACGTATACTGATATACACCTATCTGTTTTGCCTAATCTTTGTGCGGATATTTTGATTGGTCATGATGTGCTTAAATTACACGAGTCTCTCAGTCTTTCGTTTGGAGGGACTAAGCCACCCTTATCCATTTGTGGATTAACTTCTTTATCCATTTCTCCATTATCACTTTTTTCCAATTTGATGCCGGATTGTAAGCCAATTGCTACCAAGTCAAGAAGGTATAGCAGTCAGGATAGAGAATTTATTAATTCTGAAGTCCAACGTCTTTTATTGGAAGGAATCATTGAACCTAGTTGTTCGCCTTGGCGGGCTCAGGTAGTTGTCACCACTAACGAGAGACATAAGAAACGAATGGTGATAGACTACTCTCAAACTATTAATAGGTATACTCAATTAGATGCGTACCCTTTGCCTAAGATTGATGAGCTTAGCAACAAAGTAGCGCTATTGATTTAAAGAGTGCTTATCATCAGATTCCTATTGTTAAGAGGGATCAACCATATACAGCCTTTGAGGCTGGTGGAAAGCTGTATCAGTTTTGCCGAATACCATTTGGTGTTACTAATGGTGTTGCTTGTTTTCAACGGGCAATGGATGCTTTTATAAGTGATAACTCTCTCTCTGACACCTTTTCATATTTAGATGATATCACGGTGTGTGGTAAATCAAGGGTGGAGCATGATTCTAATTTAGAAAGATTCCTTCAAGCTGCGGAAAAAGTTGGTTTAACTTTTAATAAAGAGAAGTGTATCTTTTCGACTACTGAGGTAAATCTACTGGGGTATATTATCTCGGGAAATAAGATTAAACCAGATCCAGAACGTTTGCGACCATTGATCGATTTACCTTATCCTACTAATTCTAAGGCTTTGCAATGAGTTGTTGGACTGTTTTCTTACTATTCTAATTGGATTGCAAACTTTTCGCAGAAGATCCGGCCCCTTATTCGGGTTACGACATATCCTCTATCATGGGAGGCCAGGACATGTTTTGATAATTTTAAAAAGGATATCTTAGGAGCAGTTGTGCATTCTATTGATGAGCAGGTTCCCTTTGTGATTGAGATGGATGCTTCTGATTTTGCAATTGGGGCTACTCTGAACCAGAATGGAAGACCTGTGGCCTTTTTCTCACGTACCTTGAACAATAGTGAAAAAAGACATTCTTCAATAGAAAAAGAGGCATATGCAATAGTAGAAGCACTGCGTAAATGGAGACATTATTTATCGGGGCGACATTTCACGTTGGTAACCGATCAAAAATCTGTGTCCTTTATGTTTGATGTTAAACATTTTGGAAAGATCAAAAATGATAAAATAATGAGGTGGAGGATTGAGTTGGCATGTTACCATTTTGATATAGTTTATCGTCCGGGGAAGGATAATGTTGCTGCTGATGCACTGTCGAGGGCTTATTGTTCTGTGATTCACGGAGATACGCTTATTAATCTTCACAATGCCTTATGTCATCCTGGGGTTACGAGGATGATACACTTCGTACGCAGTAAGAATTTGCCCTTTTCAGTTGAAGACGTCAAGTGGATGACTTCATCATGTTCTATCTGTGCTCGGTGTAAACCGAATTTCTTTAAGCCTCAACGAGCTCATCTTATAAAGGCTACTTCTCCTTTTGAACGTCTGAGCATTGATTTTAAGGGGCCTCTTCCTTCAACGACTCAAAATCGATACATATTTACTGTTGTGGATGAGTTTTCAAGGTTTCCTTTTGCTTTTCCTTGCACAGATGTATCAGCTGTTACAGTTATCAAATGTCTGACTCAACTTTTTGTCATCTTTGGGATGCTTGCGTATATCCATTCGGATCAGGGAAGTTCTTTTATGTCTTCCCAGTTGAAGGAATACCTTCAGAGTCGGGGAATTTCTACTAGTAGAACTACCCCGTATAACCCCCAGGGTAATGGACAGTGCGAACGATACAATGGGGTGATCTGGAAGGCAGTTATGTTGGCTTTGACATCCCGGAACCTTAAGAATACACAGTGGGAAATGGTACTGCCTGATGCCCTGCATTCCATTAGATCATTGCTTTCAACGGCTACTAATGTGACCCCCCATGAAAGGCTCTTTAATTACCCACGGAGATCTACTATGGGATATTCGGTACCTTCATGGCTTACTATGCAGGGACCTGTGCTGCTTCGACGCCATGTTAGATTGTCAAAATATGATCCTTTAGTGGAGGAGGTGGAGCTGTTGGAGGCAAATTCCCAATATGCTCATATTCGATTCCAAGATGGGAAAGAAAGTACTGTTTCAATTAAAGATTTGGCTCCTTGTGGTGGCCAGCCCTCTTCTGAGGATACTAATAATAGTCACGATCAGATAATGTGGATGTTGTTATAGATACTACGACTATTTCCAATCCTACTGCAGATAATTATACTTCTATTAGTCAGCCTTTGATGGATGTTCATGACCATCCTAGTTTACTTCCTGATGGGATTTCCAATCCGGAAACCGTTGATAATCGGGATATGGATAGCCTTCCTGCAGAAGATACTTCGGTGTCTCCGGGTGTGGGAGGGCAAGGAATTTCACCAAGGTTAAGAAGATTGACACGAACAAGATATCCGGTCGACCGATTGAAAATGGACTTTTAAATTGATAGTAATGTTTTAAAATTGTTGAAATATTATATTTGTATTTTAGTTGTAAATAAATTAATTATAAATTGTAAAGGTTGTTTTAGGTTGGAGCATGTTTTAAAAGGAGGGGTGAATGTGGTGATTATTTCCTATGTTTAATAAGAAGTATTGTGATTGGTGAATGGGGTGGTTGTTCTCTGTGTTAGTAAGAAGTATTGTAATTGGTTGTTTCTACCATGAGATATATGCTGTAAACTCATTGGTAGTGGATGTCAGGTGATTTGTGGTGGCCATCTTAAATTCAGTTCTCTCCAGTCATGGTTGGAGACTGGTGTTGAAAGATGTGCTACTGGATTTTTAAAGTTAATAAAGCCTAGATTAGAAAGGCAAATCTATTCTTTATTTCAAGGGGTCAATAACAAGGGGGCATAGATTCAAGGTAAGGGGCAGGAGGTTTAGAGGGGATTTGAGGAGGAACTTTTTCACCCAGAGGGTGGTTGGAGTCTGGAACTCACTGCCTGAAAGGGTGGTAGAGGCAGGAACCCTCACAACATTCAAGAAGCATTTGGATGAGCACTTGAAATGCCATTGCATACAAGGCTATGGACCAAATGCTGGAAAATGGGATTAGATTGGACAGGGCTTGATGGACGGCGCAGACACGATGGGCCAAAGGGTCTCCTTCTGTGCTGTATAACTCTATGACTCTATGATGAGATGAAGAGGGGTGGGAGGAGGCTCGTGTGGAGCAGAAACACTGGCACGGACCAGTTGGGCCTGTTTGTGTGCTGTACATTCTATGTAATTCTGTGTAACTTCCATACAGCAACTGAAAGGGCCCAATTAAAATGAAACTCTTGCTCTGTAGGTTTTACTCTTCATATTGAGTGATGCCCAACCCCCACTCGCCAATGCTCAAGGTGACATGATTGAAATCCCTTGTGCAGGGCACAGCCCCACAACCCATCGCTCCATGGTGGAAGGTGTTTGACCATTCCTGAGAGTTGCCCTTGGGCAAAGCGCTGGTTAGGATTGTGGTCCTTGACAAAAAAGTTAAACGAGTAATGCTGGCATTTAACTACAGTGTGGAATTAACAGCTGAACCAGCATCATTGATCGGATCAAGAAATGAACTTGGTTAAAGGTGTATAGCCACAGTCTCAGGATAGGGTCACAGTCTCAGGATATGGGGTAGGACATTTAACATAGAAACATAGAGCAGGAGTAGGCCATTCAAGCCTGCTCCGCCATTCAACGAGATCATGGCTGATCATCCAAACCCTAGCACCCGGTCCCTACACCGACAGCCATCCCACCCAAGCCCTATCCCCGTAACCCCGTAACCCCACGTATTTAATCCCCCCTAACACTAAGGGTCAATTTTTATCATGGCCAATCAACCTAACCCGCACATCTTTGGACTGTGGGAGGAAACCGGAGCACCCGGAGGAAACCCACGCAAACACGGGGAGAATGTGCAAACTCCACACAGACAGTCACCCGAGGCCGGATTTGAACCCGGGTCCCTGGCGCTGTGAGGCAACAGTGCTAACCACTATGCCACCGTGCTGAGATGAGGAGAAATTTCTTCACTCAGAGGGTGGTGAACCTGTGGAATTCTCTACCACAGAAGGCTGTGGAGGCCAAGTCACTGAGTATATTTAAGAAGGAGATAGATAGATTTCTAGACACAAAAGGCATCAAGGGCTATGGGGAAAGAGCGGGAATATGGTATTGAGATAGAGGATCAGCCATGATCATATTGAATGGCGGAGCAGGCTCGAAAGGCCGAATGGCCGACTCCTGCTCCTATTTTTCTATGATACTTAGATACAGCATTTGTTTACATAGAAATGACAAAATGGAAGCAGGCCATTCGGCCCAACTAGTCTGTGTTGGTGGTCATCCTCCACTGGAGCAGTAATCCTAATCCCATGTACCCACCCTAATCCCATGTACCCACCCTATTCCCATATCCCTTTATCGTTCTTTCCTTTAACCACCTGTCTAACCTATTAAATGTTGACATGGTCACTACTTCAGTCTCTAACTCTGTTACATACCACAGCTTCGCAACCTACAGTGTAATAACGTTTCTTCTGCTCGCTGTCTCAAATCCCGCGCCTTTAATCTTCTACCTGTGTCCTCTCATTCTCAGGATGTGGACACTGCTGGCAAGGCCGGCATTTATTGCCCATCCCTCGTTGCCCTGGAACTGCTGGTGGTGATTCAATACAACTGAGGGTCTTTTTGCTAGGCCACTTCAGAGTCAACTATGTTTGGTGTGGGACTGGAGTCACATATAGGCCGGACTGGGTAAGGACGGCAGATTTCCTTCTCCTAAAGGACATGAGGGAACCAGTTGTGGGTTTTTAACGACAATCCAATAGCTTCAAGGTCACCTTTACCAGGATTTTTAAAAAACTGAATTCAAATTCTCAAGATGCCCTGGTGGGATTTGAACCTACGTACCTCTGGATTGATTAGTCCAGGTCCACAGGAATTACTCGTTCAGTAACATAACCACTACACTATCGCACCCACTAACCGAAAACTCAGGTCTGTCCTCTTCCGACCTACAGATTTTCTTGCCGCATATTTCTTTTCTCAAAATAGTTTGATTCCCTCGGGATCTTGTGGTTACTATCTGGCGCCAGCAAGGGAGGTTAAATGTTTGTAATGATTGCAACTTCTCGGGGAGTTATGTAGAAAGATGGTACATGACAAGATGCACTGCAGCAACTCGCCAAGGCTTCTTTGGCAGCACCTCCCAAACCCGCGACCTCTTCCACCTAAAAGGACAAGGGCAGCAGGCACATGGGAACACCATCACCTCCAAGTTCACCTCCAAGTCACACACCATCCTGACTTGGAAATATATCGCCGAACCTTCATCGTCGCTGGGTCAAAATCCTGGAACTCCCTCCCTAACAGCACTGTGGGAGCACCTTTGTTGAAACGGATTTTTTTGGTCCTCAATCTGGTTCAGTACAAACACTGAGTCGAATACTGGTTTAGTTCAACAGTTGTTTTATTCTGTTGTCCCGGGAGACTTACTCTGATACAGCACCGTTCTGACTCCAGCAGAGTCTCGACAGGTTCCACCAGAGCAAGCAATCTTTCATACAGTGGGTCACATTATTATACTTTACTTTTGAAAAGACATTAACACATCGTACATTCTACACCAATCCCGAGCGAGGCATGTACACAGTTTAAAGTGATGTCCTGGCCTGGCAGTTTGAAATAAAGAAGTCACAGTTCACTGAATGGTTTATAATATAGAAAATATGCAGGTAATGGTTTCACGATCACCTAATCATTATGGTAATGCATGGTAATGTGTTTTCGGATCGCCTATTGTCAGTATACCCTTTGCACTCCACCCTACATTGTTCCACCAGCAAGGTGTGACATCGTGGGTGCCAGCCATATTAGCATTTTACTTCCTGCTGCCTTCAGTTTCTTGAATTAACATGATCATCTCTCACAATATGCAAGTGACTCAGCGATGTCGACATTGCACCACCATTTTAGGCTAACAGGGTCCTCCATTTTAGGTTGGCAGGGTCCTTGGCCATGCGGAGCGAGTTGTTACCTTATTTTTGCATTCTATATTCTCATTCCCCCCTTTTATCATTCCATGATAACCATCTAAGGTACCCTGTGATTCTGGGCTTCATCCTACTGGTTCATCTCTACTTTATTGAGTCTATTATACTCCTCCTCCATTAATTCTTTCTCGACTTGCTCCTTTAACATCTCACTCGCTTCACCCTCTATACTTGGTAGTTCAATTTCCTCTGATGCTGATTTCCTTTTTTAATAGTCCATTACAGAAGTCCCATTTAGTCACGTTCCAGGATCCGAAAGCTTTAAGATTCTTGTCTTTGTACTGGAGAATATCTCTTCGGCACAGGTGGACGGTTTTTCCAGGTGTGATTTTCTTGCATTTCTTCAGTTGATTGAACGCCCCGCCCGCGAGCAGGATAACGCTCAGAAGCAGTAATAAGGTCCTCATCTTGATCCTCCATGATCAATCAATGCGACTTATTAGTTATTAATCTGGAAAACAAACTGCTTACACAAGATCCAAAGTTAAAAACTTAAAGCTAAAATTTTAAAAATTAAAAATTAGAAATCGTATAATAAGTATAATAAAAGTAGGATTTTGGCAGGCCAAAACAATCCAAACACAACACCAGACCTCGTAAAACTGCAGTCACCTTTATCAAGGCCGAGCGTGAGTTCTGTAGTCTCTTATCAATTAAAATAAAATTAATGATTGTTCGTAAAATCTACTCTATACTGTACTGAAATCTACTGATTATCTCCCCCCCTTTTGATTGGTTTCTCCAATCAATTTACAATGGTGGAAGTGCACCCATGCGCTTCTTCCCTCGACCTTAGCTGCAGTCGGGGTTGTTAGTAAGACCTGATATGGACCTTCCCACCTTGGATCTAGACTTTTACGAGTCCAGTTCTTAACCATCACATACGAACCTGGTTCAATTTTTAGAGAACCAGATAAGTCAGGAAGTTCACCATATGCAGCACGGACTTGTGAATGCAGCCCACGTAAAACCTTAGTAAGAGCCAAGACATAGGTCGTCATTTCTTCAGTCATATGGTGAAAATGCACCGTTGTAGCAGCATTTTGGTTCCAGGGAGTCTTGAGTGGTTTACCATAGATAATCTCAGCAGGGGTAAGTCGTGCTTTACCCGCGGGTGTGGTGCGGATCTGAAAGAGAGCCACAGGAAGCAATTTCAACCAGGTTAAGCCGGTTTCGGCTACCAGTTTAGCAAGTTTGTTCTTCAGAGTCTGATTGGTTCTTTCGACAAGTCCTGCAGCCTGTGGTCGATAAGCACAATGCAATTGCTGATGAATGTTCAACTGGCTACAAAGTTCCTTGTTCACTTTGGCAGTGAAGTGAGGACCGTTGTCAGAACTTAACCGAGTTGGAATACCATACCGAGGTATGATCTCTCTCAGCAATACCTTAACAACAGTAGAGGCTTTATTGTCTGTGGTTGGATATGCCTCGATCCATTTACTAAATACATCTACAATGACAAGTATGTATTTGTAACACTGACATCTTTCCAACTCAATGTAGTCCATTTGCAGGGTCTCAAAGGGACCCTCCGGTAAAGGGGTTTTTCCCCATTCGCAAGACACTCTCTTTCCAGGGTTGTGTTGTTGACAAGTCCGGCATCGATCGCTAATGTTCTGTGCTATTGCTTGAAGCCTTGGATGCCACCAAGTACTTAGAAGCACATCACTCACTGCCCTGGCACCACAATGAGTTGCAAAGTGTACACATTCAATAACCCAAACAGCTAGCTCATCAGACATGCAAGCCTGTTCCGCGGGAGTAGTCCAGAGTTTTGATAAAGGGTTATATACACATCCCAATTCTCCCCACAAATGCTCATCACTATTAGGAGCGTCCTCCTGCAACTTAATCACCTCTTGGATGGTTGGCATTAGTTTTTCCGAGGTAGACTGATTCTTGTTGGAATTTTTAGTCTGCCTCATAATTCGGGGCACAATCATTTGGTGACTCATAGAAGCAATTTTGGCCGCCTCTATATCTACTGGGTTTTGGCCAGTGGTATGGGCAGAGCATTTAATCACAGCTATCTGTTTGGGGAGTAAAAGGGCTTGCAGGAGGTCTGAAACTAACTGACGGTGTGAGATCGGACTGCCCGAGGAGGTTAGAAATCCTCTATTTTTCCACAATTTTCCAAAGTCGTGAACTACTCTAAAGGCATATCTAGAGTTTGTATATACATTGATTCGTAATCCTTCTCCCAAAGTACAAGCTCGTATGAGTGCAAACAGTTCGGCTTGCTGGGCAGAAAAAGGGGATTCAAAGGCTGCTGATTCTAAGGTGACACCTTCCTGATTTACAATTGCATAACCAGAAATTCGTTTTCCCATGTCATCAATTGAAGAACTGCCATCCGTATACATGGTAATACCAGGATCCGTAATAGGAGTGTCAAACAAATCAGGTCGGACTGAGGTATCATCCTTAATGAGGTGTAAGCAATCATGGCTTGGTTCATCACTCTCGGAAGGCGGGTTTGCAATGAAACTGGCAGGGTTGATAATGCTACAGTGTTTAAATGTAAGCCTAGGATTGTTCAGTAAGTATATTTCATACTTATTTTGCCTGGCGGTAGTCAGGTGTTGGGTCTGCAATTGCCCCAGTAACGCAGTGACTGAGTGACAGCTATACACAGTAATATCCTGCTGAAGTGTCATGTTAGCGGCTGACTGTAGACTGTTGTAGACGGCTGTAAGGATCTGGGTGCAATAGGGATGTCCTAAAGCTACCGGATCCATTTTTGATGAATAATAAGCTACCGGTCGATGCTTATCTCCATGCTTCTGGGTCAGGACTGCTGTTGAGCAATCGTTTATTACTGTGCAGTATAACTGGAATGGTCTATCGTACAGGGGTCGTCCCAGGGCTGGTGCTTGGACCAGATCCTGTTTTAATTCCTCAAATGCCTGCTGTGCCTCTAGTTCCAGCTCAAACTCTCCCTCTTTAGCCGTGTAGGGAGTCAGATGTTTGGTTAATACTGCAATATTAGGTATCCACTGTCGACAATAATTAACCATTCCCAGCCACTGTCTGACTTGTTTGGCCGTTTTAGGGGCTGGTGTCTCGCATATTGGCTGTATTCTACTGGTTTCCAGACTGCGGTTCTCTGCTGATAACATAACTCCAAGAAATTTAACTGTCTTCTTAGCCACTAGTACTTTAGCTGGAGATACCACATATCCCAATTCTGAGAGATAGTTCAACAACTGAATAGTGTCCTCTCTGTTACTTAGCTCATCAGGGCTGGCAATGAGAAGGTCATCCACATACTGGATCAGATTAGAGCCACGATTTAATGTCAGTGTCTGTAATTGCTGTTGAAGGCACCGCGAAAACAGGGTGGGTGAATTCACAAAGCCCTGGGGTAATCGAGTCCACGTATACTGCTGGCCATTGTACGTGAAGGCAAAAAGGTATTGGCTAGTAGCGGCCAGTGGCAGGGAGAAAAAGGCATGCTGGAGGTCGACTACCGCAAAAACTTTAGCATCAGCAGGTATCGAGGCCAAGATGTGTGCTGGATTAGGTACCAGTGCATGAAGTGGCTGAACAATTGCATTTATTGTTCGTAAATCCTGCACTAGGCGATACTGGTCAGGCTTACCAGTTTTCGGAACAGCTAGGATGGGTGTATTACAACTGGATTGGCATGTTACCAAAATCCCCTGCTCCAACAATCCCTTAATGAGTCTATCTATACTCGGAATAGCTTGCTGCTTCAAAGGGTATTGTCGTACCGTTGGCAAGGTCACATTTTCCTTCACTGGGATCTCAATGGGTTGTATGCCGGTTAGACCTACATGCGTTGGGTCTTCGGCCCATACCTGGGGATTCACATACTCCAGTATATCTTTCCCTACATGACGGTGCACCACTGTCAGGCTAGGCTCAGGGTTTTGGTAAAATTGGACCATCAGATCTCCGGGTAACTGTTGCGGCTGGTGGCATTCAGGGTTTGCCTGATCGATCGCTCGTTTTACCATGGGCCCCAAATCTTTGGCGTGGAAAGACTGGTTAACTTCCCGCGTGATATGAGGGGCCACTGTCGAAGGCTGCTTCCACAAGTGTAAGGGGACCTGCACAAACTCTGCTTTTCCCTCAGGTCCAGTTACTACAGCCTTGAGGTAGATTGTCCATTCCGTACCTTCCTGATTTTTAAAATACTCCTCAAGGGTCCTATCCTTTCCACTTCGATCATATGCCAGTGTCACATGATAGGAGGATGCATTGAGGTCGAGTGACCACCATTGAGGTGTCGTCGAAACATAACATTGCCTTTTATTTGCCCAATGTCCTATTGCTATTCCTTCATCACCACAATCAAGTTTGAGTTGGAATGCACATAGTAAGTCTCTGGCCATTAAATTGCAGTCCAAGCCGGTAGTTATTACAAATTGGTGGGTTGCAGATTGATTTTTGTAGGTCACCTGAACTGGTTCTGACATAGCATACTTGGTCCTTTGACCTTGGAAGCCTGATAATTCCTGGGTCTTGTTGGATCGGGGAAGTTTAAGGTCCGATTGGACAGAGGACATGGCGGCTCCAGTGTCTACTAAAAAGGGGTACCATTGATCCTGGATTTGCAACATTAATAAGGGTTCTCGGTCCGAATGTAAAGTGCTGACCACTAGATTAGCTAGTCAATTCTGTGGGAATGGATTGTTCTGGGAGAAATTGGTATATCCTCCCCTGCCTCTAGGTCCTCCTCCGTTTCTTCTCCATCCTCCCCTGCCTCTCCTAGGTGGGTCTCCAGAGGCTAAGGATGGGCAGTCTCTGACCCAATGTCCATCCTTTCCACAGTTATAACACTGCCCTTGTCTTTGACCTTGGTATCCCCGTCCTTGTCCTCTACCCCTTCCTCTACCTCCGTAATTCTGTTGTGGAGTGGCGTAGGGTTGGCCGTATGCAGTAGCATTGAAGCCGTTTGGATGAGGGTAATATCCATAATTCTGAGAGTCTACCCCTCCAGGGTTACAGTATTGAGGTTCCATCTGATACCCTGTCTTGTCTATCATGTGTGGTTGAATTGGGACTTCCTTCACGACATATTCTGTTTTGACTGTCTTCTGGGGTTGGTTCCCCCCTCCTTTACCCTCTTTCCAATGATACTTTACGGCTCGAGCCATTTGAGTTGGAGTATTTTCTGCCCAGTTCATATTATTGGTTTTAACGGCTGTCGCCACAGCAGCCGGGAGACAGTTCATCAGAATGGCGCAGAATTGGGGTGAATTGGCTCCTGCTTGGTAATTGGTGTCCCCTGACTGTCCCTGATAAACCTCACAGAATCTTTCCAAAAATTCCTCAGGTCCCTCATCTTTCTTTGGCTTAGTATCTAGGACATTAGATATATTGATAGGTTTTTGGAGTGTAGCATTGAGTGCTGCAAACATGCGTCGCTCCCTATCAGCTGTGAGGGCGTGGGCGGCCTCTAAAGCGGCATGATTAGGGTGAGTCAGGCGTTCCAAAAATCTAGTGTGTTCGGAAGGAGTTAAAACTTGTTGAATCAAAGCCCATAGATCTCGGGAGTCTGCATTGTACACCTGTATCGTGGTTCGAAGAAAGTCCACAAACCTAGCCGGCGCCTTTTTCCTGTCTGGCATACCGGTTAGGATAGCCATTATCTCATTAGGTTTCCAAGGGAAAAATACATCTATGGTGGGGTTGGCTGCGGCAGCCGCTGCATTCGGGTTTGGCATTGTTCTTACCGGCAGATTTCTGGGCGTTCATTTTGGTTTAGTAAGGCTAATTTCGGGTTCTGAGTCGGAACTGTTTAAGGGTGAAAGGTTGTCTTCAGAATCAGTAAGGTCACTACATGAGTCAGTGTCATCTGCTTTTGCTGGTTTATGTTGTACTAATTGTCTGGGTCTACGTTTCTTCTTCTGCCAATTCAGACTAGGGGTATTCCCCGGTTTCACGTCTTTCTTGGGATTTGTTGGATCTTTCGATCGGGTTCGACAAGCAACAGGGTCTATATAAACATCAGAAATCGGCGTGATTGGGGAGTGACTTGGGACAGTAAGGGAGGGTGTCGGTGGACTGGTAACGGACGTAATAGGGATCAAGCCAGTCTGATTTGTAAGAGGTTGGTCGGGATAAATGTTATTATATTGGGGTGGCTGAGGAGGTGGCGCGGTAGGAGTTCTAATTGTCCAATTGTTTAAGTCCTCATCTGTTCCGTCTCCCTCTTTCAACCTAAGGCCAACCATTGAACTACGTAGTTCATTTTTATCCTTTTTATCTGGCGCCATTTCAGATTTAGACCTTTTCTCATGTGCACATTCTTTCTTAAGTATTTCAATGGGTTTAGGATTCCCTCCTTCAGTTAGCTTTATTCCTAACTTAACAGCATTCTCTTGCCAGCTGGCTAATAGGGAACTGTCTTTAATTTCTTGGCAATACTGTCGCCAGAGTCCAATTAATTTCTTAGTCTTACTTCCCATATTCTTTTTCCAAATCACTTCTTGAGCTTGTTTAACCGTTTCTAAGCTTTTGGGACCCCCTAGTGGCCATTGTTCGCTGCCTAACTTTTTATTTAAACCCCCTGAGAGTTGTCTCAATTGTTGGGCTTTGTCCGGGTATTGGTCACATAAGGTTTGTAAGGCACTGCCCTCATCACTTGTGGTATCTAGGTAATTACCCATGGTTCTCTTACACTAAGGGTTCTTTTTCAGGATTCGAGTTACTTTTTGCACGTGTCTTATATATTTCACGGATACCGGCACACAAAATGAAACGCAACACTACAATACTTACAATACTTAGACTTAACAAAAACACAGTACAACACTTAGACTTAACAAAAACACAGTGAGTCGTCTATAGTCAAATAGTAATTTTAGCCTCTGTCACCGCCTGGTACAGGTATTCTTAGCCTAATTATTCAAATCGTAAATTTAGCCTCTGTCACCGCCTGGTACAGGTATTCTTAGCCTAATTATTCAAATCGTAAATTTAGCCTCTGTCACCGCCTGGTACAGGTATTCTTAGCCTCTGTCACCACCTGGTACAGGTATTCTTAGCCTAATTATTCTACTTATACGACCCTTATCTTGCACTCCCCGAGTACAAGTTGCTATAGCTCTAGAGTCCCCGACTCTCTCTTTTTACTTTCTTTCAAGTATTCCTTTTCTCTTTCTTTAAAATCACTTATCTACTTTTTAGTCCAATCGGAGCCTGAGCGGGCCAAGTGAAATACGAGGCCGGCGCTTTACCCGACTTGGATACTTATTTCCTAAGTTTACACAGTATTCGCCAGATTGACCCAGATCTCGTCGGGACACCACACAAGAATTAGCGAGTGGCAAAACTTTTATCGGACTTACGGATCAGAGGAAAACCGAAGTGGTAAATTTAAACATACTCACTCCGGGGGCCCATTTCCTCCTCTCACGTCCAAAACTAGTTCGGCTCTTAATTTCGCGAATTCTCGGTGATCGTCCGTTGAGATCCCACTTCTGACACCAAATGTTGAAACGGATTTTTTTGGTCCTCAATCTGGTTCAGTACAAACACTGAGTCGAATACTGGTTTAGTTCAACAGTTGTTTTATTCTGTTGTCCCGGGAGACTTACTCTGATACAGCACCGTTCTGACTCCAGCAGAGTCTCGACAGGTTCCACCAGAGCAAGCAATCTTTCATACAGTGGGTCACATTATTATACTTTACTTTTGAAAAGACATTAACACATCGTACATTCTACACCAATCCCGAGCGAGGCATGTACACAGTTTAAAGTGATGTCCTGGCCTGGCAGTTTGAAATAAAGAAGTCACAGTTCACTGAATGGTTTATAATATAGAAAATATGCAGGTAATGGTTTCACGATCACCTAATCATTATGGTAATGCATGGTAATGTGTTTTCGGATCGCCTTTTGTCAGTATACCCTTTGCACTCCACCCTACATTGTTCCACCAGCAAGGTGTGACATCGTGGGTGCCAGCCATATTAGCATTTTACTTCCTGCTGCCTTCAGTTTCTTGAATTAACATGATCATCTCTCACAATATGCAAGTGACTCAGCGATGTCGACATTGCACCACCATTTTAGGCTAACAGGGTCCTCCATTTTAGGTTGGCAGGGTCCTTGGCCATGCGGAGCGAGTTGTTACCTTATTTTTGCATTCTATATTCTCACCTTCACCACACGGACTGCAGCGGTTCAAGAAGGCGGCTCACCACCACCTTCTCAAGGGCAACTAGGGATGGGCAATAAATGCCGGCCTTGCCAGAAACGCCCAGATCTCAAAAGCGAATTTTTAAAAAACTGACAGTGCAGGCAATTGATAGATTGGACAGGGAGCCTATCTGGGCAGCAGAATAGCTGCAAGTAACGTCAGCCCATTGACAGACATGCCTCCCAGCTGACAGCAGAGGAAGGTAGGACCGGAACAGTGTGTGGGAACTGCAGGAAAGGCTCATTTTCCCTCATTACTGACCAAACTACTTTTGAGCTAAACTGGATGATTGCTGCGCATCGATTCAAGCATGCAAGTATAATATACATCTTTTAAAAAACCTAATCTCCCATGGGCAGTTCAACTGCAAAACACTGCACGTACACAAGAGGAGCCGAGGAACAGAATATTCGCACGAGAACTTGTTCGACCTCATAATTACGAGCACAGAGGGAGTGGGGAAAATAGAAGGAAAAGGACGGAGAATCCTCAGCTTCGCGGTGGGGGAACCAATCTTGGCTTTGGTTGGAGCTTCGCCCGTGAGCACGAATGGGAAATGTGAGATCCCTGACTAGATATTCTGGAGAAGAGGATTCCCCTGTAACAAATCATCCGAGAAGATCCTGACCAGTTTTGGTCTCCTTATCTAAGGAAGGATATACTTGCCTTAGAGGCGGTGCAACAAAGGTTCACTAGATTGATTCCTGTGATGAGAGGGTTGACCTATGAGGAGAGATTGAGTAGACTGGGACTATGCTCTCTGGAGTTTAGAAGAATGAGAGGTGATCTCATTGAAACATACAAGATTCTGAGGGGGATTGACAGGGTAGAGGCTGAGAGGTTGTTTCCCCTGGCTGGAGAGTCTAGAACTAGGGGGCATAGGCTCAGGATAAGGGCTAGGCCATTTAGGACTAAGATGAGGAGGAATTTCTTCACTTAGAGCGTTGTGAATCTTTGGAATTCTCTGCCCCAGAGGGCTGTGGACGCTGAATCGTTGAGTATATTCAAGGCTGAGATCGATAGATTTTTGGACTCTAGGGGAATCAAGGAATATGGGGACTGGGCGGGAAAGTGGAGTTGAGGTCAAAGATCAGCCATGATCTTATTGAATAGCAGAGCAGGCATGAGAGGCTGCTTGACCTGCTCCTGCTCCTAATTCTTATATGTTCTTATGAATTACTTGTGCTGCTGTGCTGTTCCCCAGTGGACCTGCTGACTGCACTATTGCAGACAGGGCTATGGAACTATGATGCTGCCTGCAACCCTGGGAGGCAGGGTCTTCTCAGATAGATTGGGGGCCTTTGCAAAGTATACTTTCCATGTGTGACCATGTATAAGCCACTGATAATAGAAACGCTGGTTGTATAGATACATGAACATACACACAGCTACGGCGATGGGGCCGGTGAATGGAGTTAAGGCAGAAGATCAGCCATCATCTCATTGAATGGCGAAGCAGGCTCGAATGGCCGACTCCTGCTCCTATCTCTTATGTTCTTACTCACACACACGTGTACACACAGTATGAATCTTCTGCAAACGATTTGTGACCTGATGATCATGACAGCTGATGCATGTAAAATGGTGTATGAAAATATCCCTTATTAGAATAGACTTCGAAGACATTGCAGAGGGTGCACGAGCTATTTAGCGGGATAGTAAAAGTAAACCCAGGACAATACTTTCAGTTAATGCCAGAACAGTAGGACAGAGGCCACAGGTTCAGGGTTGTGAAAGCCAACTTTAGGATAACACATCAGAAAGTATTTCAATATACAGATGGTGATCAGGATTGTCAGGAAGGGTGGTTGAGTCCTGGGCACTGGCTCCACTTACAATACAACTGGATGGTATAATGAGAAGATGGTTAAGTTGGCTATAGTAGGGTTAGAATGGGGGGGCATTGGGATGGGATGGTAGGATTGAAATGGGTGGTTTGCAATTGGAGGGATGGGATTAGAGGGTTGGGATTGTGGGAGGATGAGATCAAATAGACCAAAATATCATCTTCATCTAAACTGATCAACTCAGCTGCCCGTGTCCTAACTCGCACCAAGTCCTGTTCACCCATCACCCCTGTGCTCGCTGACCTACTTTGGCTCCCGGTTAAGCAGCGCCTCAATTTCAAAATTCTCATCCTTGTTTTCAAATCCCTCCACGGCCTCGCCCCTCCCTATCTCTGTAATCTCCTCCAGCCCCACAACCCCCCGAGATATCTGCGCTCCTCTAATTCTGCCCTCTTGAGCATCCCTGATTATAATCGCTCAACCATTGGTGGCCGTGACTTCTGTTGCCTGGGCCCTAAGCTTTGGAATTCCCTGCCTAAACCTCTCCGCCTCGCTACCTCTCTTTCCTCCTTTAAGACGCTCCTTAAAACCTACCTCTTTGACCAAGCTTTTGGTCACCTGCCCTAATTTATCCTTATGTGGCTCGGTGTCAAATTTTTTGTCTTGTAATACTCCTGTGCAGCACCTTGGGACGTTTTACTACATTAAAGGCACTATATAAATACAAGTTGTTGTTGTTAAAATTTGAACGCATAAATTTATACAAAAATCTAAAATTAAATGGCATTTCAGAGTATCTTTAATATATATTATCTAACATGTCTTTGGTTGTCAGAACACTGACACATCCTGAGTACACGTGAACTGATTAATCAGCTGATTAAAGTCCAACCTCCGAAATACATTCGATCAAAACAGGTTTTCATAAAGGACATTTTTAAATAACAAAACCACAGAAAGCATCTCATTTTCAGTCTACAAGGCAAAACAAAATTGAAATCTCAATTTTCTGCAACACTGCACGGGTTAAAGAATAAAAAAGAAACATTATTTAGGTCAACTTTAGCTGCCCAGAGTGATCTGGAAGGTGTTGTTTTTTCAGGCTGGTCCTCGCACATTACTGAGGACATAATGAGGCTATCACTAAAGAATCCTATTGGAGCCTTTCCTGAAGTTTTAAAGTAATTGGCCGGAGGTTTAGAGGGGATTTGAGGGGAAATTTCTTCACCCAGAGGGTGGTGGGGGTCTGGAACTCACTGCCTGAAAGGGTGGTGGAGGCAGAGACCCTCATCACATTTAAAAAGTACTTGGATATGCACTTGAAGAGCGGTAACCTACAGGGCTACGGACCAAGAGCTGGAAAGTGGGATTAGGCTGGTTAGCTCTTTGTCGGCCGGCACGGACACGATGGGCCAAATGGCCTCCTTCGGTGCTGTAAACTTCTATGATTAAGCAACTACCGCAGCATAGGCTGTTCCTTGACTTCCCATGTGCACCAGGAAATCATTACAACCAGACGGTAACTCGTCAAGCTAGCTTATTGTGCAGAGAGCGAGGCAGACTAGTAACTAATAAATTAATTGTGGAACCCAACCATTAGAATTCAAATTGCAGCTTCTATATTGATCAAAAAAATAAACAGCTCTCGCCACCTCTATAAATGAATGTCCTTGTGCAACTTATGGAGCTAATTGGCTGAGGGGGATTGGGCCTGGAATTGCCTAGAACAAAAGCGCATCACAGGGCAGCAATAAAACCAAAGGGAGCCTAGGTCCAGATGGCCGCATAACCTCCAAAACTGTGAAGAAAAAGCCCGCAAAAGCACTTTCTCAGACAGCTGGCTCATATCGACGACATGAATCCCACGTTCGATGTTGTGTCCCTGCCTCGCCATTTAGTACGCGGCAACTTCAATGTGTTGTCACTCTACTGGATTATCTTGTGTTTCCATTCAGAGTTCATTTCTGACAGGAGGGAGACAGCAGCCCCTGGTCGTTACGGGTGAGCAACATCATAAACAAAGCAGGAAGATTTTCCTCTGATCCCGATTGCCAGCGAGATGCTTAAAGGATTCTAAAAGAACAGGGTTTGTGATTTCCGTTTATAGGGGTGAGTAATACGATGGAGGGTCAAGCACATGAGGTGCCTCCTGCCCTATTACAGCAACCTTCAGTGGCTGCTGCTGCCTGTCCGACACACCCAGCACTTCATGCCACAGCTAGAGTACTGCGTGCAGTTCTGGTCACCACATTACAGGAAAGATGTGATTGCATGAGAGCAGGGGTATAGAGGAGATTTATGAGGATGTTGCCAGGACTGGAGAATTTTAGCTATGAGGAAAGATTGGATAGGCTGGGGTTGTTGTCTTTGGAACAGAGGAGCCTGAGGGGAGACCTAATTGAGGTGTATAAAATTATGAGGGGCCTAGATAGAGTGGATAGGAAGGACCTATTTTCCTTAGCAGAGAGGTCAATAACCAGGGGGCATAGATTTAAAGTAATTGGTAGAAGGATTAGAGGGGAGTTGAGGAGATCTTTTTTCACCCAGAGGGTGGTGGGGGTCTGGAACTCACTGCCTGAAAGGGTGGTCGAGGCAGAAACCCTCATCACATTTTAAAAAGTACTGGAAAGCGGGATTAGGCTGGATAGCTCTTTCGGCCAGCACAGACACAATGGGCCGAATGTCCTCCTGCTATACCGTAAATTTCTATGATGGGAAATGCGACCAGGGCATTTCAACATTATGCAAATGAGATGGCCTCACCTAACCAGAACACAGCAGTGTCGGGAACCCACAGCATCCAAGTGAAACCTACTCCCCTCCCCATCACCATTGACATTGGTGTCAATGACAATTGGTGCCAGAATATTCTCATCTGATCGGCATCTCCCTGAAGAAGATGAGTTTGGGTTGTCCCAACCCAGTCCCTCAAAGGCACTGTGCCACACAGCACGAATAGGCAACCTCGCGGTTGGCTGATGTGGGAAATGGAAATGAGACACTGGTATGATTGAGAGTAAGTTTAGGGACAGGGTCCATCAGCATTGGGGCAAAGTAGAGAAGGGGGCTTTTACTCTGCGGTTGACTGTGTTGTATCTGACCTGGGAGCGCTTGATGCAGACACTTTCTATTCTCTAAACAGAGGCATCTTCAGGAGATGAAATAACAGGGTGGGAGGGTGGGGGAGGGAGGGGGGGTTAAAAAATGAATAATTCTTTATTGCCATTTCTATAATTTAATATGGATTTATTTTTATCTTTTACTTATCAAATTGAGGGGTTTCAGTGTCAGAGAAATGACTGTATTCTGTTCACCCCCAGTCTCAGCATCAAGCTCGCTTAGACGAGGTAGAGCATTAGTTAAGCGTAGAGTTCAGCTCCTTCTGGTCTGCCTCGAGAATGTACCTTAATCCCAAAACACAGCAGAACCTCTCCTATTGTACCAGTGTGTCTTCTCCATTTCCTTGAGTGAGATTAACTCATTCATATGTAACTGTCTATAACTTGCTAACAGGGATTTGATATGAAATGAATATGACCAATTTGGAAACTGAATTCTAATATTTGCCTTAGGGATCCAATCCAATCCAAGCTGTTGTGCTGAGTTAATTACAAATATATGAAATCGACAAAATATATCTTTGGAAAAAGGGATGTTGCAGTCCAATTCACCAGTCCAATGCAGCACGGTGGCATAGTGGTTAGCACTGTTGCCTCACAGCGCCAGGGACCCGGGTTCGAATCCGGCCTCGGGTGACTGTCTGTGTGGAGTTTGCACATTCTCCCCATGTTTGCGTGGGTTTCCTCCGGGTGCTCCGGTTTCCTCCCACAGTCCAAAGATGTGCGGGTTAGGTTGATTGGCTATGATAAATTGACCCTTCGTGTTAGGGGGATTAAATACGTGGGGTTACGGGGATAGGGTGGGATATGTGTTGGTGTAGGGGTTACGGGGATCGGGTGGGATATGTGTTGGTGCAGGCTCGATGGGCCGAAATGGCCTCTATCTGCACTGTGGGGTTTCTGCGATTTCTGTGATTCTGTGATAACTAATAATGCTCTGATATTAGGACATGAAAAAACTATCAGGATTCACACGGAATGGCGATGTTCCTTTCACAGAGTAGTGCTCATAATATGGCCCTGGAGCCTCCTTAGTTTCTGGCCCTGTATGTCATCGAGCCTCCATTCTCAGACCACCAGGGGGTGGGGATGTTGCAAGGGCATTAAATTTAGCACCTTTCCTTCTCTTTCAAGACCATCGCAGGACTTGAGCACATCACCTGGGCTACCACTCCAGTACGGTACTGGGGGAGTGCTACACTGTCAGAGGTGCCACCGTTCGAATAGTGGACGCACGTAAAGATCCTTTGCCATCTGATGAAGAGCAAGGAGTTATCCCAGCGTCTTGGCCAATATTCCTACCTCAACCAATCCCAGCAAAAATAAGTTAACTAACTCATTGTTGTGTGTTGTACACAAAATGGCTGCTGCATTGCTTACATACCAGCAGTGACGGCACTTCATTGTACCTGAAACACTTTGAGATTATTCTGAGAAATGTGAAGAGACCCAAGGTGCATGTCTTTCCATTTTTTCCCCCTTTGTTGTCTCCAGTGTGAGGATGGAAGGAAACCAACGCACAAATAGTTAATGCACTTGCCAGAAATTCCTCTCTCTGCTGTGGTACTGGACGGGTAACCCAGAGATTGCAAGTTCAAATCCCATCATGGCAAGTTGTGAAACTGAGTTTAGTAAATCTGGTAATGTCTGGGCTGGCACCAGCAAAAAAAAAATGACCATAAAAGGTTGCTGCAAAAACCCAACTGGTTCACCAATGTCCTTCAGGGAAGGGGACCTGCCACCGCTACCTGATGAATTCATTCTTGGGGTGCGGGTGTCGCTGGCACGGCCGGAATTTATTGCCCATCCCTAGTTGCCCTTGAGAAGGAGGTGGTGGTGGGCCTTCATCTAGAACCGCCGCAGTCCGTGTGGTGAAGGATCTCCTGCAATGTTGTTAGGTAGGGGAGTTCCAAGGTATTGACCCAATGTCTCAAGTCCCACACCCATGGTTGACTCAGGACAACTCATAGAGTCATAGAGTTATACAACACAGAAAAAGGCCCTTCGGCCCATCGTGTCCGCGCCGGCCATCAAGCCCTGCCTATTCTAATTCCATTTTCCAGCACTTGGTCCGTAGCCTTGTATGCTATGGCCTTTCAAGTGCTCATCTAAATGCTTCTTGAATGTTGTGAGGGTTCCTGCCTCTACCACCCTTTCAGGCAGTGAGTGCCAGATTCCAACCACCCTCTGGGTGAAAAAGTTTTTCCTCAAATCCCCATTAAACCTCCTGCCCCTTACCTTGAAACTATGCCCCCTGGTTATTGACCCCTCTACTAAGGGGAAAAGTTCCTTTCGATCTACCCTATCTATGCCCCTCATAATTTTGTACACCTCTGGGATGGGGCATTAAGTGCTGTCTTGCCAGTGTCATCCACCTCCCCCAAAAAAATAAAAATACAAGTAAACTTTAGCGGAGGTGTAGACCCATTTATTTTCAATGGGTTAATGTCTCCACTAAAGTAGCACAAGGAGGAATTTCAGGCCAATGCGTTGAGCATTTGTTCGCTGGTGTCCCACGTTTAGGACCTTCATTTTTACCACAAGGGAAATTGGAACAAAAGGCGCGAATTCTCACGCGAGTCACATTTGGCAAAAAAAAACATATTTCAGCAGAAAGAATCATTTACCTGAACGAATCAAACGTTTAAAAAAAAAAAATACAGCTCTACTTAAAAAACAAACATGAAGCAAGTTAACTCAGGTCCCACGTGATGGCTATTGTTAAGACGATCACTGGTACATTATACCTTTAATGTCAATTCTCTTAAGAAGATTATTGCAGTCGCACAAATTAGTGCGATGCCTCAGTTCAACCAGAAGCGTAGACCAAAGCGACCTCGCCACTTCTCAAATAGGACAGGGCAGCTGCATGTGGATTTAGTGCAGCGATGTCTATTGCAAAAGCCGCTACAGGCAATCAGTCTATTCCGATGTTGCATTAGATCCATTCAGAACTAGTGCGCGTTGCAGTGGCTGGTCGCTCGCTAAACCTCAGCTCTGGTACGAAAACTGTGACTCCTCCATCGTGCCTGTTTTCGTAGGCTCTGCGAAAACAAAAGACATTGGGATTTGAAAACGGATGGCGTTTTTTTTTCCGGACCGGATCGCAGGCTACTACGACAACAAAAAAAGAGAAAGGTCGACGGGATAAACGCACAACATAATCATAAAGCAGATGTCAGCCGTGGCTCAGTGGGCAGCACTCTCTCGCATCTGAGTCAGAAGGTTGTGGGTTCAAGTCCCACTCCAGAGACTTGAGCACAAAAATCTAGGCTGACGCTCCCAGTCAGTGCTGAGGGAGGGCTGCACTGTCGGAGGAGCTGTCTTTTGGATCAGCCGTTAAACCGAGGCCCCGTCTGCCCTCTCAGACATAAAAGAGCAGAAGAAGAGCAGGGGAGTTCTCCCCGGTGTCCTGGGGCCAATATTTATCCCTCAACCAACATCACTAAAACAGATGATCTGGTCATTATCACATTGCTGTTTGCGGGGGCTTGCTGTGCGTAAATTGACTGTTACGTTTCCTACATTACAACAGTGACTACACTTCAAAAAGTACTTCATTGGCTGTAAAGCGCTTTGGGACGTTTGGTGGTCATGAAAGGCGCTATAGAAATGCAAGTCTTTCTTTTTATGTGTCCCAGTGGCATTTCCACTCGGAAGCACTTCTTCACACAAAGGGGCGTAGAAATCTCTCCCCCAAAAGGCTGTGACACCAATGTTGGGCCACCTGTTTGGTTGGCAGATGTCCTCAGTTCCGGGAGGGGTGGGGGATTGGAGCGGGTTATGGAGGGGGAGGGCGGCAGGAGGACTGATCGCAACTCCTGTGACTTAAGCTCATCCAAATCTCTGCCTCCCGTGTCGTAACTCGCACCAATCCCGTTCACCCATCACCCCCTGTGCTCGCTGACCTACATTGGCTCCCGGTCAGGCAATGCCTTGATATTAAAATACTAAAATTCTCATCCCTGTGTTCTAATCACTTCATGGCCTCGCCCCCTGTTTATCCCGGTAACCTCTTCCAGCCCTACAACCCTCCGAGATCTCTGCGCTTCTACAATTCTGCATACAGCAAGACCTGGACGATATTCAGGCTCGGACTGATAAATGGCAGTAACATTCACACCACAAAAGTGCCAGGCAATGACTATCTCCAACAAGCGAGAGTCTAACCACCGCCCCTTGACATTCAACGGTATTACCATCGCCGAATCAACATCAACATCCTGGGGGGTCACCATTGACCAGAAACTTAACTGGATTAGCCACATAAATACTGTGGCTACAAGAGTAGGTCAGAGGCTGGGTATTCTGAGTCTCACCTCCTGACTCCCCAAAGCCTTTCCACCATCTACAAGACATAAGTCAGGAGTGTGATGGAATACTCTCCACTTGCCTGGATGAGTGTAGCTCCAACAACACTCAAGAAGCTCGACACCATCCAGGACAAAGCAGTCCGCTTGATTGGCACCCCATCATCTACCTTCCGTTGGGGGTCCGGGGGTCTCATTCAAAAAGCCTGAAGGGGGTAGACCTGAAGGTTCACCAGACTGATTACTGGGATGAGGGGATTGTCCTATGAGGAGAGATTGAGTAGACTAGGCCTATATTCTCTAGCGTTTAGAAGAATGAGAGGTGATCTCATTGAAACATACAAAATTCTTACAGAGCTTGACAGGGTAGATGCAGGGAGGATGTTTCCCCTGGCTGGGGAGTCTAGAACCAGAGGTCACAGTCTCAAAATAAGGGGGTCGGCCATTTAGGACTGAGATAAGGAGAAATTTCTTCACTCAGAGGGTGGTGAATCTTTGGAATTCTCTACCCCAGAGGGCTGTGGAGGCTCAGTCATTGAGTATATTCAAGACAGAGATCGATAGATTTTTGAATATTAAGGGAACCAAGGGATATGGGGATAGGTGCAGGAAAGTGGAGATGAGGTCGAAGATCAGCCATGATTTTATTGAATGGGGGAGCAGGCTCGAGGGGCCGAATGGCCGACTCCTGCTCCTATTTCTTATGTTCTTATATGTTCCCTGCTAATCGGTAACAATGGGGGTGATGTAAGAAAACTACTAGGCACTTGGCCTGAGTATTAAACAAAGCTTTAATCAACTGTTTTTCAACATGGAGATCTAGTTGTGTCCTTCACTAGTTCCTGTTAAAGAATGTCCTGAGCAAGCTGGGCCCGTGCCTGAGTATTTATACTCTCCCTGGACAGCGCCACCAGCAGGCCACCCAGTATTGTTTCATAAGTCATTTCCACATGAATGACAAGATTCATGTCAGGGGGTTGTTCAACAGGCGTTAGCCCCCTAATTTACATATTGAGGCCCGATGCCAACATTAGGCACCCGCCCGGGGCACCTAAAATAAAAAGAGCCCCACGAATTTAGCGGTGAGGCCCAGGTTGAACGCAGGCCGTCCCACTGCTGAGCTGGTGAGTGTACAACGGGCCCAACGCAGACCAATCTCTACCTCAAAGTCGATTGTTCCCGAACCAGGCTCTCCCCCTCTTCCCCCACTGCCCCAGCGAACGACTGCTTACCTGCCATGCTCCGATGACTGTGTAATCTGTGCACCAGTAGAAGAACCAGGTAGAACAGAAGGGCAAGGCAGCCGAAGGTGAGCCCGCACACAAGGAATATATCAGTTTCGGGCGACTGAATAACCTGCAAGGAGTCACAAAGGTGAATTAGTCGACGTGTTAAAGGAACAGTGGCCACAGCTCCTGGGGCATAGAATCAGAGGGGGACCGTGTTCAACCTACCTGGGGTGCGGAGAACTGGCGGTAGTGAATCGGCACCTCATTGTCCTCTCCGTTCACTTCGTGGCGAAGTATATAATGGGTCGTCAATTACCCACCACCAGTTCTCTTCCCCCGCCCCCGTCAAGTTGAAAATCGCCCCCATAGAATTTTACAGCACAGGAGGCCTTTCAGCCCATCGCACTGGCGGCAGCTCTCTGAAAGAGATGTCCATCTAGTCCCATTCCTCTGTTATTTTTAATGTTTCTTCTTCCCACATTGTTTCTGGTCGGGCTTTCCATGTCCTATAACCTTCTGTGTAAAAGAAATTTCTCCTAACCTCTCCTTTCGTTTTTGGTGATTATCTTAAATTTATGAATGACTTCAGTTATGTGCCTCTTGCACATCCCCGCTTTCCATCGCTCCACCATTGGCGGCCGTGCCTTCAGCTGCCTGGGCCCTAAGCTCTGGAATTCCCTCCCTCAACCTCTCCGCCTCTCCTCCTTTAAGACGCTCCTTAAAACCAACCTCTTTGACCAAGCCTTTGGTCACCTCTCCTGATAACTCCTTCTGTGGCTCGGTGTCAAAAAAATGTGTTCAGTTGCTCTTGTTAAGCGCCTTGGCACGTTTCGCTACATTAACTGCTGCATATAAATGTAAGTTGTTGTTGAGGGACTGGAGAAGCCGGGATTGTTCTCTTTAGAGAAGGTTAAGGGGAGATTTAATAGAGGTGTTCAAAATTTATGAGGTGGTTCTGATAGAGTGAATAAGGAGAAACTGTTTCCACTGGTGGGTGGGCCAGTAACCAGAGGACACAGATTTAAGATAATTGGCAAAAGAACCAGAGGGGGAGATAAGGAGAATTATTTTTACACGGCAACTGGTTATGGTTTGCAATGCTATAAGCTGTGGCTCAGTGGGTAGCACCATCGCCTCTGCGTCAGAAGGTTGTGGGTTTAAGCCCCACTTCAGAGACTTGAACATGTAAGTCTTGAATGCGTCTACCTAAAAGGGCGGTGGAAGCAGATTCAATATGGGAACTTTCAAAAGGGAGTTGGATAAATACTTGATAAGGAAACATTTGCTACGGGGAAAGAGCAGGGGGGAGTGGGATTAATTGGAGCGCTCTTTCAAAGAGCCGGCACAAGCACAATGGGCCGAATGGCCTCCTCCTGTGCTGTATGATTCTGTGCCCTCTAGTTACTGACTGACCAACCAGCGTAAATAGTCTTTCCTAATTTGCCTTATCACAGCCCCTCATCATTTTGAACACCTTTGTCAGATCTCCTTTTAACCTTCTCTGTTCTGGTGAAAATCGTTTGCCTGCCACCCAAGCGATGATCTGTGAAGGTTTAGCATTGTCTCTTTGCTTTCATACTCAACACCCCAATTTATAAAACCTTGGCTTCTATATTTTTTCCAAAATAGCTTTGGCAACTTGCCCTCCCATTTTAAAGGTTTGTGTGCTTGAATCCCTGTCTCTCTGCTTGACCTCCTTTAAATCGTTGTCATTTAATGTTTATTATCTCTCTCCTTAGTCTTCCCCTGAAAATGTACCACCTTACATTTCTCAGCTTTACATTTCATCTGATATCCATCTACTGGTCTGCTAACTGGTCCTGGTACTCCTTAAGTCACTTACAGCTTTTTTCACAGTTAACCTGACTCCCAATGCTTGTATTATCTGCGAATTCTGATATTGAGTCCCTTAACTCTAGTTGGATGTATTCCAGGAGGTTCCATCGCATGACCTCCCACCTCCAACCATCGCGCCCCCACACTCTCGCCATTGGTCGCCCAACATGTCTATCCTCATGACGCGCTGCCTTCCCATGCTCACCCAGTGTCAGCCATGGCTCAGTGGGTAGCACTCTCGCCTTCTGAATTATGAAGGTTGTGGGTTCAAGTGTCAACTCCAGAGACATTAGCACAAAAATCTAGGCTGATGCTCCCAGCGCAGTGCTGAGGGAGTGTTGCACTGTCGGAGGTGCCGTCTTTCAGATGAGCCATTAAACCTGGGCCATGTTTACCCTCTCAGGTGGATGTAAAAGATCCCATGGCACTATTTTGAAGAAGAGCAGGGGAGTTATCCCCGGTGTCCTGGCCAATATTTATCCCTCAATCAACATCACAAAAACAGATTATCTGGTCATTTTCACATTGCTCTTTGTGGGAGCTTGCTGTGCGCAAATTGGCTGCCGCATTTTCTACATTACAAGTGACTACACTGCAAAAGTACTTCATTGGCTGTAAAGCTCTTTGGGACGTCCTGAGGTCGTGAAAGGCACTATATAAATGCAAGTCCTTTCTCTTTCAATTGGAAAGCAAACAAACTCGTCGGATAATCTTTGTATGTTGGTCTAACAGTTTTTCTCCCCACATCTCTGATTTTTTTTTTCATGCCGCTATGATTTTTCTCCCCTGCTTTGCTTACAGCAGTATCCGAGATACTAATCTTTAATTCCTGAGGACTCCATGATGATTTGGAATGGTGGGCATGGTAACCCTACCCCTGGGAGCAACCTGGTTTACATTCCTCGAGGTGGAAAAACATCCATTAACGACGACTCTGAGTTCAATTTTAACCAAAGTCCGATCCTCGCTGTTGCATTTCCTTCAATACCAGGTGCCTTAAGTTATCAAGAAGCCTCCAATATGGCACCTTATCAAATGCCTTCTGAAAAATCGGTGTACGATATCTACTGCATTTCCTTTATCAATGCACTCAAAGAGCTCTGTTAAATTTGTCAGATATGATTCTATTTAAAAAGATAAACATTTTGGAAAGGATATACTCACTGATCCAACAAGCATCTGGAGGGCAAACTCCCCGACTCCCGCCCCTGTCACCAGCACAGTCGTTGCACATCCTACCAGAAAAAAAAACAACATTAAGTAAAAGCGCATCCAGCCAAGGCTTTAAAGTGTGATCGATTGAAATTGTAGCGTGTGGTAAGAGGTAGGGACCAAATAATACAAGCCCCGGTCAACGGGGTCTCCTGGACCAGTTTCGATCGCCTAGAGTGATCGGAGAGGAATTTTTCAGATTTTTCTACCACCCCCGCCCCTTGCCAATTTATCTTGGGTCTTTTCACCTCTTCCGAGAAATTACGTGGCACCTTGGGGGGTGGGGGGGTTAAGTAGTCTCTTGACACGAAGCCCCGATTTTAACCCAGCCCGCCCAGCAGGAATGGTGGGGGTGGGGTTACGGGCAGAAGCCGCTTCGTAGGGGTATAGAATTCAAAAGTAGTGAAGCTATGTTAAACTTATATAGGAGCCTGGACAGGCCGCTTCAATACCAGGTGCCTAAAGTTATCAAGAAGCCTCCTATATGGCAATTATCAAATGCTTAGCAGTGCGCTCAAAGAGCTCTGCTAAATTTGTCAGACATGATTCTATTTATAAAAAAAAAAAAAAAAAAAAAAAATATTTCGGAAAGGATACTGTACTGTGCACAGTGCTGGTCTCCATGCTATAAAAAGGACATAGAAGCACTGGAGAAAGTGCAAAAAAGATTTACATGGATGGTACCAGAACTGAGAGTCCAGCTATCGGGAAAGATTGAACGGGTTGGGAATTTTTTCGTTAGAAAGGAGAAGACTTAGAGGAGCACCTGATAGAGGTCTTTAAAATGATGAATGGGTTGGACAGGGTAGATGTGGAGGGAATGTTCCCACTTGTGGGAGAATCCAAACCTTGGGGCCAGAAATGCAAGATAGTTGCTAATAAATCCAACAGGGAAATAAGGAGAAAAGTCTTTACTGAAGTGGTTAGCATCTGTAACTCGCTGCCACAGGAAGTGGTTGAGGCGAATGGTAGAGATGCTTTCAGAAGGAAACTAGACGATTACATGAGAGAAAAGGGAATGGAAAGATATGCTGAAAGGCTGAGATGAGGCAGATGGAATGGGAGGAGACTGGTGTGGAGCATAAACACCAGCACAGACTGGTTGTAGCGAGAGGCTTTGCGTACAGGAACAAGGATGTCTTGCTGCAGTTGTACAGGGCCTTGGTGAGACCACACCTTGAGTATTGTGTGCAGTTTTGGTCGCCATATCTGAGGAAGGATGATCTTGCCATGGAAGGAGTTCAGCGAAGATTCACCAGGCTGATACCTGGGATGGCAGGAATGACGTATGAGGAGAGATTGGGACGATTGGGCTTGTACTTGCTGGAGTTTAGAAGAATGAGAGGGGATCTCAATGAAACTTATAAAATTCTGACAGGACTGGACAGACTAGATGCAGGAAGGATGTTCCCGATGGTCGGGGAGTCCAGAACCAGGGGTCACAGTCTAAGGATAAGGGGTAGGCCATTTAGGACAGAAATGAGGAGGAATTTCTTCACCCAGAGAGTGGTGAACCTGTGGAATTCTCTACCACAGAAGGCAGTAGAAGCCAATTCATTAAATATATTCAAGAAGGAGTTGGATATATTTCTTAAGGCTAAAGGGATCCAGGGGTATGGGGAGAAAGCAGGGACCGGGTACTGAATTTGGATGATCAGCCATGATCTCATTGAATGGCGGAGCAGGCTCGAGGGGCCGAATGGCCTACTCCTACTCCTATCTTCTATGTTTCTATGGCTCAATGGCCTGTTTCTGGGCTTTTATATTCTCTTTAATTCTCAGCAACACTTAACTTATATGATTTATCGGAGGATGTACATTCTATAACAGAGGTACAGGAATTAAGAGCATAGCAGCTCGCAGAATGTGCAACAAACCTTGGTAATTCAAGATGTCCTCGGTATAAGCCAGCATACTGGGAAAGGTACTGCTCAGAAAAAAGCCCAAAAGTCCTGTTCCCACAAAGAGACAAATAATACTGATTGGAAAACACAGCATCAGGACAAAGGTGCCGATGATTCCACCCTGCAACATAACACAACACACAAAGGGCGAAGATCAGAACAGACTCCCATTGAGGCAACTTTTTAAAACGATATATAAACCAGGTTTCTTGCTAAAATGATCACGAGAATTGGATGGTATTAACAAAAGAGAGAAATGGAAAGACTGAGAGGGTTTCCTTGGCCAGGGCTTTCCAAAACACTGAGATGCACAGATAATGTATGCTCATCTTCAAAACCGTGTCCACTGGAGAGGGCAGACAGGGCCTTGGTTTAACGTCTCATCCAAAAGATGGCACCTCCGACAGTGTGGCACTCCTTCAGTACTGCACGGGAGGGTCAGTCTGGATTTTTGTGCTCAAGTCTCTGGAGTGGAACTTGAACCCACAACCTTCTGATTCAGAGGTGAGAGTAAGCCACAGCTAAATCGAGGGATACAAGCCCAGAATGCCCAGGTTAAATCATTGGCCTGTGTTGAGTTAGGTGATGAGGACAGTGATAGACCAGATAATGAGCTTCCTCTCCTGATCGCCAACCTTCTGGAGGTGACTGCTTGTACATGGACCTCAAGGTCAGAATCAGGCACAGCCTTCATGGTGGAGAAAGGTTGAAAAGAGGAAGATAGAAGTCAAGATGAATCAAAGAATCGACAGCACCTCCCAAACCCGCGACCCCTACCACCTAGAAGGACATGGGCAGCAGGCGCATGGGAACACCACCACCTTCAAGCCCCCCTCCAAGTCACACACCATCCTGACTTAGAAGTATATCGCTGATCCTTCATCGTCACTGGGTCAAAATCCTGGAACTCCCTCCCTAACAGCACTGTGGGAGCACCTTCACCACATGGACTGCAGCGGTTCAAGAAGGCGGCTCACCACCACCTTCTCGAGGGCAATTAGGGATGGACGATAAATGCCGGCCTTGTCAGTGATGCCCACATCCCGTGAACGAATAAAAAAAAAAAAAGGAATGATTGAAATACTCACCAGGTTTATGAAGACCATAGTTGCAGGTTTTAACTTTCCAGACATGGGTATAGATGCCAGCCTCCCCAAAGTAATGGAAGCCCAGAAGAGACTGCTGAGGTAGCCAGCGACCCTAGGCTCAATGTAGAGGGGTTTCTCGACAGCATAGGTATATACAAATCCAGAGTACTCGCCCTGTCAGAGATCAAACACACGACAGGTGTGTAAACAGGAAACTTTCTACTTTTATATCTTTACGCCATCAGCAATCACTAAAGGCAGAGGTCAAAGTTCTGGCTCTGCAACAGCAATGTGATCCCTCCCCAGCCAGTCCATGCAGGCACTACCCCCCCACCCCCTTCCCTTCCTCCCCCCACCCCATCCACCCCCCGCAGGCACTCGCCCCCTCCATTCCATGTTGGTAATCTCCTTCCCTTCTCCCCACTTGGCAATGGCTGCCCCCCCGCCACCCCTACCCCAACTCCCGTTGATGATAACAGTCTCCTTCTTCCGCCCCCCCCCCCCACTCCCAGTCTATGCCGGGACTCTCCACCCTACTCCCCAGCCCTCGCGCCCCCCACTCATCCCGTCCTCCATCTCCCTCGATGAGCTGCTCCAGGCTGTCACTGTGAGCCTGAAGCGACTGAATGAAGCTAGATACCGGGGGGCAGGAACTCCTGATGTAGCGAGAGTTTCTGCTCACACTCGACTGCTGTGCCTTACACACCAACAACAGGACTCTGGTGAGTAAGGTGCTGAGCGGGTAGCGGGTCCGCACTGCCCTTCATCCACAAGCATGGAGACATGGGCTAGACGCTCAAAAACTCGAAGGGGGGAATTTTAACCCCCCTGAATGGGCGAGAACGAGGCGGGAGGGGGTTAAAATTTCAAAAATCATAAACCTGACCCCAACCCACCTCCACTTGCGGTTTTAACAGAGGTGGGTCAGTAATTTATATATTTTAATAAGGCTGGGTGCCTCAGTTTTTACTTTAAGTAATATGGCCGGATCCACCAGGTAAGGGCCTTTCCAGCACTGCTTGTGGCCAGGAGGAGCAGGAGTGCTTCCCCCCAGCCCCTCAAAGTTAACCTGCTTCCCTCCCCGCGATCGTACCCCCCGCTCCGTGATCGTACCCCCTCCCCGCGATTGCTCACCCCTCCCCGCGATCGCTCACCCCTCCCTGCGATCGTCCCCCCCTCCCCGCGATCGTACCCCCTCCCCGTGATCGTACCCCCTCCCCCGCGATCGTACCCCCCTCCCTGCGATCGTACCCCCCTCCCTGCGATCGTACCCCCCTCCCTGCGATCGTAGCCCCCTCCCTGCGATCGTACCCCCCTCCCTGCGATCGTACCCCCCTCCCTGCGATCGTACCCCCTCCCCGCGATCGTACCCCCTCCCCGCGATCGTACCCCCTCCCCGCGATCGTACACCCCTCCCCGCGATCGTACCCCCCTCCCCGCGATCGTACCCCCCCTCCCCGCGATCGTACCCCCCTCCCTGCGATCGTACCCCCCTCCCTGCGATCGTACCCCCCCTCCCCGCGATCGTACCCCCCTCCCCGCGATCGTACCCCCCCTCCCCGCGATCGTACCCCCCCTCCCCGCGATCGTACCCCCCTCCCCGCGATCGTACCCCCCTCCCCGCGATCGTATCCCCCTCTCCGTGATCGTACCCGCTCCCCACGATTGCTCACTCCTCCCCGCAATCAGAACCCCCTCCCCGTGATTGTACCCCCTCCCAGCGATCGTACCCACTCCCTGCGATCGTACCCCCTCCCTGCGATTGCTCACCCCTCCCCGCGATCGTACCTCCTCCCCGTGATTGCTCACCCCTCCCCACGATCGTACCCCCTCCCCGCGATTGCTCACCCCGCGATTGCTCACCCCTCCCCGCGATCGTACCCCCTCCCCGCGATCATACCCCCTCCCCACGATTGCTCACCCTTCCCTGCGATCGTACCCACCTCCCCGTGATCGTACCCCCCACCCGCGACCGTACCCCCTCCCCGCGATCGTACCCACCTCCCCATGATCGTACCCACCTACCTGCGATCGTACCTCCCTCCCTGCAATTGTTCACCCCTCCCAGCAATCGTTCACCCCTCCCCACGATCGTACCCCCTCCCCGTGATCGTACCCCCTCCCTGCGATCGTACCAACCTCCCCATTTTCGTACTCCCCTACCCGCGATCGTACCCCCCTCCCCGCAATCATTCACCCCCCCGCGCTCGTAGCCCCCTACCAGCGATCTTACCCCCCTCCTGATTGTCCCCCTCTCCCCGCAATCAGATCCCCCTCTCCACGATCGGACCCCCATCCTTGCGATCTGATGGCCTCCCCTGAAATCGTACCCCCTTCCCCGCGCTTGGACCTCCCCCCACGATTGGACCCCCTCCCCGTGATAGGGGCCCCCTCCCTTGTAACCGCACCCCCAACCCACAATCTCACCCCTGATCTTGCATCCACAGTCTCCTCTTGGCCTTTCTGATCTCCCTCCCTGGCCTCCACAATCTCTCTCTCTCCCTCCCTCCCTCCCTTCTCTCCACTCCCTCCGATCAGCGCAGACCTTCCTCTCAATCTAACCGGGAAACGGAGACATTTTATTAAATGAGATCCTGCTGTTAAATTCTTCAGGACCTGACACCATCATAAATATCGGGGCCTAAGTGTTTACATCAATAGTAAATAGTTGGCACCATTGCGGTTCATGTACAATGTACCCTACCAACTGCACGGTGCTTGCAAACAACCAGCCCAGTTAAAAACAATGCCTTCAACTGGTGCCAAATGTCACGTTTAAAAAGAAAACCAATTTACGGATACAAAACAAAACCTGGCTAAAGGTCCCGTGCGTGACTTGAAGCGACCTGAACAGCTATCTTCTAATTCCAACTCTAATTCCATTTCCTGGGCAGCTCCCGTGCGCCTCTGTCTGCCCTCGGTTCTACCATGACACTGCAATGCTTCTTTAGTAAAAGAAAATGGGAGGGAACTCTCGAACCGCCTCAGAAGCTGAACCCTAATGAAACGCAAGAGCTCAGGGCAGATTTTCCTCCCACTGCACTTGGCCATGAAGGATCCATGAAGGAAACCAAGGGATGTGGGGATCGGGTGGGAAGGCGGAGCTGAGGTAGAGGATCAGTCATGATCTTATTGAATGGGGGAACAGGCTTGAAGTGCCGAATGTCCTATTCCTGTTTCTATTTCTTATGTTCTTATCTTCATATCTTCTTGGGAGAAGGATGTAGAGGGAAATCAGGCAGGTGTGATAAGCCTCCTTGCCCAATTTTCCTTAGTGTGCTCTGCCCATCTCCAATGACAGAACAATCTGCCCACTCATTTTCAATGATGTAATCCAATTATTTGGCTATTTTTTTTGGCAGGTGCAGGTTCACTTTAAGCTTCAAGCTACCAAAAGAAACTCAACTTACCAAAATCCCATCTGTCATAAAAAGCACGACAGCGCCTATAACATGGACAACAAAGAAGGTGCAAGGAGCTTTTTGAAGATGCAGTCCTTTGAGGCAATCAATCAGACCATCGGGCTCTGCAAATTGGGGAAAGAAATGAACAATTGGGTTATTGCAGGGAGCTGTTACATAGAGTTATATCGAATGTACAGCACAGAAACAGGCCATACGGCCCAACAGGTCTATGCTGGTGTTTATGCTGCAAATGAGCCTCCTCCCACTCTTCTTCATCTCACTCCATCAGCATATCTAGCCACCGACTCCATCCCTCTCCATGGCAACTGTCTGAGGCTGAACCAGACTGTTCGCAACCTTGGTGTCATATTTGACCCCGAGATGAGCTTCTGACCAATTATCCGCCCCAACACCAAGACTACGTACTTCCACCTCTGTGACATCACCTGACTCCGACCCTGCCTCAGCTCATCTGCTGCTGAAACCCTCATCCCTGCCTTTGTTACCTCGAGACTGGACTATTCCAACGCTCTCCTGGCCGGTCTCCCACCTTCCACCCTCCATAAACTTCAGCTCATCCAAAACTCGGCTGCCCCCGTGTCCTAACTCGCACCAAGTCCCGTTCATCCATCACCCCTGGGCTCGCTGACCTACATTGGCTTCCGGTCCGACAACGCCTTGATTTTAACATTCTTTTCTAATCAGTCCATGGCTTCGCCCTTCCCTATCTCTGTAATTTCCTCCAGCCCTACAACCCTCAAACCACACACCCCCACCCCCGCCGAGATATCTGCGTTCCTCTAATTCTGCCCTCTTGAGCATCCCCGATTTTAATCGCTCCACCATTGACGGCCGCGGCGTCAGCTGTCACAGCCCTAAGCTCTGGATTCCCTCCCTCAACCTCTCCCCATCTCCACCTCTCTCTCCTCCTTTAAGACGCTCCTTAAAACCTATCTCTTTGACCAAGCTTTTTGTCATCTATCCTAATATCTCCTAATGTGACTCGGTGTCAAATTTTGTTTGATCACGCTCCTGTGCAGCGCCTTGGGACATTTTCCTACATTAAAGGCGCTGTACAAGTGCAAGTAGTTGCTGTTGTTATTGTTATCCTTCTACTCCTTTCTCCCACATGTGTGTATCTAGCTTCCCCTTAAATGTGTCAGCCGTGGCATCCTCGCCTCTGAGTCAGAAGGTCGTGTGGTTTCAAGTCCCTCTTCAGAGACTTGAGCACAAAAATCTAGGCTGACACTCCAGTGCAGTACAGAGGGAGTGCTGCACTGCCGGAGGTGAGTTGAAGTCCCACTCCAGAGACTTGAGCAGAAAAATCCAGGCTCACACTCCCAGTGCTGAGGGAGCCGCTGCACTGTCGGAGACGCCGTCTTTTGGATGAGACATTAAACCAAGGCCCCGTCTGCCCTCTCAGGTGGATGTAAAAGATCCCATGGCCCTTTTTCGAAGTGGAGCAGGGGAGTTCTCCCCAGTGTCCTGGCCAATATTTATCCCTCAATCAACATCACTAAAACAGATTATCTGGTCATTATCACATTGCTGTTTGTGGGAGCTTGCTGTGCGCAGATTGGCTGCTGCGTTTCCCACATTACAACAGTGACTACACTTCAAAAGTACTTCATTGGCTGTAAAGCGCTTTGGGACATCTGGTGGTCATGACAGGCACGCTAGCCTCCCCTTAAATACCTCCATGCTATCGGGCTCGACTACTCCTTGTAGTGAGTTCCACATTCTAACCTCTCTCTGTTACACTCAACGGGTCATCGGCTACACAAATCACGCAAGGTACCAATCAGGTAGGAAGTGTTCCGGTTTTACAGGACTGTGAAGGGCAAGGCAAGAATGTCATTCTGCATTATCACCAGGGTTTCAGTGAAGCGGAATGAAGCGTTTATATTGTCTCCACATCAACTGTGAACAACTCCCAGTGCTACGAAAGGATTTGCATTTCTATAGCGCCTTTCACATCCTCAACCAATGGAGTACTATTTTACATGGTGAGAAACTTTCAAATGTTGGTGTTCAGAGAGATTTGGGTGTCCTCGTGCAAAAAGCACGGAAAGCTAGCATGCAGGTACAGCAAGCAATAAGGAAGGCAAATGGCATGTTGGCCTTTATTGCAAGGGTGTTGGGGTATAAGAGTAAGGAAGTCTTGCTACAATTGTACAGGGCCTTGGTGAGACCACACCTGGAGTACTGTGCACAGTTTTGGTCTCCTTATCTAAGGAAGGATATACTTGCCTTGGAGGCGGTGCAACGAAGATTCACTAGACTGATTCCTGGGATGAGAGGGCTGTCCTATGAGGAGAGATTGTGTAGAATGGGCCGATACTCTCTGGAGTTTAGAAGAATGAGAGGTGATCTCATTGAAACATACAAGATTCTGAAGGGGATTGACAGGGTAGATGCTGAGAGGTTGTTTCCCCCTGGCTGGAGTGTCTAGAACTAGGGGTCACAGTCTCAGGATAAGGGGTCGGCCATTTAAGACTGAGATGAGGAGGAATTTCTTCACTCAGAGGGTTGTGAATCTTCGGGATTCTCTGCCCCAGAGGGCTGTGAATGCTCAGTCTTTGAGTATATTCAAGGCTGAGAGAGATAGATTTTTGGACTCTAGGGGAATCAAGGGATATGGAGATCAGGCAGGAAAGTGGAGTTGAGGTCGATGATCAGCCATGATCTTATTGAATGACGGAGCAGGCTCGAGGGGCCGAATGGCCGACTCCTGCTCTTATTTCTTATGTTCTTATGTGCTTCTGAATGGCAGTCACTGTCACTATGTAGGCAAGCACATGTCCTCAGGACATCCCAAAGCGTTTCACAGCCAACAAAGTGCTTTCCAAGTGTAGTCGCTGTGGTAATGTAGGCAAACGTGGCAGTCAATTTGTGCACAGCAAGTTCCCACAAAGAGCAAGGAGATGAATGACCAGCTATTGTGTTCTTGGTGGTGCTGGTTGAGAGAGGAATGTCATCCAGGGAAATTGCCTACTCTTTTTTTGGGAAGGGTGGTATGGGATCTTTTCTGCCCATCAAGTTAAGGTCTCACCCGAAAGACAGCACCTCTGACAGTGCAGCACTCCCTCAGTAGTGCACTGACATGTCAGCCCTAGATTATGGGCTCAAGTGCGGGAGTGGTGCTTGAATTTACAACCTTCTAACTCGGAGAAGTGGGTGCCACCAACTGAGAGGAGCTTGAACTGTATCACATTAAAGAAAGAAAGACTCGCATTTCTATAGCGCCTTACGCGTCCTCAGCATGTCCCAAAGCCCTTCACAGCCAATGAAGCACTTTTAAAGTTTAGACACTGTTGTAATGCCTCCTTGAAAAAGTGCAACATCCCCACCGACACCTGGGAATCCCTGGCCCAAGACCGCACAAAGTGGAGGAGAAGTATCCGGGAAGGCGCCAAACACCTCAAGTCTCTTCGCCGGGAGCAAGCGGAAGCCAAGCGCAGGCAGCGCAAGGAGTGCACGACAACCCAAGCACCCCACCCGCCCACCCCTTCAACCACCGTCTGCTCCACCTGTGACAGAGACTGTAGGTCCCGCATTGGACTCATCAGTCACCTGAGAACTCATTTTTAATGTGGAAGCAAGTCATCCTCGGTTCCGAGGGACTGCCTAAGGAAGGAAGGGTAGGAAACGCGGCAGCCAATTTGCGCACAGCAAGCTCCCACAAACAGCAATGTGATAATGACCAGATTATCTGTGTTTCGTGATGTTGGTTGAGGGATAAATATTGGCCAGGACTCCGGGCAGAACTCACTAGGGTGCAGTACTGGTGGTTGTAGGTCTGCTGCTGACAGTACCCTGCTTGTAGGAGTACCTTGAGGTGATGAACTAGCACAAGAAATGCCCTGGTTTAATAAATAGGTCTTCCCAACTCCCGGCCTGAGTGAGCCTGGGGGTCTATATTGGGGCTACCAATGGCTGTGCGAGACCTATAAGTAAAGAAGCCCTGTAGCAAATACCACACTGACACCAAAATAAAAGCAAGGGCTGCAAATTGGAAAATATCAGTAGTGATTCCACAATCTGGACTTCCCAATAGTGAGCAGCGCTCACAGAGAGAGCAGCTCAGAGAATCCAAGCTACACAGGATCGTGGAGCCCTTGTGTCGTGTCTGCTTACTGAATGCGATCAGTCTGGTCAGTAATAAACCTGGACATTCTCTGACAAATATCTGCAAATATTTTCACAGATAGAAAGAAAATGGAGATCAAATCAGACTTGAGCACAAAAATCTCGGCTGAGGGAGTGTTGCACTGTTGGAGGTGCCGTCTTTCAGATGAGACGTTAAGCCGAGGCCCCGTCTGCCCTCTCGAGTGGATGTAAAAGATCCCACGGCACTATTTCGAAGAAGAGCAGGGGAGTTATCCCCAGTGTCCTGGGCCAATATTTATCCCTCAATCAACATCACTAAAAAACAGATGACCTGGTCATTATCACATTGCTGTTTGTGGGAGCTTGCTGTGAGCAAATTGGCTGCTGCATTTCCTACATTACAACAGTGACTACACCAGTACTTCATTGACTGTAAAATGTTTGTGACATCCGGTAGATGTGAAAGGCGCTATATAAATGCAAGTCTTTTAATTCTTTTCTTCCTTCTTTGGGCTTTAGAGGCATGGACCACATTGAATGCCATTGGTTTCTATCAGCCTTGTTTACCCATTCCAATTTTAGCTTAACAGAAACAACTTCAGTTTCATGCACCTTTACGGATGGCATCCTTGGGCTAATTAGAATTCACCTTGACAGGGATGAGCTGCGCCCCATTCAAAGCATCTAACAACCTTAGCAATGCAACACCATTGAACCTCCCTCCCCTGCGAGCTCTACCACTGAGTAAAACAAGAGCAGCGGTATCAAGGGCACGCCTTCACCTCCAAGTACAGGCGCCAACTCTGGCTGAATGTATTCCTGGAGGTCGTGAGTTGAAGTCCCACTCCAGAGACTTGAGCAGAAAAATCCAGGCTCACACTCCCAGTGCTGAGGGAGCGCTGCACTGTCGGAGACGCCGTCTTTCGGATGAGACGTTAAATCGAGGCCCCGTCTGCTCTCTCAGGTGGATGTAAAAGATCCCACGGCCCTTTTTCGAAGAAGAGCAGGGGAGTTCTCCCCGGTGTCCTGGGGCCAATATTTATCCCTCAACCAACATCACTAAAACAGATTATCTGGTCATTATCACGTTGCTGTTTGTGGGAGCTTGCTGTGCGCAAATTGGCTGCCGTGTTTCCTACATTACAAGAGTGACCATGTTTCGGAAGTACTTCATTAGTTGTGAAGCACTTTGGGATGTCCTGAGATTGTGAAAGGCGCTATATAATTGCAAGTTCTTTCGCTTTCTTGGATACATTGCTGATAGAGGGATCTTTTTGATGAGCAAATTCTAGACAGTATTGAGATTTTGGAGTATCAAGCCCATCACGAGTTAATGATTGATGAAATGTGATCCCACTAAAAAAAAGACCTTTTCTAAACTGCGTTTAAAATTTGGTGTTTCTCGGGCTGTGAGCAGGACAGGAAAATGCTGACACGTTTGCAGTTGATGTTTTGCAATCACAGGATGAACCGGTTTCAAACAGCTCGGCTGCAAGCCACGCTGTTCCAAAAAAAATGTATCGCCAACAGTTTCAGGGTCTAGTTACCCATTCATCGAATCAATGGCCACTCGGCCCTTCGTGGCTGTGCCGGCTCTTTGAAAGAGCTGTCCAATTAGTCCCGGCATCTGCCTGCTCTGTCCCCACAGCCCTGTAAATGTTTCCCCTTTTCTGATCTGGCTGTCATGTCCCTGCTCTCTGTGGGCTAAACAATGCAAGAGCGAGATCCGGACCTTCTCTAGAAGTGGGGCAGTAACATCCCTGTTATTTGTTATTTGTTATTTGTTGCAAAATATTTGTTAACTAGAGACTCTAAGACATCATCATTCCAGGCGCTATCACAACCTGTTTACTGAAAACAGGTACCATTGTATCACCACCCTCTCCACTTAATCTCTCTCTCATCTTCCTCACTATCCTTCTCTTCACCCTCCTCTCCTGAAGGTTGCGACCCATGCTGGCGGCAAAGCTTTGGGATGGATGTGACAGGTGCCACACTTGTCCTAAAAGCTCCTTATGTGGCTCGGTGTCAAACTTTAGCCTGATAACGTTCCTGTGAAGCGGCTTGGGAACGTTTTACTACGTTAAAGGAATTATATAAACGCACGTTGTTGTTGTTGTTGTATCCCTACACTGACAGCCTCCCAATATCTCATCCGAGAAGCCATTTGTTTTTTCACGTGAGCCTAGACTAGGTTGGCAAACTAGTTATCACAAAGAAAGAAAGAACTTGCATTTCCTGCGGCGTCTTTTCCGTCCTCGGGACGTCCCGAAGCTCTTCACAGTCAATTAAGTCATTTCGAAGCGTAGTCACTGTTGTAATGTGGGAAACGCAGCAGCCAATTCACGCACAGCAAGATCCCGCAAGCAGTAATGTGATACACGAGCAGGTAATCTGTTTTGATATAAAAACAGAAAATGCTGGAGATACTCAGCAGGTCAGGCAGCATCTGTGAAGAGAGAAACTCTGTCTCTCTCTTCACAGATGCTGCCTGGCCTGCTGAGTATCTCCAGCATTTTCTGTTTTTATTTCAGATTTCCGGCATCTGCGGTATTTTCTTTTTGTAATCTGTTTTGATGATCTTGGCCAGGCCAATGTTCTTGTTCTTTATAAAATAGCGTCACACTGGATCTTTAATTTCCACCTCAGCAGGCAGACAAGGCTTCAGTTTAATGTTGCAGCCAGAAGACAGTGCAGCACCCCCCCGCCTCGGTACTGCACTGAAGTGTCAGCCTAGATGACGTGCTCAATTCTCCGGAATGGGTCCTCAACCCACAACCTTCTGACTCAGAGGTGAGTGAGCTGTCAACTGAGCCAAAATTGACACTCTGAAAAAAACCTGTACCCTGGAGCAGCGCATCCGCCCATTTTAGGCCAGTTTTTTTTTAGTCGCACTTTTGAGATTCCCTCAGGTGTCAGGAAGGTCGGAATAAGCGGTTGCATTTAGCTGCTGAGGAACTTTATTCACCTGGTGCGATCGGCAACGGCCACTCTTTAAACTAAAGGCTGGGCCTAAAAGTTGCAAGTCCACATAGGTCACTTAAATCTCACTTAAACGTGTCAGTCTTAAATCTCACTTAAACGTGTCAGTTGTGGCTCAGTGGGCAGCACCCTCATCTCTGAGTCAGAAGGTTGTGGGTTCAAGTCCCACTCCAGGGACTTGAGCACATAAATCTAGGCTGACATTCCCAGTGCAATGCTGAGGGAGTGCTGCACTGTCGAAGGTGCTGTCTTTCGGATGAGACGTTAAACCGAGGCCCCGTCTGCCCTCTCAAGTGGACGTAAAAGATCCCACGGCCACTATTTCGAAGAAGAGCGGGGGAGTTCTCCCCGGTGTCCTGGGCCAATATTTATCCCTCAACCAACATCACTAAAACAGAAGATCTGATCATTATCACATTACTGTTTGTGGGAGCTTGCTGTGTGCAAATTGGCTGCCGCGTTTCCCACATTACAACAGTGACTACACTTCATTGGCTGTAAAGCGCTTTGAGACGTCCGGTCGTCATGAAAGGCACTAGAGAAATGCAAGTCTTGCTTTTTTTTCCACACCTGTCAGCACCTAACACCACAGACTGCATTTCACAATGGCCCTTTAGTCTTTCTTATACATGACCAAAGTGACCTTCATATTATTAGAGAGCCTTGTGTGCCATGTTCCTGTGTTTTAAAGAAAGAACTTGCATTTATATAGCGGCTGTCACGGCCTCAGGACGCTTTAGTATTGTGTATTTAGTACACCTTGAGTATTGTGTGCAGTTTTGGTCGCCATATCTGAGGAAGGATGTTCTTGCCATGGAGGGAGTGCAGCGAAGATTCACCAGACTGATACCTGGGATGGCAGGAATGACGTATGAGGAGAGATTGGGTCGATTGGGCTTATACTCGCTGGAGTTTAGAAGAATGAGAGGGGATCTCATTGAAACTTATAAAATTCTAACAGGATTAGACAGACTAGATGCAGGAAGGATGTTCCCGATGGCCGGAGAACCAGGGGTCACAGTCTAAGGATAAGGGGTAAGCCATTTAGGACAGAGATGAGGAGGAATTTCTTCACCCAGAGAGTGGTGAACCTGTGGAATTCTCTACCACAGAGGGCATTTGAGGCCAATTCATTAAATATATTCAAGAAGGAGTTAGATATATTTCTTAAGGCTAAAGGGATCAAGGGATATGGGGAGAAAGCAGGGACAGGGTACTGAATTTGGATGATCAGCCATGATCTCATTGAATGGCGGAACAGGCTCGAGGGGCCGAATGGCCTACTCCTGCTCCTATCTTCTATGTTTCTATGTTTCACAGCCAATGAATTACTTTTGACATGTAATCACTATTGTGATGTAAAATCAATTATGGGATGTTCCACCCATTAGCTGTGTCTCTGAATGTATTTAGAATATCCAGACCATCATCTACCCTCTACCCACCTTTCCCTCTCCCATCCCTTCTTTATTTTAAGTCATTACTTCTGATTCCAGGTGAGTGTCATCTGCGAGCTGCCTCCCGAATTATGACTGCTAACATCAGGATTTTTTGCTAGACGAGGGTATTAAGGGACATGGAACCAAGGCGAATGGATGGAGTTAGGATACAGATCAGCCATGATCTCACTGAATGGTGGAACAGGCTCAAGGGGCTGAATGGCCTCCTCTTCCTATGAGGGGCTGCTGAGATATCTACTGCAGGGAAGAGGCAACTGCTTCAGCATTCATTATTAAATATATTCAAGAAGGAGTTGGATATATTTCTTAAGGCTAAGGGGATCAAGGGATATGGGGAGAAAGCAGGGACAGGGTACTGAATTTGGATGATCAGCCATGATCTCATTAAATGGCGGAGCAGGCTTGAGGGGCCGAATGGCTTACTCCTGCTCCTATCTTCTATGTTTTATGAGTTCTCATGCGTCTGGTTAAAAACAAAATGTCCTTTCCCCACCCCCCCACTCTTTCTTGATCAGTTTCCTCACCTCCCCCTTGTCCAGCTGACTGTGTTGACTCCTCGCTGGTTCCCAGGGCCACAGTTGCCTGCAGACACCTTGCCCGAGTCCCCATTATCTGCGCGCAAGCCTAGGCTTTGAGTGCTACTGAGCTGTTCACCGCCAGGCTCCAAGCCTGTCCTCAGAGCAAGGGGGGATGGGAGGAAAATCCGCAGAGGAAAATATATGTCGGTCTTGGCTCTACTTTGTGATGCCGACATGAATGAACCTCCAGTCTGCTCATTGCATGAACAAGGTCAACCGTTAACTGTTTGAGGAGATCTTGATCGCAAATCGTGGTTGCAAACCCTTGCGACCTATACTGCATGTAAGAATGCTGCTATTTAAACACAGCAGACTCTCTCCAGCTATTTACACAACACGCCTGCGGTGTTTTGCAAACAAGTTTCAAGATTATCAGCCTCCTTCACCCTTCCTGATGCATCGAAGAGGTGTGTTCACCGGCCAACTCCAGCCTTGCCAGTTCTCACTTGCTGCAACGCTAGCATTGCAGCAGAACAGCCAATACAGAGCGGTGGGGGCAGGGGGGGGAGTGGAGGAAGCTGGGGCAGGGGGGGAGTGGAGGATGCTGGGACGGGGGGGGAGTGGAGGATGCTGGGGCAGGTGGGGAGCGGAGGAAGCTGGGGCAGGGGGGGAGCGGAGGAAGCTGGGGCAGGGGGGGAGCGGAGGAAGCTGGGGCAGGGGGGGAGCGGAGGAAGCTGGGGCAGGGGGGGAGCGGAGGATGCTGGGGCAGGGGGGGAGCGGAGGATGCTGGGGCAGGGGGGGAGCGGAGGAAGCTGGGGCAGAGGGGGAGCGGAGGATGCTGGGGCAGGGGGGGAGCGGGGGGGGAGCGGAGGATGCTGGGGCAGGTGGGGAGCGGAGGATGCTGGGGCAGGGGGGGAGCGGAGGATGCTGGGGCAGGGGGGGAGCGGAGGAAGCTGGGGCAGAGGGGGAGCGGAGGATGCTGGGGCAGGGGGGGGAGCGGAGGATGCTGGGGCAGGGGGGGAGCGGAGGAAGCTGGGGCAGGGGGGAGCGGAGGATGCTGGGGCAGGTGGGGAGCGGAGGATGCTGGGGCAGGGGGGGAGCGGAGGATGCTGGGGCAGGGGGGGAGCGGAGGATGCTGGGGCGGGGGGGGAGCGGAGGATGCTGGGGCGGGGGGGAGCGGAGGATGCTGGGGCGGGGGGGAGCGGAGGATGCTGGGGCGGGGGGGGAGCGGAGGATGCTGGGGCGGGGGGGAGCGGAGGATGCTGGGGCGGGGGGGGGGAGCGGAGGATGCTGGGGCGGGGGGGGGAGCGGAGGATGCTGGGGCGGGGGGGAGCGGAGGATGCTGGGGCGGGGGGGGAGCGGAGGATGCTGGGGCGGGGGGGAGCGGAGGATGCTGGGGCGGGGGGGGAGCGGAGGATGCTGGGGCGGGGGGGGGGAGCGGAGGATGCTGGGGCGGGGGGGGAGCGGAGGAAGCTGGGGTAGGGGGGAGCGGAGGAAGCTGGGGGCGGGGGGGGAGCGGAGGATGCTGGGGCGGGGGGGAGCGGAGGATGCTGGGGCGGGGGGGGGAGCGGAGGATGCTGGGGCGGGGGGGGGAGCGGAGGATGCTGGGGCGGGGGGGGAGCGGAGGATGCTGGGGCGGGGGGGGAGCGGAGGATGCTGGGGCGGGGGGGGAGCGGAGGATGCTGGGGCGGGGGGGAGCGGAGGATGCTGGGGCGGGGGGGGGAGCGCGGAGGATGCTGGGGCAGGGGGGGAGTGGAGGAAGCTGGGGTAGGGGGGAGCGGAGGATGCTGGGACGGGGGGGAGTGGAGGAAGCTGGGGCAGGGGGGGAGCGGAGGAAGCTGGGGCGGGGGGGGAGCGGAGGAAGCTGGGGCAGGGGGGAGCGGAGGATGCTGGGGCGGGGGGGGGAGCGGAGGATGCTGGGGCAGGGGGGGGAGTGGAGGAAGCTGGGGGTAGGGGGGAGCGGAGGATGCTGGGACGGGGGGGAGTGGAGGAAGCTGGGGCAGGGGGGGAGCGGAGGAAGCTGGGGCGGGGGGGGAGCGGAGGAAGCTGGGGCAGGGGGGGAGTGGAGGATGCTGGGGCAGGGGGGGAGCGGAGGAAGCTGGGCAGGGGGGAGCGGAGGATGCTGGGACGGGGGGGGAGTGGAGGAAGCTGGGGCAGGGGGGAGCGGAGGATGCTGGGACGGGGGGGAGTGGAGGAAGCTGGGGCAGGGGGGGAGCGGAGGATGCTGGGACGGGGGGGAGTGGAGGAAGCTGGGGCAGGGGGGGAGCGGAGGAAGCTGGGGCGGGGGGGGAGCGGAGGATGCTGGGGCGGGGGGGGAGCGGAGGAAGCTGGGGTAGGGGGGAGCGGAGGAAGCTGGGGCAGTGCTGAACAGGACCTCCATACAACTGTCGGCCATGGCCCAGCGGGTAGCACTCTCGCCTCTGAGTCTGAAGATTGTGAGGTTCAAGTCACATTCCAGAGATTTGAGCATGTAATATGGGCTGACACACCAGTGCGGTACTGATAGAGTGCTGCACTGTTGGAGGTGCCGTCTTTCGGATGAGATGTTAAACTGCGACCCCATCTGCCCCCTCAGGTGGACATAAAAGATCCCCAGGCAGTCTTTTGAAGGAGAGCAGGGGAGTTCTCCCCGGTGTCCTGACCAATATTTATCCCTCAACCAACATCACTAAAACAGATTATCTGGTCATTATCACATTGCTGTTTGTGGGAGCTTGCTGTGCGCAAATTGGCTGCCGCGTTTCCTACATCACAACAGTGACTACACTCCAAAAAAGTACTTCATTGACTGTAAAGCGCTTTGGGACGTCCTGAGGTTGTGAAAGGCGCTATAGAAATGCAAGTCTTTCTTTGTGAAGAATGATTCAGCAAGGGTTCTCTCTCCTGATCGCTATCTTGATGTTTCCTGCTGTACAGTAAAAGTGTGTGGACACTGAATGAGAGCAGGGCCGAGTCTGACAGCAGTGAGCCCCACGGACGGATAGCCTGCTGAAAAGACACTGCGTGGGCTCCACGGGTGCAGAGCAGGCACTTGTGCGAGGTAGCGGAGGGTGTCCCAGCCTCATCAACCCAAGCCCCAGTGCCCTTAAGAGAAGAGAGAAGAAAGCTGGAGCAGGTGGGAGGAGAGGACGAGATAAAAAGGTTTAATGCCTTGGGAATAGTTAACATCTCGTGCAGAGGTTTCATAGATTATAGGGATAAAATTTATCTAACAAACTACATGGGAGAGCATTGTAATTTAGGCTGGTAATAGGGCAATAAGTGTAGCATTGAACAAGATGACTGCCTAATAGGAACTTGCAGTTCAGCCCATTCATTTAACAGGCATCATTACTGAGTTACAGATAACTGGTTCACAGCTTTTGTTGGCACAGATTGACTACTCTAAAAGCAAAGAGCAGTATTTAAGCTCTCATCTTAAGGTGTCAGCCGTGGCACAGTGGGCGTCACTCTCGCCTTCTGAGTCAGAAGGTTGTGGGTCCAAGTCCCACTCCAGAGACTTCAACACAAAAAATCCAGGCTGACACTCCCAGTGCAGTGCTGAGGGAGAGCTGCACTGTCGGAGGTGCCGTCTTTCAGATGAGACGTTAAACCAAGGCCCTCTCAGGTGGACGTAAAAGATCCCAAGGCAGTCTTTTGAAGAAGAGCAGGGGGAGTTCTCTCCGGTGTCCTGGGCCAATATTTATCCCTCAATCAAAATCACTAAAGAAACAGATTATCTGGGTCATTGTCACATTGATGTTTGTGGGAGCTTGCTGTGCACAGATTGGCTGATCCGTTTCCTACATTACAACAGTGACTGCACTTCAAAACGTACTTCATTGGCTGTAAAATGCTTTGGGACGTCGTGAAAGGCGCTGTAGAAATACAAGACTTTCTTTAGGCTCCTGTCGTAAGTAGCGTTCCACATTTGTGATGGCAACAGGCAACATTGCAGTCACAAGCCGTTAGCTGGGTGCGAGAGAGGCGTAGACTGACTGGGGGGAGATTTTGACACTGCGCGATAGTGTAAAACGGGTGATAGCGAATCTGCATCCCCGTTTTACGCCTCTCCCCATTTTTATTACCATTTAAGTCAAACGGGAAAGATGTAAAACAGGGATGCAGATTCACTAACACCCTTTTTACGCTATCGCACAGAGTCAAAATCTACCCTTCACTCCCTTTGGTGTTTTTCTCTCTCTGGGAGTAATTAACCTAGTTTATCTCTCTCTGTGTCTCACACACATTAAAAAAAACTTATACAGCGCCTTTCACGATCACAAGACGTTCCAAGGTGCTTTACAGCCAAGGAAATACTTTATTGAAGTGTTGTCACTGTTGTAATGTAGGAAACACGGCGGCCAATTGCGCACAGCAAGCTCCCACAAGCAGCAGTGAGAAAATGACCAGATCATCTGTTTTTTACTTGTACTTCTTGCAATTTAGTATACTGTATTCACTGCTCACGATGTGGTCTCCTCTACATAGAAACATAGAAGATAGGAGCAGGAGTAGGCCATTCGGCCCCTCGAGCCTGTTCCGCCATTTAATGAGATCATGGCTGATCATCCAAATTCAGTACCCTGTCCCTGCTTTCTCCCCATATCCCTTGATCCCTTTACCCTTAAGAAATATATCTAACTCCTTCTTGAATATATTTAATGAATTAGCCTCAACTGCCTTGTGTGGTAGAGAATTCCACAGGTTCACCACTCTCTGGGTGAAGAAATTCCTCCTCATCTCAGTCCTAAATGGCTTACCCCTTATCCTTAGACTGTGACCCCTGGTTCTGGACTCACCCGCCATCGGGAACATCCTTCCTACATCTAGTCTGTCTAGTCCTGTTAGAATTTTATAAGTTTCAATGAGATCCCCTCTCATTTTTCTAAACTCTAGCGAATATAAACCTAATCGACCCAATCTCTCCTCATACGTCATTCCTGCCATCACAGGTATCAGTCTGGTGAATCTTCGCTGCACTCCCTCCATGGCAAGAACATCCTTCCTCAGATAAGGTGACCAAAACTGCACACAATACTCAAGGTGTGGTCTCACCAAGGCCCTGTACAACTGCAGCAAGACATCCTTGCTCCTGTACTCGAATCCTCTCGCTATGAAGGCCAACATACCATTTGCCTTCTTAACCGCCTGCTGCACCTGCATGCTTACCTTCAGCGACTGGTGCACAAGGACGGCCAGCTCTCGTTGCACTTCCCCTTTTACCAATCTAATACATTGGGGAGACCAAATGCAGATTGGGTGACCGCTTTGCGGAACACCTCCGTTCAGTCCGTAAGGTGACCCCGAGCTTCCGGTCGCCTGTCATTTTAATTCACCGCTCCATTCCCACTCAGACCTCACTGTCCTCGGCCTCTTGCATTGTTCCACGGAAGCTCAGCGTAAGCTCGAGGAACAGCACCTCATCTTCCGATTAGGCACTTTACAGCTCTCTGGACTCAACATAGAGTTCAACAATTTCAGATCATAACCTCGGCCCCTATCCTATATATATTTTTTATCCACACTTTGTTTGTGTTTTTTCTTCCCTCCCACAGGGCAGCTGTCTTTCATTCTGCCAGCGCAATTCACACTTCATCCAGAGCCATTGTTTGTTTCTTAACCTGCCCCATTACCATCTCGTCTCGCCTTGAATATCTCTTAATGTCTCTTTTCTTCTCCTGCCTTCCATCCTATCACTGACCTTCCCTTTTGTTCTTTCATTCCCTCCCCCTTTTCCCAGCCCCTAAACTTGCTTTCCATTTCCTGCTTTTTTCCAGTTCTGACGAAAGGTCATCGACCTGAAACGTTAACTCTGTTTCTCGCTCCACGGATGCTGCCTGGCCTGCTGAGTTTTTCCAGCATTTTTCTGTTATTATATGTTTTTTTTTAATGTTGATTGAGGGATAAATATTGGCCAGGACACCGGAGATAACTCCCCTGCTCTTCTTCAAAGTAGTGCCTGGGGACCTTAGAGGGCAGATGGGGCCCTCGGTTTAATGTCTCATCTGAAAGACGGCACCTCTTACAGTGCAGCACTCCCTCCGTGCTGCACTGGCAGTGTTAGCCTGGCTTATGTACTCAAGTGTCTGGAGCGGGACTCGAACCCACGTCCTTTTGACTCAGGTGAGAGTGCTACCCACTGAGCCACGGCTGACACACCCGCACGCACACATGTGAAGACACACACATCTCACCCCGTGTTGACACAATTTCACCTCTTCGCCTGTGCACTTTACCCACCTTTAGCGCGCAGGGTCTTCTCCTGCCCTGGCGATAATCTGTCCATGTGCACGTTCGAGGGCAGTTCCTCGGCTGGTAGGAGTGGCGCACTCTTCTTACCGCAGCAGCCCCCGAATCCCTGTTTACACATCAGGAAAAGTACAGCCATGGGCACCGGCAACTACAGAGAAAAAAAACACAGGTTAAAGAAAAAAAAAGGCACCACTGACTCCCCCAATGGACTGGAGATAACATGCATCGTCTGTACTGAGCCGTACAGAGGTCCCTACCTGGTGTAGCGTTAACCCATAAAAGTCCCAGGTTCAATCCCCCTTCTGTGCTGGAGTGACAGTAGGTGTGCCTCATTTTCCCTTAAGGGACCTGACTGAGGTCACTTCTCATTCTCCTAAGCTCCAGACAGTATAGGCACATTCTACTCAATCTCTCCTCCAAATGTAATATTTCCAAGTTTGCTGACGACACGAAGCTAGGTGGGATTGTGAGTTGTGAGGAGGATGCAAAGAGGCTTCAAGGCGATTTAGACAAGTTGAGTGAATGGGCAAATACATGGCAGATGCAGAATAACGTGGATAAATGTGAAGTTATCCACTTCGGTAGGAAAAACAGAAAGGCAGAGTATTATTTAAATGGTGATAGATTGGGAAATGTTGATGTACAGAGGGACCTGAGTGTCCTTGTACACCAGTCGCTGAAAGCAAACATGCAGGTGCAGCAGGCAGTTAGGAAGGCAAATGGTATGTTGGCCTTCATTGCAAGAGGATTTGAGTACAGGAGCAAGGATGTTTTACTACAGTTATACAGGGCCTTGGTGAGACCACACCTGGAGTAGTGTGTGCAGTTTTGGTCTCCTTACCTAAGAAAGGATATACTTGCCATAGAGGGAGTGCAGCGAAGGTTCAGCAGACTGATTCCTGGGATGGCAGGACTGTCGTATGAGGAGAGATTGGGTCGACTAGGCCTGTATTCACTAGAGTTTAGAAGAATGAGAGGGGATCTCATTGAAACGTATAAAATTCCGACAGGGCTAGACAGACTGGATGCAGGGAGGATGTTTCCCCTGGCTGGAGGGTCTAGAACGAGGGGTCACAGTCTCAGGATACGGGGTAGGACATTTAGGACTGAGATGAGGAGAAATTTCTTCACTCAGAGGGTGGTGAACCTGTGGAATTCTCTACCACAGAAGGCTGTGGAGGCCAAGTCACTGAATATATTTAAGAAGGAGATAGATAGATTTCTAGACATAAAAGTCATCAAGGGGTATGGGGAGAGAGCGGGAATATGGTATTGAGATAGAGGATCAGCCATGAATGGCAGAGCAGGCTCGAAGGGCCGAATGGCCTACTCCTGCTCCTATTTTTCTATGTTTCTATGTTTCATAGGACAACCCTCTCATCCCAACCTTGGCCCAGAAGTTATCAAAAAGCCAGTCATTGCTTCCAACAAAATAGAACAAAACAAAAACAACCTCAAAAACAGCAACATTAGTGTACCAGTGAAGGCCTTCTCTCTAATTGAATGAATGTTGCCTCCTCACCACCCGACTGCACTCCTGGAGTCTGTGCTTGGCTATTGAGCAAGTCTTGAGCTGCTCCTGAGCCAAAGGAGGCAGATCCGATCGAGGAGGGAAGCAACATATTGCTATAAGAAGCAGATCATAACCACCGCTCCCATTTTTTCGGACAGCATTTTTTAGTGTGTCAGCCGTGGCTCAGTGGGTTAGCACCCTTGCCTCTGAGTCAGAGTGTTGTTGGTTCAAGTCCCACTCCAGAGACTTAAACACAAAAATTTAGGCCGACTCTCCAGAGCAGTGTGGAGGGAGCGCTGCACTGTCGGAGGTGCCGTCTTTTGGATGAGACGTTAAACCGAGGCCCCGTCTGCTCTCTCAGGTGGACGTAAAAGATCCTGGCACTACTTCGAAGAAGAGCAGGGGAGTTCTCCCCAGTGTCCTGGCCAATATTTATCCCTCGACCAACGTCACTAAAACAAATTATCCGGTCATTATCACATTGCTGTTTGTGGGAGCTTGCTGTGCGCAAATTGGCTGCCGCGTTTCCTACATTACAACAGTGACTCCACTTCAAAATAGGATGTAAAGCCCTTAGGGATCTCCTGAGGACATAAGAGGTGTTAAAGACACTTCAAAAAAAGTACTTCATTGGCTGTAAAGTGCTTTGGGACGTCCTGAGGTTGTGAAAGGCGCTATAGAAATGCAAGTCTTTCTTTTCTTTAGCAGCTGCTAGTAATGGTTCTGCTGTTGTCATTTACAGCTCCTCTAGACCCATCTTTTGTTTCTAAACTTGCCCCATTACCATCTCCTTTTGCCTTGTACCATTGTCCCTTTTGTCATTTAATCTCTCCTGCCTTCCGCCCATCACAGACCTTCCCTTTTGTTCTTTCCTCCCCTCCCCTCTTTCCCTGCCCCTACACCTGCTTAAAACCTGTTACATCTCTGACATTTTCCAGTTCTGATGAAAGGTCATCGACCTGAAATGTTAACTCTGTTTCTTTCTCTCCACAGATGCTGCCTGACCTGCTGAGTGTTTCCACCTTTTTTTATTTCAGATTTCCAGCATGTATTTTGCTTTTGAACAAGTTGTTATCAGTAAACGAAGCAAAGCCAAGCCAGACTCAAGTGAGGGAGCGAGGAAGAGAAGAAACTGCGTTGAGAGTGCGCAAATTAATTTCAGGTGCAGTTCTGGCAGACGGGAGATCGAGGACAATTGACAATGAAAGAAAGAAATTAGTTTCAGTTGTGAGGTTGAAGTGTACCTTGGCAAACAGTCCAGGAATGACACAATCCTTTTTTTGAACAATGATATCCAGGACAGTTCTTAGCTACAAGCATTTATTTGTTGTTATGGCTTCACACTGACAGGATTAAAGTATTTAACAAAAAGAAGTTGCATATTCCGATCCCTCTTGCTGATATTTGGAAGCAATTGCAATATCATATCTGCACCCAAGTAAGTAAGGAGAAACTATTCCACTGACAGGAGGGACGGTAACCAGAGGACACAGATTTAAGATTTTTAAAAATTCGTTACTGAGATGTGGGCATCGCTGGCAAGGCTGGCATTTATTGCCCATCCCTAGTTGCTCTTGAGAAGGTGGTGGTGAGCCGCCTTCTTGAGCCGCTGCAGTCCGTGTGGTGAAGGTGCTCCCACAGTGCTGTTAGGGAGGGAGTTCCAGGATTTTGACCCGGTGACGATGAAGGAACGGCCGATATATTTCCAAGTCAAGATGGTGTGTGACTTGGAGGGGAACTTGGAGGTGTTGGTGTTCCCATGCGCCTGCTGCCCTGGTCCTTCTAGGATAATTGGACCAAGAACCAGAGGGGCGATGAAGAGAATTTTTTTTTTATTTTTACGCAGCGAGATGTTATTATCTGGAACACTGCCTGAAAGGAAGGCGGAAGCAGGTTCAATAAAAAGAAAGACTTGCATTTCTCCAGTGCCTTTCACAACCTCAGGACATCCCAAAGTGCTTTACAGCCAATGAAGTACAATGCCGTGTTTCTCCGGGCACCCCACAAAAATACTGCGGGGCCTGGGCTCGTCCCATCCCCCCTCAGCCTCAGCTACCCGCCCCTCCCGCCAGCTTACCCCCTCCCCACAAGAACCTACCTGAGTGCGCCCCCCCACCACCTACTCTACATTCCTGTGGGCCAAAGCCAGGGTGCTTCCTCGTGATGCCCAATTAGCACCCACAGATCGCTGGCCTGCTTCAAATGAGGCCTCAAAATCAGGGGGCACGGGTACGGGCGTGCTCCACAGGTCAGGTGCCCAGCTTCAAAATTGACCCCACTGTCTGGATTTGCACATGAAGATCGGGCACATCCCGTGAGTAGCGGAGAATGACCGGCACCCGGGAAATTCTACCCAGCGGGAGTCGGTGGCTTTGAAGGGAATCAAGGGATCTGGGGATCGGGCGGGAAAGTGGAGTTGAGGTCGAAGATCAGCCATGATCTTATTGAATGGCGGGGCAGGCTCGAGGGGCCAAATGGCCGACTCCTGCTCCTAATTCTTATGTTCTTATGAAACAAAAGCTTAGACTTAGAGGTGACCTGATAGAGATAAAACAATTAAAGGGCTGTATAACGTCGCTATTGATAGATTATTCGAGTTTAACAGATTGGGGATTACCAGGGGACGTGAGTTTAAACTGTGTAAGAGTGGGAATAGGCTGGATGTTGGGCGGTTCTTCTTTTCCCAGAGAGCAGTGAGCCTCTGGGATGTGTCGCCGGCTGGTGCGGTGGGTGCTGACTCTCTGACTTCGAGAGGAAGCTGGACCGGTGCCTGACTGGGGCTGAGATCGCATCATATAGAAGGCAAGTGACTTTATAGAGAACACTCGGTCCGTGTGATCTCCTGGACTGGTTTCGATTGCCTGAAGGGGTCGGAGAAGAATTTTGCTGAGTATTTCTTCTCCTTATTGGCCCTGGGTTTTTCCGGGTTTTTTTTACTTCCTCCAGGAGATTACAAGGGCTGCAAGGGTGGGTGTGAGAGGGGGAGGGCTGAGGAGTGTTTATTCATGATGCTCCAGCTATCGTGGTGTGGGGCAGGCTTGATGGACCAGCTGGTCTTTACCTGTCCGTCATTTTCGCATGTTTGTAAGACCCGATTTTATGATACAGTAGTTTACTTACATTGATCAGGGCCATGATCCAGAAGGCGTAGGACACTTGTGAGATGACAAGCCCGTCAGTCGGCAGAACAAACTGGGTCTCGTTCACAACTTGGTGGGGCCCCAAGGAATTCCGAATGTGTGTCAAGTCAGATGTCGTCCCGTTGGCAGTGAGGTTGTTCTGTATGCAGTTCGTTTCAGAAAGGAAGGGATCTGCTATCATGGGGCTGAGGAATGCACCGAAACCGACGCAGAAATGGAGGACCTGTTAGCAAAAAGAAAAAAGAGGCCATCACGCCATGTCAAGAGTTCCCATCAATCAATCAATTAAGAAAGAAAGAAAGCACCTTATATCACCAGGACATCTCAAAGCGTCAAGAAATACACCCTAATTGTGCCTTGCCCCAGAAGGTAACTTTGGGCTCTGTGTCTCTGTGCCGATGATTTGGTAATGGTCAGGAACTCAAGAGTATGGAGATAAATTGAGTAGATTAGGCCTAGTCTCCACACTGGGCTTAGCATTTACCCATGGGACCAACATACCTTGGAGGCGGTGGAACAAAGGTTCACTAGATTGATCCATGGGATGAGAGGGTTGTCCTATGAGGAGAGATTGTGTAGATTGGGCCGATACTCTCTGGAGTTTAGAAGAATGAGAGGTGATCTCATTGAAACATATAAGATTCTGAGGGAGATTGATAGGGTCGACGCTGAGAGGTTCTTTCCCCCTGGCTGGAGAGTCTAGAACCAGGGGTCACAGTCTCAGAATAAGGGGTTGGCCATTTAGTACTGAGATGAGGAGGAATTTCTTCACTCAGAGGGTTGTGAATCTTTGGAATTCTCTGCCCCAGAGGGCAGTGGATGCTCAGTCGTTGAGTATATTCAAGGCTGAGATCGATAGATTTTTGGACTCTAGGGGAGTCAAGGGATATGGGGATTGGGCAGGAAAGTGGAGTTGAGGTCGAAGATCAGCCATGATCTTATTGAATGGCGGAGCAGGCTCGAGGGGCCGTATGGCCGACTCCTGCTCCTAATTCTCATGTTCTTAAACTGTGTATAAATCCACCAACCAGTACACTGTGGCTCACCTTGCTTAAATTCCAGTTCATCCTCCCAATAAAGGGTTAACTTTAAAAAACCCCAGATCTGATCAGAAAATTGGACGCACATGTTAGACCTTGAGACATTTTCTACAAGGTGTGGTGTTATATATCTGCCTACTATACACAAATAGAGAGGGTAGGTTGGGCAGTTTGATTTTTATTCACAATGTCAAGACCTTTGAATTGAATTCTGGTTTGCTTGGAATCAAGCAAACCAATCATTGGCCTTCAGCAGTATTTCAAAGCACGGAGAAAGAGAATATATTCAGCAGCCCAGGTTCATGACTGCGCGTTGGTCTTTTCCACTGTAGCTTTAATCAGCTACAGAGTTTGTCCTTGGCTGAGGGGTCAAGTGAAATTCAGATCCCCCAGGCTACTTCTTTTTAAAATGGTTCATTCACAAATCACTATTATTAGCTCCAAATAAGCTGCCAGCACAAAAGGATTCGACGTGGAAGGGAGGCAGCTCTGAGTTAATTTATGTGTCCTCTAGAACCTGCAGCCTCCACAATGAAAGTCAAACGCACCTGCTCTACCTAAACCAATTCCCTGCCTAAACCTCTCTGCCTCTCTTTCCTCCTTTAAGACACTCCTTAAAACCTATCACTTTCATCTGCCCTAATATCTCCTTATGTGGCTCGGTGTAAAATTTTGTTTGATAATCGCTCCTGTGAAGCGCCTTGGGATGTTTTCCTACGTTAAAGCGCTGGATAAATGCAGGTTGTTCAAAGAATCATAGAATCACAGAAACCCCACAGTGCAGATAGAGGCCATTTCGGCCCATCGAGCCTGCACCGACACATATCCCACCCGATCCCCGTAACCCCTACACCAACACATATCCCACCCTATCCCCGTAACCCCACGTATTTAATCCCCCTAACACTAAGGGTCAATTTATCATAGCCAATCAACCTAACTCGCACATCTTTGGACTGTGGGAGGAAACCGGAGCACCCGGAGGAAACCCATGCAAACACGGGGAGAATGTGCAAACTCCACACAGACAGTCGCCCGAGGCCGGATTCGAACCCAGGTCCCTGACACTGTGAGGCAACAGTGCTAACCACTATGCCACCCTTCCATCCTGAGCGGCCCAGGCTTGTACGCCAACTATAATCTCTCTTCTTCTTAGGCAGTCCCTCGGAACCGAGGATGACTTGCTTCCACATTAAAAATGAGTTCTCAAGTGACTGATGAGTTCAATGCGGGACCTACAGTCTCTGTCACAGGTGGGGCAGACAGTGGTTGAAGGGGTGGGTGGGTGGGGTGCTTGGGTTGACGTGCGCTCCTTGCGCTGCCTGCGCTTGGCTTCCGCTTGCTCCCAGCGAAGAGACTCGAGGTGTTCGGCGCCTTCCCGGATGCTTCCCGGATAATCTACTGACATTCCTTCTCCTCAGGTGAGTGGATGCACTGAGAGGTTTAGCTCGCTCGTCACCATTCCAAAGAGCTTAGGAACTGTAATGGGCTCCATTGTTCAACTTGAGCAGTCATGACTTTCACAAGATTGGAAAGCACTGAAGGGGATGGAGTTAATGCTTGTTGGACACCTGCTCAGACCCTGGCCATCCTCCCACCCTCCGTAAACTGGAGCTCATCCAAAACTCAGCTGCTCGCACCGAGTCCCGTTTACCCATCACCCCCTGTGCTAGCTGACCTACATTGGCTCCCGGTCCGGCAACGCCTCGATTTTAAAATTCTCATCCTTGTTTTCAAATCCTTCCATGGCCTCGTCCCCTCCCTATCTCTGTAATCTCCTTCAGCCCTACAACCCCTCCGAGCTCTCTGCGCTCCTCCAATTCTGGCCTCTTGAGCATCCCCGATTTTGATCGTCCCACCATTGGTGGCTGTGCCTTCAGCTACCTGGGCCCCAAGCTCTGGAATTCCCTCCCTAAACCTCTCCGCCTCTCTATCCTCTCTCTCCTCCTTTAAGACTCTCCTTAAAACCTGCCTCTTTGACCCAGCTTTTGGTCACCTGTCCTAATACCTCCTTATGTGGCTCAGTGTCAAATTTTGGTTGGCAATGCTCCTGTGAAGCACCTTGGGACATTTGTACTACATTAGATGCGCTATATAAATGCAAGTTTTTGTTGTTTGCTTTAGGAGGGTTTTGGACACTTGAGCAAAGTACAATTACAGTTGGGCGGGTGGCCCGTTAGTTCTGCTGACTGTGAATATTCTTATCGGGTCATGTGATATCAGCGAGGGGGAGGAAGAACTGCAGAGGCTCTACCGTTCCCGAAGAAACAAGATTGCGGAGGGGACACATCGATGGTTGAAGCAGGCAGGAACTTCATAATAGAGTCAGTGGCCTAGAAATTCAGTGGCCTGCGCCACCAGTTTGCGCCCAAAGAGGGCTTTTGCGCCACTGTGCAAACCTACCGCGATATTTAGCGGGGCGCTAATGGCGGCGTTAGCCAGTAGCGCTGCGCCGCCACCGATGACGTCATCGGTGTGCGCAGCGCCCCGCTGGCCATATTTGGTTGCTGCCGCCTCCCCCGCGCCGGCCGCAAACAGCGACCGGTACACGGGGCCTACCTGTGCCGGTAGTGGGGCGAGTTAAGGTGGAGGTGCGGCCGGCCGCTTTTTCGGCAGCCGCCTGCCCGCACCTCCGTCCCCGGCCTCCTACACCCCCCCCCCGCGGCATTGCCGGCTGTTTCCAGAGAGCCCGGCACTTCTCCTTGGTGCCGGGCTCATTTGCCGGCGCTCGCGAGCGGGGATCGCGCTGTTGCAGGCACCTCCCCCTTAAGACTGAGAGGAAGGCCTGCAGTACCGCAGGCTGCCGTGCCGCAGCGGGTGGCGCTGCGGCACTTTGCACGCCGATATTCAGTTTCAGCGCCCCAAGCGGGGCGCCGAAACCCTTGTTTAGCGGCCGGCTTCCACTTGGGGCGCTGAAAGTGAATTTCCCGCTGGCGCAAGTGGCTCCGCACGCAGCGGTAATTCCGGCGCCCAGGTGAGCTGGGCGCCCCTAACTGAATTTCTAGGCCATAGAGTCATAGAATTATACAGCACAGAAAGAGGCCCTTCGGCCCATCGTGTCCACGCTGGCCATCAAGCCCTGTCTATTCTAATCCCATTTTCCAGCACTTGGTCCGTAGCCTTGTATGCTATAGCGTTTCAAGTGCTCATCTAAATGCTTCTTGAATGTTGTGAGGGTTCCTGCCTCTACCACCCTTTCAGGCAGTGAGTTCCAGATTCCAACCACCCTCTGGGTGAAAAAGTTTTTCCTCAAATCCCCTCTAAACCTCCTGCCCCTTACCTTGAAACTATGCCCCCTAGTTATTGACCCCTCTACTAAGGGGAAAAGTTCCCTTCTATCTCCCCTATCTACGCCCCTCATAATTTTGTACACCTCAATTAGGTCCCCCCTCAGCCTTCTCTGCTCTAAGGAAAACAATAATAATAATAGGTCCTCATGCGCTGCTGTGCCAATTGGGTAACCTTTCTCTTGCCCCTCACCACCACTACTGGCGTCAGTGTGTCGGCCGTGGCTCAGTGGGTAGCACTCTCGCTTCTGAGCCATGAAGGTTTGTGGGTTCGAGCGCAAAATCTAGGCTAATGCTTCAGTGCAGCACTGATTAATTAGATCAAACAAACCAAAACAATTGGCCAAGGACCTTCTGAAGGTGTCCTAGCCCATGTTCCTCTCTCAGCCGACCTCACCAACTGCCGATTAACTGCTCATTGGTCTTTGTGGGGTCCTGCTGGGGTACATGCTCAGAGGACTTGACAGGTTAGATGCTGAGAGGCTGTTTCCCCTGGCTGGAGAGTCTAGAACTAGGGGGCATAGTCTCAGGATAAGGGGTCGGCCATTTAGTACTGAGATGAGGAGGAATTTCTTCGCTCAGAGGGTTGTGAATCTTTGGAATTCTCTGCCCCAGAGGGCTGTGGATGCTGAGTCGTTGAGTATATTCAAGGCTGAGATCGAAACATTTTTGGACTCTAGGGGAATCAAGGGATATGGGGAGCGGGCGGGGAAGTGGAGTTGAGGTAGAAGATCAGCCATGATCTTACTGAATGGCAGGAGCAGGCTCGAGGGGCCACATGGCCTACTCCTGCTCCTATTTCTTATGCTCATGAACCTATATCTGACCTAGTCAAATAAAACCATCTCAAGATTGACATTGCCCAACTAGTGTTTGCCAACCTGCAGGAAGACAGGCGAATCCTTCTGGTAGATGCGGACCAGCTGCAGGTTGGCGATGGTGTCTATACAGCCCATGGCCAGCCCAGCCACGGCCATGACGAAGGCAAGGATGATCACATTGTTGCAGAAGGGGATGATGGAGAACACAGCTGATATCAGTAGAGTGGAGACGAACAGGGCACTCAGCGAGCAGGAGAACCTAGTGAAGAGAATCAAGAGGAAATCATCATTAAAACACATGGGGCACTGGGCGAGGGGCGAGTTACAAATAACTGGGTGAGGTGCTCTGGGTGTTACTGAAGAGATATACGAACACCCCTCCCCTCGCCCTTCCCCCTAAAAAATCCCAACCTTATGTAGGAGTTCAAAAAATTATTCTAAAAGCAAATGTGCCAGTCGCTGACAGCTTAAAAGATAAAATTGCAAATTGGTTATCAATAGCCAAACTTAAAAGCATACTGCACTATATGCAGGTACTTTTTATATATTTAAGTTGAAAATATATATGAAAGTGTGCTGCCATGCTACAGGTAAATGTAGCAAGGGCATGTGCCAACTGTGGCTCAGTGGGCAGCACTCTTGCTTCTGGGTCAGAAGGTTGTGGGTTCAAGTCCCACTCTAGAGACTTAAACACAAAATCTAGGCTGACACTCCCGGTGCAGTGCTGAGGGAGTGCTGCACTGTCAGAGGTGCTGTCTTTCGGATGAGATGTTAAACCGAGGCCCGTCGGCTCTCTCAGGTGGATGTAAAAGATCCCACGGCACTATTTCGAAGAAGAACAGGGGAGTTATTCCTGGTGTCCTGAGCCAATATTTATCCCTCAATCAACATCACTAAAACAGATTATCTGGTCATTATCACATTGCTGTTTGTGGGAGCTTGCTGTGCGCAAATTGGCTGTTGTGTTTCCTATATTACAACAGTTACCACACTCCAAAAGTACTTCATTGGCTGTAAAGTGCTTTGTGATGTCCGGTGGTTGTGAAAGGCGCAATAGAAATGCAAGTCTTTCTTTCTTTATGTGTTCCCTATGTAGTTGCTGGAAGGACATGAAGGCATTGAGAATGGATTAGGAGAGCCATTGGTCAAAGTTCAGCATAGTTTCCATGGCTCAAAGTAAGAATAAACAATAGCAAAATACTGTGGATGCTGGAAATCCAAAATAACAACAGAAAATGCTGGAAAAACTCAGCAGGCCAGGCAACATCCGTGGAGAGAGAAACGGAGTTAACGTTTCGGGTCGAAACCCTTCGTCAGGACTGAGAGAAAAGGCAGGAAATGAAACAAAAGGCAGTTTGGGGGCTGGGAAATGGGGGAGGGGATGAAAGAAGAGACATTAAGAGATATTCAAGGTGAGGCGAGATCATCTAGAGCCATTGTCTGTTTCTTTACCTGTCCTATTACTATCTCGTCTCACCTTGAATATCTCTTAATGTCTCTTCTTTCATCCCCTCCCCCCTTTCCCAGCCCCCAAACTGCCTTTTGTTTCATTTCCTGCCTTTTCTCTCAGTCCTGACGAAGGGTTTCGACCCGAAACGTTGACTCTATTTCTCTCTCCACGGATGTTGCCTGGGCTGCTGAGTTTTTCCAGCATTTTCTGTTGTTATTTAGTAAGAATAAACAACCCTGGTTCAGCTAGCAATGTTCAGATGTACCTTTGAATGTCTACACACAGGGAACGGAGCCCCAGGGGATAAGACTATCTAGAAGACAGAGTGAGAGATTTTGGCACTAATATTCCATATGGACGTTCCAACCTAAAGAAATTGGGTGTGGAATGCTACAGATCCCAAACAGCATCACAGATTTCTGCCCGTGTGCACATAGGAACAAAGGTAGCCCCTCAAGCCTGTTTTGCTCTTCATGGCTAATCTATATAGAATCATAGAATGGTTACAGCACAGAAGGAGGCCATTCGGCCCGTCAAGCCTGTGCCGGCACTCTGCAAGAGCACTTCAGCTAGTCCCCCTCCCCGCCCTTTCCCTGTAGCCCTGCAAATTGATTTCATTCAGGTACTTATCCAACTCCCTTTTGAAAGCCTTGATTGAATCTGCCTCCACCACCCTTTCAGGCAGTGCATTCCAGATCCTAACCACTCGCTGCGTAAACAAGTTTTCCCTCATGTCGCCTTTGGTTCTTCTGCCAATCACCTTAAATCTGTGTCCTCTGGTTCTCGGCCCTTCCGCCAATGGGAACAGTTTTCTCTCTATCTACTCTGTCCAGACCCCTCATAATTTTGAATACCTCTATCAAATCTCCTCTCAACCTTCTCTGCTCCAAGGAGAACCACCCCAGCTTCTCCAGTCTATCCACGTAACTGAAGTCCCTCATCCCTGGAATCATTCTTGTAAATCTTTCCTAAAGTGAGGTGCCCAGAATTGGACACAATGCTCCAGTTGTGGCCGGACCAGTGTTTTATAAAGGTTCATCATAACTTCCTTGCTTTTGTACTTTATACCTCTATTCATGAAGCCCAGGATCCCGTAAGCTTTTTTAACTGCTTTCTCAACCTGCCCTGCCACCTTCAACGATTTGTGCACATATATCCCAGGTCTCTTAACTCCATCTACCTGCCTTGGTTCCGTATCCCTTAATACTCTTGCCTAACAAAAATCTATCAATTTCTGTTTTGAAATTTTCAATGGACCCCCAGCCTCAACAGCTTTTTGGGGGAGAGTTCCAGATTTCCACAACACGGTTCACATCACCCCTGAACGGCCTGGCTCTAATTTTAAGGTTATGCTGCCTTGTTCTGGACTCCCGCCACCAGAGGAAATAGTTTCTCTCTATCCACCCTATCAACTCCTTTAACCATCTTAAACATTAAAGGAATTAAATCACCCCTTTATCTACTATAATAATAATATACTTAAAGGAGTGGAGCTGCTGCAGTGCATTCCACATCAAAATAACTCGCTGCATAAAAAATATTCTCCTTATCTCCCTTCTGGTTCTTTTGCCAATTACCTTAAACCTGTGTCCTCTGGTTACTGACCCTCCTGCCAGAGGAAACAGTTTGAATAGCTCTATTAAATCTCTCCTTAAACATCGCTGCTCTAAAAAGAACAATCCCAGCTTCTCTAGTCTCTCCACACAATCTGGAATTTTTATTTCGAGGAGCAGGAGGATCTACCTCCTCTTGTACCTCTCTCAGGTGCTGTCACCCAACAGCCTGTTTCAATTGAGGCCTGGGACTGGTGTCTCAAGACCATAGGTTGGGATGGCATGCAGTACAGGAAAGTGTCTCACCTCCTGACTCCCCAAAGCCTTTCCACCATCTACAAGGCACAAGTCAGGAGTGTGATGGAATACTCTCCACTTGCCTGGATGAGTGCAGCTCCAACAACACTCAAGAAGCTCGACACCATTCAGGATAAAGCAGCCCGCTTGATTGGCACTCCATCCACCACCTTCAACATTCACTCCCTCCACCACCGGCGCACTGTGGCTGCAGTGTGTACCATCTACAAGATGCACTGCAGCAACTCGCCAAAGCTCCTTCAACAACACCTTCCAAACCCGCGACCTCTACCACTTAGAAGGACAAGGGCAGCAGACACATGGGAACATCACCACCTACAAGTTCCCCTCCAAGCCACACACCATCCTGACCTGGACCTGTATCGCCGTTCCTTCACTGTCGCTGGGCCAAAATCCTGGAACTCCCTTACTAACAGCATTGTGGGTGTACCTACACCATATGGACTGCAGCGGTTCAAGAAGGCGGCTCACTACCATCTTCTCAAGGGCAATTAGGGATGGGCACTAAATGCAGGCCTAGCCAACGACGCCCACATCCCATCAATGAATTTTAAAAAAAGACAATGCTGAAAAGGTATTTCACCCACTTCTGTCCACTCTGATACAATTACTCTTCAGTAAATTTGGTACAGGTAGGTCATGGAGTAGCGATGTAATTTTGGCTCCCCATCCGGCAACGCCTCGATTTCAGAATCCTCATCCTTGTTTTGAAATCCCTCCATGGCCTCGACCCTCCCTATCTCTGTAACCTCCTCCAGCCCCACAGCCCTCCCGAGATCTCTGTGCTCTGTTATATCTGCTTCTTGAGCATCCCTGATTTTAATCGCTCTACCATTGGTGGCCGTGCCTTCAGCTGCCTAGACCCCCCAAGCGCTGGAATTCCCTCCCTAAACCTCTCCGCCTCTCTACCTCTCCCTCCTCCTTTAAGATGCTCCTTAGAATCTACCTCTTTGACCAAGCTTTTGGTCACCTGTCCTAATATCTCCTTATATCTCCTCCGTGTCGAATTTTAACTGATTACGATCCTGTGAAGCGCCTTGGGACGTTTTGCCATGTTAAAGGCGCTATATAAATGCAAGTTGTTGTTATGATATTGCATACTATGAGAGACCGATAAGCTCTGGTGCTGCAATATCTTAGCTCAGATGCAAACTGTATGGGGGAAAATTTGGTTGCTTTGCGCCTCCCGTTAGCATCCTAAGAAGGCGCTAACAGGGCACAAAGCAACTGGCGCCCGGGCGCGTGCCGCCAACACCTCCCGCGAAATTCAGCGAGAGGTTAGTGGTGATGGTAACCGATAGCGCCACGCGGTGCTGCGCCACCGGTGATGACGTCATCGCCGTGCGCAGCGCCCTGCTCGCGCCCCGGCCGTGATCTTCGGTAGCGCCCCCTGACTTACCGCCAGACGCTATGTCCGACGGGGTGAGGGGGGCCTACCTGTGGCCGGGGCGGCGCTATTTAAAGGCGAGGTGCCGGGCGGCCATTTTTGTTGCTGGCCGCCTGCCAGCACCTGCCTCCGCTGCCGTCCCTGGCCTCCTAAGCATCTCCCCCACCCCCAACCCCCCCCCCCCCCCCCCCGCAGGGTGCCGGCTGCACTCCATGAGCCCGGCACTTCTCTTGAGTGCCGGGCTCTTTTGCCGGCACTCCGATCCCGGTGGCCCAGCTGGGCCCCGGGTCGCGCTGCGCAATGCCCCCCCCCCTTTAAGAAGTGGAGGAAGACTTGCAATAGCGAAGTTAGCGCCCCAAAGGAGGCGCGACTCAATTTTTCCCCTTATGTTTCCCTTGTGGTAATGAAGCTCAAACCAGTTTGAAACCGGTCCATGCCTCAGGCTGTGTATTTATATGAAACATCCAGCTTTAAACCACTGGAGCAGTGAAGGACCCATTCCCTTTTGAGGTGAAGGGACAAACCATTTTTGCAGGCAGCAACCTAGAGCTAAGTGGGCAAAACGATAGCCAACTTTAGACACTTTCGACAGGACCGATTTTCTTCCTTGGTTACGTCACTTGCACAGGGAGGCTGGGGGGGGAAGAGGAGAATTTCCGCGGGGTTCTCCTGATCTTCTGCCGTAGCTTAGGAAGGAAATTGTTGGAAACCCTGGAGAAACGGCAGCAGATTGGGACACCCACACACGGAACTTCCGGGCAACAGAAATTGTTAAATTGGACGATCAGATCGTAAGCATGCTTTTAAAAGAAAGAACTTGCATTTCTATAGCGCCTTTCACGACCTCAGGATGTCCCAAAGTGTTTTACAGCCAATTAAGTATTTTTTGAAGTGTTGTCACTGTTGTAATGTAGGAAACGCGGCAGCCAATTTGCGCACAGCAAGCTCCCACAAACAGCAATGTGATAATGGCCAGATCATCTGTTTCAGTGATGTTGATTGCGGGATAAGTATTGGCCAGGACATCCTGGGGATAACTCCCCCTGCTCTTCTTCGAAATAGTGCCCATGGAATCTTTTACATCCACCTGAGAGAGCAGACGGGGCCTCGGTTTAACGTCTCATTCGAAGGACGGCTCCTCCGACAGTGCAGCACTCCCTCAGCACTGGCAAAACCGAGCGTCAGCCTGGATTGTGTGCTCAAGTCTCTGGAGTGGGACCTGAACCTACGACCTTTGTGACTTTTGTATTGTCTGATCGCCCACTGTTCTCCCTCTCCCACGAAAGCCCAGCTGTATTGAATCATAATTTCACAAGGGATTCCTGGGTTAGAAGGATTCGCAAAGTACAGAAATACTTCAAAACCTGCTATTGTTAAAACATTCATTGAAATTCCACAACAGTGACTCATTACAGTGAACAATTACTTCATTCAACATGATTTACCTAGATTTAAAAAATAAATCTGGATTCACGGTTTGAAGTGACATTTGTACGTCAAGAACTTTAAACAGCAACACTGGTTATGAGCAATACAATGAAAAGCACATTATTACTTTATTTGTTAATCATGTATAGTTAAGTCAACAATTGAAAACAAACTCATTATCAGCTGGGAACTGCACACACATCACCGAAAGGACAATTGAAGGATATGTTCTATTTAGTCAGGTTTTTATGCGGGGGTGGTTAGGGGGGCGGGGGGGGTTAGTGGGGAGGGGAGAGGAGAAACAATCTGACTATGAATAAGACAAACAAACAGAATTTAGGATCTGCATCTATTCTGTTCCCTAAACAGATTAAATGGCTCTTGCATTTATACAGAATTGGACCAGTATCGGACAATGTGACATTAGCATTGTTTGGAGGAGAGGAGCCTGGCACAAGGCAACACAAGAACTTGCTACAGGATGCACCTGGCAATGAGGAGACACTCTGTGGGGATCGCGATCAGACCAGCGAGAGTTAGACAAGGGATTGAGTAGAAATAGTTAAGAGGGTCTTCGGGTCAATCCTGAATACAACAGCAACATTTATATAGCACCAACAACATAGTAAAACTTCCCAAGACGCTTCACAGGAACGAAATCAAGCAAAAATTGACACCTTGCCAAAGAAGGAGTCATTAGGACAGGTGAGCAAAAGCTTGGTGAAAGAGGAATGTTTTAAGGTGCGTCTTAAAGGAGGAGAGAGGGGTAGCGAGGCGGAGAGGTAAAGGGAAGGATTTCCAGAGCTTAGGGCCTTGGCAGCTGAAGGCACGGCCACCAATGGTGCAGCGAAGGAATTGGGCGATGCACAAGAGGCCAGAGTTGGCGGAGCGGTGAGCAACATTCCTGGTAAGATGCGCGGCCACGGTCTGAAGGTCCCGCGCAGGCCACCCACCAGCTTTTATATGGGGAAAACCGCGTATGCGCAAAAATTTGTATAGGCCGCGCAGCCAGTTAAAGGGACCGCACACCAAAAAAATAAATAAATAAAGAGGGATCGTTGGCTGCGAGTTCTCGGAGGGTTGTACGGCTGCAGGAGGTTACAGAGCTAGGGAAGGTCAAGGCTACGGAAGGATTTGAACACGAGGAGGAGGCAGAAACTATGTCAACATTCAAGGTCAGATTGGATAGCTGGATAAAGGAAAAGGTGTTGAAGGGATGCAGGAATATGGAGGGCAATTTGTTTCAAACTATTTGCTCGCAAGGACCGTTAACGCTGCCACGGACTGGTTGGGCCAAGTTATCTGTTTTTTTTGTGGCTATAACCTCTCTGTATTTCGGTGCAGTTCCCGCTGTGCATGAATCCACAGAACAAAGTTGCCCATAAAGACAGCAGTAACTTGCAGTAAATTGTCAGTCGCACTGACAGACCATGAGCGATGGTGGGGAATGGAACTAACACATTGCCGCAGTAATTGGGCTCTTCTGCACATGGCACTGATGTTGGATGCCATAGAGTCCTGGAGTCATAACAGCACAGAAGGAGGCCATTCAGCCCATCGAGTCCGCGCCAGCTCTCTGTAGAGCAATCCAGTCAGTCCCATTCCCCCGCTCTATCCCCGTAGCCCTGCAAGTTTATTTCCCTCAAGTGCCTATCCAGTCTCCCCTTGAAAACATTGAGTGTCTCCGCTTCCACCACTTCCGTCGGCAACGAGTTCCAGGTCCTCACCACTCGCTGCGTAAAAAAGTTTTCTCCTCACGTCCCCCCTGTATCTCTTGCCCAAAACCTTAAATCTGCGTCCCCTAGTCCTTGTACCATCAACTAGTGGGAACAGCCTTTCCCTGGCCAGCCTATCCAAACCCGTCATAATCTTGTACACCTCTATCAAATCACCCCTCAACCTCCTTTGCTCTAATGTGTTGGGGTGTGTTGGGGGAGGGGGTTGAGGCACAAGAACTACCCTCTACAATCCTCTGTGATCTCTGCGCTCCTCCAACTCTGACCTCTTGCACATCCCCGATTTCTATCGCTCCACCATTGGCGGCCGTGCCTTCAGCTGCCTGGGCCCCAAGCTCTGGAATTCCCTGCCTAAACCTTTCCGCCGCTCTACCTCTCTCTCCTCCTTTAAGATGCTCCTTAAGACCTACCTCTTTGACCAAGCTTTTGATCACCTGCCCTATTGGGCCAGTAATTCCGGTCCCAACGCGTGAGTATGGACGGGGTACTCACGCGTGGGCCCGTTGGAAGTGCCGGATTTCAGCATGCACAGCGCATGCGCGGGAAACCGGCATTTCCTCCAAGGGTTTCAGAGGTCCAACGTGTGCGCACAGGACTCTGCGCGCACGCGTTGAACTTCCTTCTTTTTGACAGGTTTGCCCGTGTGCAAGGGCCTGAACTTTTTAGACATATAAAAAGGAGGCGTAAGGACTTGATTCTTGAAGGTAAGTGGTCTATTATTTAAAATTATAACATTTTTTCCACAGCTTTATTGTTTTTAAGGACTTTACAGTAAGGTAGGTTTATTTTTAGACCTGATTTCTTAAAAAATTATTTTTTTCAAAAATTTGATTAATTGTTTAAAATAGTTTTTTAAAGTTATTTATAGTTTATTTAATTATTGGGATGTTTTTTAAAATTTTATTTAAAGTTAAACTAGTCTTTTGGGCACCTGTACTTTTCATGAGTTTGACAGTTCTTACTATCAAACTCATGAATGAAGTTTCCCCTCCCCTGATTGGCTGCACAGTGCTCACCTGATCCCAGCCGGCACATCGCACTAACTACGCCGCTGGATCAGGCAAGCACAGCGCGCCGACAGCTGAACCGGGCCAGTGACAGGAATTCCAAGCAGGCCCAGGCTTCAGATGTCGGCGCACCGGGTGAGTGCACATCGGGGGCTTGCACGCGCGGCAAGCACCCGATCCTAATTTCTGGCCCAATATCTCCTCACGTGGCTCGGTGTCAAATTTTATTTAATAACACTCCTGTGAAGCACCTTGGGACATTTTACTGCATTAAAACTGCTATATAAATGGAAATTGGTGCTGTTAGGGTAAGGTGGGGGGAATTACCTTGATTCTAACTTACACTGCGTCTGACAAGGGAACAGCTAATGTAGACACTGGGAGTGTACATTTAAAAAAAGGAATGTATTTCACTTTCATCGCTCATAATTCATTACAGTTGGAATTAAGCCTCCAGCTAGTAAACTGTGACAGGTGCCAGTCTGATTAAATGCGAAGTGCCATGTGTTGATTGCAGTGCGGAGCTGGGCAGCTAGAACATGCTACACATGCCAGGACTTCTTCGGGAGGAACATTATGGTCATTAATAAAGATACGCCTGTCCTCAACCCAATTGCCAAGTGAACTGTCTCGTGTGGAATCCAGGATGCAAACCAGGATCCACCCAGCTGCCACCCTCCAACTGTGCTGAGCAAGCTGGTCTCAGCTGGGAGGATGGGACAGACACTACAGTTGGTCTTAATATCCCCGGCCTAAGGAGATGGGTGGAGGAGAAATCATGCAGAGCTCCTGCTCCTGATTGTGAGACAGTGACCTGTGCTGTGTGAACTTTGGGGGGGCATAGATTGGGGTCCAACTCCAATTCTGGTCTCTTGCGCAATCCCTGGTTTTCTTCGCTCCACCATTGGCGGCTGTGCCTTCAGCTGCCTCGGCCCTAAGCTCTCTCCCTAAACCTTTCTGCCTCTCTCTCCTTTTAAAACACTCCTTAAAACCCAGCTCTTTGACCAAGCCCCATACCAATATCTCCTTATGTTAGCTCGGTGTCAAATTTTACAGCAACCACAACAACAACTTGTATTTATATAGCGCCTTTAACGTAGTAAAACATCCCAAGGCGCTTCTCAGGAGTATTATAAGACACCGGGCCACATAAGGAGAAATTAGGGCAGGTGATCAAAAGCTTGGTCAAAGAGGTAGGTTTTAAGGAGCATCTTAAAGGAGGAAAGAGAGGTAGCGAGGCAGATAGGTTTAGGCAGGGAATTCCAGAGCTTAGGGCCTCGGCAGCTGAAGGCACGGCCACCAATGGTTGAGCGATTATAATCGGGATGCTCAAGAGGGCAGAATTAGAGGAGCGCAGATATCTCGGGGGAGGGGGGTTACATAAGAACATAAGAATTAGGAGCAGGAGTCGGCCATACGGCCCTTCGAGCCTGCTCTGCCATTCAATAAGGTCATGGCTGATCTTCGACCTCAACTCCACTTTCCTGCCCGATCTCCATATCCCTTGATCCCCCTGGAGTCCAAAAATCTATCTACCTCAGCCTTGAATATAATCAAAGACTCAACATTCACAACCCTCTGGGGCAGAGAATTCCAAAGATTCACAACCCTCTGAGTGAAGAAATTCCTCCTCATCTCAGTGGCCGACCCCTTATCCTGAGACTATGCTCCCCTAGTTGTGGGGCTGGAGGAGGTTACAGAGATAGGGAGGGGTGCTCCTTTGTTTGAGAACGCTCCTGTGAAACGTTTTACTATGTTAAAGACGCTATATAAATTCAAAGTTGTGGTTGTTGTTGTCGGCTGTGATGGCGCCATCATTAATTAGCCTGCCAACATTCACTGTCTAGGTTAGCATGTAATGAATAGCAAGTTGGGGAGGCACGTATCATAAGGTACCACAGCACGGGTTTGCGCATTTAGAAAAGAGGGGAGAAAATTAGAGGTGAGTGGTGCGGGAGGGGCGGGGGGGGGGCGGTGCGGGGTTTGGGAATAAAACTTTCCAGAATCAGACACCCCATCATTGTGTCACTAATTTTACTGGCAGCTGTTAGTCTCACTAATGAGGAAATCATATTGACTAGGTTAAGCCTAGATCTTTATGATGGATGGAGGAACATCCGCTATTAAGCACCAAATCCAGGAGGATTAGTTTAAAATCCAATATGCCCGTATTCGATCTGGTCAACAAAACAGCACTTAAACCATCGCATGCTATTGACTAATTAGTGACTGATCAGCAGCCAATCGATAATTGTTTCCCCTGGCTAAGTGTCACTTGTTGCATCAGCGGGAAGATTGCACTGGGTAGATGAGCAAATAAATCCAACAATATTCCCAGAAAATGTGGGACAATCAATTTCTATTAAGAGAAAATTCAAGCAGGCATGAATAGAAAAAAGGTGATTGTATTTCGAATCATAGAACCACAGAATAGTACAGCACAGGAGGCCATTCGGCCCATCGAGTCTGCGCCGGCTCTTTCGAAGAGCAATCCAGTCAGTCCCACTCCCCCGCTCTGTCCCCATATCCCTGCCATTGTTTCTCCTTCAAGTATTTATCCAATTCCCTTTTGAAGGCTACTATTGAATCTGTATCCACCGCCCTATCAGGCAGCGCATTCCAAATCCTAACCAATATTTTCCTCATGTCGCCTCTGGTTCTTTTGCCAATCACCTTAAATCTGGGTCCTTTGGTTATCGACCCTTCAGCCATTGGAAAGTTCTCTTTTTTTACTCTATCTAAATCCTTCATGATTTTAAACCCTTCTATTAAATCTTCTCTTAGCCTTCTCTGCTCTAAGGAGAACATCCCCAGCTTCTCCAGTCTATGCACTTAACTGTAATCCCTCATCCCTGGAACCATTCTGGTAAATCTTTTCTGTACCTTCTCCAAAGCCTTCACGTCCTTCCTAAAGTGCGGTGCCCAGAATTGCACACAATACTTCAGCTGGGGCCAAACCAGTGTTTTATACAGGTTTAGCACAACTTCCTGGCTTTTGTACGCTACGCCTCTATTTATAAAGCCCAGGATCCCGTGTGCTTTATTAACTGCTTTGTTATCAGAAATAACTCCCATCAAGGACTCAACTATTTGTGGACTGGAGTAGTTCAGTGGGATAGAGAACGGCCTTTTACTTCTGGGATCTGGGCCAGGGATGAACGTGTCCATTGTCTCCCGGCTGTGCAGGTCTTTATGTGAATTGAGTTTGCCCAGTTCCAACTGACACAATGCAGCTCCTTGTTCCACGACCAAAACAAAATAGTGCCATTTGATTCAGCGCAAAGGTACAATCTTACTCCGAGAGGCGACAAGATGGCTGGTTCAAGAAACAGAACAAAAACTGGTACAGTATGGCGCATTATTCTGAGATTGTACTTGATGGAGTTAGGTCACAGATCAGCCATGACCTCATTGAATGGTGGGACAGGCTCGAGGGGCATAAATGGCCTCCTGCGGTTTCTATATTCTTATGGTCCTATGAGTGGCTGAGATTAAAGAGAGTTCCATTCCCCAGCACTGACATCCCTTGATGACTCGATGAGCGCCAACGTTTACAAAAAGATGGCAGCATAAATTCACCTCACCACTGTTTGTTTATCCTAGAAAAAAAACACGGGAGCCAATTCCTAACCCGCATGTGGAAACACCAGAGAGGCACGGCACGGCACGGCACAGAAAGCTGCCTGGAGGTCATAGCTACCACTTAGACATCATAGCCTGACAATCCCAACTTCCTTACCATAACACTATGTGCACCAGATTCAGAAAACATTAGGAACAGCTCTCCCATATCAGAAACTTATGTAGAGGATGAATTTAGATCTGGAACAAACACGCTCTTATCAGAATCTTCTTGTGTTTAAAGGAAGAAAGCAAATCTATGTTTAAGAGGAGGTACTTTAAATGTAAGGTACATGTTTCCCCTTGAGGGGGAGACCAAAACTAGGGGCCATCAATATAAGAGAGTCACTAATAAATCCAATCGGGAATTCAGGAGAAACCTCTTTACTCCAGAGAGTGGTGAGAATGTGGAACTCACTACTACAAGGAGTGGTTGAGGCGAATAGCACAGATACATTTAAGGGGAAGTTAGATAAGTACATGAGGGAGAAAGGAATCGAAGGATATGCTGATAGGGTGAGATGAAGAGGGGTGGGAGGAGGCTCGTGTGGAGCATAAACACCGGCACCAGATGGGCCGAATGGCCTGTTTCTGTGCTGTAAATTCTATGTAGCGCTATGTAATGTAACATTTGCGTATTCCACCCACCCCCCACCCTCCCCAATGAAGTACCTTTTATAATCTATATATAAAGACTGAAAAGCTCATTCTTAACTTGTAATGCAAGCCTCAGCCTCATTTGTGGCTCTTCTCTACACTGCCTTGAGCACTTGAGTGTCTGCTTGTTGCTTGGCAGCTAGAAGTGGATGTAATATTTGAGATGCAGTCTGACTAGAGGACTATAAAGTTTGATTATTAACTTCACTGACTTACTGGTTTGACCACGTAGTTCAACATCGTATTGATTGCTCCCCTGCTTTGGTTGGACATCTTTAGCATTGAGCGTAACAAGATTCACAGAATCGTTGAAACCTACAGCACAGAAGGAGTCCATTCAGCCCATCGTGCCTGTGCCGGCTCTTTGAAAGAGCTCTCCAATTAGTCCCATTCTCCCTGCTGTTTCCCTGCAGCCCTGCAAATTTAGCCTTTACACATATATATCCAGTAACCCTTTTTGAAAGTTACTATTAAATCTGCTTCCACCGCCCTTTCAGGCAGCGCAATCCAGATCATAACAACTCGCTGCGTAAAAAATATTATCCTCATCTCCCCTCCCCCCCCCCCCCCCCGCCGGTTCTTTTGTGAACTTTTAATGTGTGTGCTCTGTTTACCAATCATCCTGCCAATGGAAACGGTTGTCTCACAATCTATGCCATCAAAAATCATTTTGACCACCTCTATTAAATCTCTTAACCTTCTCTGCGCTAAGCAGAACAATCCCAGTTTCTCTAGCCTCTCCACATAACTGAGGTTCTTCATCCCTGGTATCATTCTAGTGAATCTCCTCTGCTCTCTCTCCTAGTTCTCCTTCAAATTCATCCTTAGCTACGTCTACACCGTTGAGGGTGTGTTGTCTATTTTTCCATCCGACATGTAGAACTTTACACTTATTAGCATTAAATTTGCTCTCCCACTTGCAAGTCTTGTTCAACTCAGTCTGCAGCTTCGGAGCTGCCTCTTACAACACCAAAACCCCCTCTATTTTTGTACCATCTGCAAATTTATTGTCTTCGAAATGCCCCCCCCCCACCCCCTCTTGGTTCCAGACCCCATTTAGAGAACTGCATTTAGTTCTGGGCACCGCATCTCAGGAAGGACATAGAAACATAGAAGATAGGAGCAGGAGGAGGCCATTCGACCCCTCGAGCCTGCTCCGCCATTTAATGAGATCATGGCTGATCATCCAAATTCAGTATGCTGTCCCTGCTTTCTCCCCATATCCCTTGATCCCTTTAGCCTCAAGAAATATATCTAACTCCTTCTTGAATATATTTAATGAATTGGCCTCAACTGCCTTCTGTGGTAGAGAATTCCACAGGTTCACCACTCTCTGGGTGAAGAAATTCCTCCTCATCTCAGTCCTAAATGGCTTACCCCTTATCTTTAGACTATGACCCCTGGTTCTGAACTCCCCCGCCATCGGGAACATCCTTCCTGCATCTAGTCTGTCTAGTCCTGTTAGAATTTTATAAGTTACAATGAGATCCCCTCACATTCTTCTAAACTCCAGCGAATATAAGCCCAATCAACCCAATCTCTCCTCATACGTCATTCCTGCCATCCCAGGTATCAGTCTGGTGAATCTTCGCTGCACTCTCTCCATGGCAAGAACATCCTTCCTCAGATAAGGCGACCAAAACTGCACATGATACTCAAGGTGTGGTCTCACCAAGACCCTGTACAGCTGCAGCAAGACATCCTTGCTCCTGTATTTGAAACCTCTCACTATGAAGGCCAACATACCATTTGCCTTCTTACCCGCCTGCTGCACTTGCATGCTTACCTTCAGCGACTGGTGCACAAGGACACCCAGGTCTCGTTGCACTTTTTCTTTTCCCAATCTATTGCCGTTCAGATAATAATCTGCCTTCCTGTTTTTGCCACCGAAGTGGATAACCTCGCATTTATCCATATTATACTGCATCTGCCATGCATCTGCCCAATCACCCAACCTGTCCAAATCATACTGGAGTTTCTCTGCATCCTCCTCATATTGGCCTTGGAGATGGTGCAGCGCAGATTCACCAGAATGATACCGGGGCTGAACGGGTAAAATATATGAGCACAAGTCACACAGACTAGGCTTGTATTCCCCTGAGTATTGAAGATTAACGGGTGGACTAATTGAGGTGTTTAATTTTATTAAAGAATTTGATGGGGTAGATTAAGCGAAACTACTTCCTCTGGTGGAGGAGTCCAGAACAAGGGGACATAACCTTAAAATTAGAGCCAGGCCGTTCAGGGGTGACGTCAAGAAACATTTCTTCATACAAAGGGTAGTGGAAATCTGGAACTCTCTCAACCCCACAAAGCTGTTGTGGCTGGGGGTCAACAGAAAATTTCAAAACTGAGATTGATAGAATTTTGTTCTGCAAATGTATTAAGAGTAATGGGACCAAGGCGGGTAGATGGAGTTAAGATGCAGATCAGCCATGATCTCAATGAATAGCGGCAGGCTCGAGGGGCTAAATGGCCTCCTCCTGTTCCTGTGTTCCTATGTTACCAGTGTTAAGGTCTGCCTGATGACCAGCGATGGCAAAGATGCTCCAACTCTTTTAAAGGCATGAAGTCACCTTGCCCAGCAAGTTGCCACATAGGGACACTGCGGTTGTAGATTGTGCTTGCCAAACGCACAGTGCAATGTTTAAACTGTTGTTATTGCTTCATCGGCAGTTACTGAGATACACAGAAATACATAGAACATAAGAATTAGGAGCAGGAGTCAGCCATACAGCCCCTTGAGCCTGTTCCGCCATTCAATAAGATCATGGCTGATCTTGGACCTCAACTCCACTTTCCTGTCTGATCTCCATATTCCTTGAACCCCTTAGATTCCAAAAATCTATCGATCTCAGTCTTGAATATACTCAATGACTGAGCAACCACAGCTCTTTGGGGTAGAGAATTCCAAAGATTCACAACCCTCTGAGTGAAGAAATTCCTCCTCATCTCAGTCGTAAATGGCCGACCCCTTATCCTGAGACTATGCCCCCTAGTTCTAGACACTCCAGCCAGGAGGAACAACCTCTCAGCATCTAGCCTGTCAACCCCACTCAGAATCTTGTATGTTTGAATGAGATCACCTCTCATTCTTTTAATCTCCAGAGAGTATAGGCCCATTCTACACAATCTCTCCTCAGAGGACAACCCTCTCACCCCAGGAATCAATCTAGTGAACCTTTGTTGCACCGCCTCCAAGGCAAGTATATACTTCCTGAGATAAGGATAAACTATGCACAGTACTCCAGGTGTGGTCTCACCAAAGCCCTGTAAAGTTGTAGCAAGACTTCCTTACTCTTATACTCCAACCCCCTTGCAATAAAGGCCAACATACCATTTGAAGTTACATCACAAAGTCAGGCCATTTGGCCCAACTAGCCCGTGTCAGCGTTTACCTTCCACACGAGAAAATAGCTCCATTCCTATATACCCATCCTGTTCCTCACCTCACCCAACTACCACTCACTTGCCCGTTCTGGCAGGGGTGTTAGCGGGCAGAGACTGAGACTGAACCCACCGTCTTCCTGATCTGTACGGCTCAGGACCACAGTGTAATTACCAACAGAGGCATTAAAGAGAGACCAAGGTATATTCCTTCCGCCTGTGGAGATCCTCCATGTTAGCCAAGTACTTCATTGGCTGCAAAGTTGTTTGGGACATCCTGAGGTCATTAAAGGTGCTACATCAATGCTAGTGGAACGCGCAATGTGAGAGAGTAATGGAAGCAGATTCAATATAGAAAGACTTGCATTTCTACAGCGCCTTTCACAACCTCAGGACATCCCAAAGCGCTTTACAGCCACTTTTTGAAGTGTAGTCACTGTTGTAATGTAGGAAACACGGCAGCCAATCAGCGCACAGCAAGCTCCCACAAACAGCAATGTGATAATGATCAGATAATCTGTTTTAATTATGTTGATTGAGGGATAAATATTGGCCAGGACATCGGGGAGAACTCCCCTGCTCTTCTTCGAATAGTGCCATGGGATCTTTTACGTCTACCCGACAAGACAGGTGGTGTCTCGGTTTAACGTTTCATTTGAAAACGGCATCTCTGACAGTGCAGCACGCCTCCAGCACTGCACTGGAGTGTCAGCCTGGATTATGAGCTCTGGACTGGGACTTTCAAAAGGGAATGGGTCATATACTTAAAAGGGAAAAGTTTGCAGAGCTGTGGGGAAAGACCAGGGGAGTGGGACTACTGGGCTAACACTTTCAAAAGTGAACTATTTGCATGGCAGGGCGATATCTCCTGGCTTATGTCCTCCACACAGCTCACACTTGAGATGCAGCAGGGAAAGAATCTGCTCCCGCCTCAGCCCATCAGCTGCTGAAACCCTCATCCATGCCTTTGTTACCTCCGCACTCGATTATTCCAACACTCTCCTGGCCAGCCTCCCATCTTCCACCCTCCATATACTTGAGCTTATTCAAAACTCTGCTGCCCGTATCCTAACTCGCACCAAGTACCGCTCACCTTTCTCCCTTGTGCTCACTGACCTTCATTGACTCCCGGACCAGCAACACCTCGAATTTAAAATTCTCATCATTATGTTCAAATCTCTCCATGGCCTCGCCCATCCCTATCTCTGTAACCTCCTCCAGCCATACAACCCTCCGAGATCTCTGCACTCCTCCAATTCTGGCCTCCTGCGCATCCCCGATTTTCATCGCTCGGCCATTGGCGGCCCTGCCTTCAACCGGCTAGGGTCTAAGCTCTGGAATTCCCTCCCTAAACTTCTCCACATCTGCACCTCTCTCTCCTCATTTAAGAAGCTCCTTAAAACCTACCTCTTTGACCAAGCTTTTGGTCACCTGTCCTAATAACAAATACAACAACTTGTATTTATATAGCGCCTTTAATGTAGTAAAACGTCCCAAGGCGCTGCACAGGAGTGTTTTAAGACAAAAAATTTGACACCGAGCCACATAAGGATAAATTAGGGCAGGTGACCAAAAGCTTGGTCAAAGAGGTAGGTTTTAAGGAGCGTCTTAAAGGAGGAGAGAGGGGTAGAGAGGTGGAGAGGTTTAGGCAGGGAATTCCAGAGCTTAGGGCCCAGGCAACAGAAGGCACGGCCACCAATGGTGAAGCGATTATAATCAGGGATGCTCAAGAGGGCAGAATTAGAGGAGTGCAGATATCTCGGGGGGGGGGTTGTGAGGCTGGAGGAGATTACAGAGATAGGGAGGGGCGAGGCCATGGAGGGATTTGAAAACAAGGATGAGAATTTTGAAATCGAGGCGCTGCTTAACCGGGAGCCAGTGTAGGTCAGCGAGCACAGGGGTGATGGGCGAACGGGACTTGGTGCGAGTTAGGACACGGGCAGCAGAGTTTTGGATGACCTCAAATTTACGTAGGGTGGAATGTGGGAGGCCAGCCAGGAGTGCGTTGGAATTGTCAAGTCCAGAGGCAACAAAGGCACGGATGAGGGTTTCAGCAGCGTAAGAGCTGAGGCAAGGGCGGAGACGGGCGATGTTACGTGCTTATGTGGCTCGGCGTCGAACGTTAGCCTGATTACGCTCCTGTGACGCGCCTTGGGACGTTTTACTACGTTAAAGGCACTGGATAAAGACAAGTTGTTGCCACATTTAGCATAATCTACCCAGAGACAACAGTTTGCAGAGTCTTAAGAAGCGAATAGAAAAAAAAGAAACAGGATGCTCTTTGGAACTGCATCGTGAGCTTGAATAGCAGAAAGGAGCGAGAAAGGTGGATATCCTAGATCGACTGTGCAAGAGCTGGAGGGCAAAGAGACCAGCTCAACAGGTTCTTGCCCTTCTCCATAAATAAAGGCAAATGTGAGAAGTCACACAACACCAGGTTATAGTCCAACAGCTTTATTTGAAATCACAAGCTTTCGGAGCCTTCATCAGGTGAAGTGAAGAGATGCATATAGGCACAGCATATAGGTGATAAAGGGCAGTTAGAAAGATTACCTGTAATCATCTGGCAGTGTTCTCTGACTATATATGCTGTGCCTATATGCATCTCTTCACTTCACCTGACGAAGGAGCAGCGCTCCGAAAGCTTGTGATTTCAAATAAAGCTGTTGAACTATAACCTGGTGTTGTGTGACTTCTCACATTTGTCCACCCCAGTCCAACACCGGCATTTCCACATCATAAATAAAGGTGTTCCTCGTGAAAGAGTGCACTGACCATGGCTGAATTGGGCGGGCCCGGCTGAGCGTTTTTCAACCTCCCATTAGCTTTCGCAGCAGCCTCCAGTGACAACTGTTATTTCCCGGACGAGTTTGGACATTTTGGGTGAGCTGGCACCGCTGGTGGGCCTCCGTGGCAGCGGGCGGCTTATGGGTAAATCGCTGGCGCAGTGGCGGTGACTTTCTGCCCGCTGGTGTCGGTGGACAGCAAATTGCAGGCACATAAAAAACTGGCGGTTTTCAGACAGGTCACGAGCTGCGTACAAACCCCACCTGTAATGTGCAGCCTTATAAAGTTCCGCCCTTTGCCCGCTGAATCCCGCTCACCCATCGCTCTTGTCTCGGATGACCGACACCGGCTCCCTCTCCCCCTAGTTCATTGACTTTGAAATCCTCATCTTCAGCTTCAACTCCATCCCTGGCTTTGGCCCACCTTAGCTCTGCAATCTCCACCAGGCTTACATTTGCTCCCAAGTGGTTAACACCCTTCTGTTTACTGAGTCACAGTCAATTCGTAAAGACAATTGGCACATCACAAGGTTACTGTACTGGTTTTGTACAGTCACTTTGCAAAGCGTGTTCCTGTGCAACATCTCGACTGCCCTAGAAACAAGGGCATCGCCTCTTTAAAATCCCAAAGAAAACCACATCCGGGAGGGCAGAAAATCCAGCAAGGTTGTGACCTGGCCTTTGGTGCCAAAAGAGGTGACTCTCTTGATTTAAACGAAACAGACGCTTCAGGTTTGATTGTCCGCTTAAGCTGAGGATGGGGACTGAGCGTCAGAGGTTTATTCACAGTGAATTTCTAAAATTAGTACTTTAGGCTCCCAAAAGTCTCACATGGCTAGTGTAAGTCCCCAATAAGAAGGAGCTTCTTAAAGCATCCTTCCACATGCCAAATAAACATACAGTCCCGTTCCTGTCAGCATCAGCCAGACCTTATTTCTGCTGCAGTTGTAACCAGGAGTCAAATCGATGTGTGATTTGGTTCCCAACTGCCGCTGTAAAAAGTCACCATTCTGTAAGAGGCAATGTTTAAATACAACCCGACCTCTTTGGTGAGTTTCTAAAAGTCAGCAACACAACCTGCATTTATATAGCACCTTGAACGCAGTAAACCGTCCTTCAAGGCACTTCACAGCAGCGTTATCAAACAAAATTTGACACCGAGCTACAAAAGAAGATATTAGTTCAGGAAGGTCAACGAGGACGGTTTTAAGGAGCGTCTTAAAGGAGGAGAGAGAGGTGGCGAGGTTTGGGGAGGGAACTCCAGAGCTTAGGGGCCCCGGCAGCTGAAGGCACGGCCGCCAATGGTGGAGCGGTGAATAGTAGCAATCTGGGACTCTCTCCCCCCAAAAAGCTGTGGATGCCAGGGGGTCAATTGGAGCTTTCAAGGCTGAGATCGATAGATTTTTGTTAGCTAAGGGTATCAAGAGGTATGGAGCACAGGCGGGTAAATGGAGTTGAGGTGTAGATCAGCCACGATCTAACTGAATGGCGGAGCATGCCCGAAGGGCTGAATGACCTCCTCCTGTTCCTATGCTAATAAATAAATTACAGCTCTATAAAGTAAATGTTCCTCTCTTTAATGCCTCTTTAATCTACCACCCATTATGTATACACAAGTCATTGTTCTGTGTCCAATAATAATCAAAGTGTTTTTTTTCTGCTGAGTCTTTGAAGCTCTACTTTGTCGAAGCGTTTCCTACAACATTGTGACATTTTCTATGCAAATCTTGGGCTTCCAAAACCTACCAGCGCTTCAGGAGAAAAAAACTGCATTGTCCAAAAACCCAGCTGGATAAAGTTCTTTCTCTTTCTGTTTTGAACCACACTTCAGCCGTGCTCAGATTTAAAACTGATTGCTGATCGTTTGGATTTATTTTCATTCAATTTTCACTCCAACAGACTAATCAACCCACCCAACAACAACAACAACAACTTGGATTTATATAGTGCCTTTAACGTATAAAATGTCCCAAGGCGCTTCACAGGTGTATTTTAAGCTATAACATTTGGCACTGAGCCACATAAGGATAAATTAGGGCAGGTGACCAAAAGCTTGGTCAAAGAGGTAGGTTTTAAGGAGGGTCTTAAAGGAGGAGAGAGAGGTAGCGAGGCGGAGAGGTTTAGATAGGGAATTCCAGAGCTTAGGGCCCAGACAACAGGAGGCACGGCCACCAAAGGTTGAGCGATTATAATCAGGGATGCTCAAGAGGGCAGAATTAGAGGAGCGCAGATATCTCGGGGGGTTGTGGGGCTGAAGGGGATTACAGAGATAGGGAGGGGCGAGGCCATGGAGGGATTTCAAAACAAGGATGAGAATTTTGAAATCGAGGCGCTGCTTAACCGGGAGCACAGGGGAGATGGGTGAACTATTCTTAGTGAGAGCAAAATCTCAGGAAATGTGGGTTACATTTCCCTCTTGTCTATAAAGGTTGAAGCAACAGTTTTAGCAAAAGACTGGAGAACCCTGGGCTTAATGGCCCGGAAAGGAGGCGCCCAAGAGGCGATCGTTTAGAACTATATAACATAGTTATGGGAATGGATAAGATACATTAAATTGCGACAAGGGTTACAGGTTCAAGCTAGCAAAAGTTACATTCTGGACTGATACCAGGAAGCTCTTCCATTAGAAGGTTCGAAATGCATGAGCCGTGGCTCAGTGGGTAGCACTTCAAACTTCTGTGTAGAAGGTTGTGGGCTTCAAGTCCCACTCCAGATAACTTGAGCACAAAAATGGGAGGTGCCGTCTTTCAGATGAGACGTTAAACTGAGGCCCCATCTGCTCTCTCAGGTGGACGTACAAGATCTCACAGCAATATTCGAAGAAGAGCAGGGGAGTTCTTCCCCGTGTCCCGGCCAATATTTATCCCTCAACCAACATCACGATTATCTGGTCATTATCACATTGCTGTTTGTGGGACCTTGCTGTGCACAAATTGGCTGCCGCGTTCCCTACATGACAGCAGTGACTACACTTCAAAAAGTATTTCATTGGCTGTAAAGCTCTTTGGGACGTCCTGAGGTCATGAAAGACCTTATAGAAATCCAAGCCTTTTTCTCTTTCTGTCTTTTCTGGATAGAGTGGTGATGTAAACCCTGGAATCAATTAAGAAACAGTGAGATGCTACAATGGATTTCCTGGATGGATGAATTTAGATGGGCGAAGTGGCCTTCCTCAGCTGTAACTATCTTATCTAAAGAATTTTTATTTAACTTTCTTGGCAAAGAGCCAAAAGGTGAGATGAGGAGAATTTATTTTACACAGCGAGTTGTTGTGATCTGGAACACCCTGCCTGAAAGGGTGGTGGCAGCAGATTGAATAGTGACTTTCAAAAGGGAATTGGATAAATACGTGAAAAGGAAAAATTTGCAGGGCTACGGGGAAAGAGCAAGGGGAGTGGGTCTAATTGGAGAGCTCTTTCAAAGAGCCGGCACGGGCATGATGGGTCGAATGGCCTCCTCCTGTGCTGTAAGATTCTATGAACTTTACACAAGCATCGCTTCACTCTTCTGTGCCCCTTCCAGCTCAATGCGGAGATAACATCTGTCATCATTTCTAGAACTTTTGCTCATTTCCAGCCCCGTATCAAACAGTATAAAACTCTTTATAACACTTAAATTACATTTCTGAAGGTTCAGATATTTAACTGGTAAAAAAGATTAAGGTGAAAACTGTTAAAAATTGTTAAGGTTCTTGACCTATTGAGCCTTTTAGACCCAGTATTGTCATCGACAAATTAAGACATTCTGCCGTCTGTCCTTTGCGATTTTAACTATATTTAAAAAAAATTAAACTAAGAGGAATCCCAGAAAATGGAACAGAATAAAACTGAAAATTGAACTGTGCAAGGGCAGGTGTAAACCAGATAGGGTGGGGATCAGTTTCCTGAGAATTAATCTGTTAGCAAACCAGGTGCAGAACTCCCTTGCTCTTACATGACAACAGCAACAACACTTCAAATGTACTTCACTGACTGTAAAACATAGAAGATAGGAGCAGGAGTAGGCCATTCGGCCCCTCGAGCTTGAGGTCGTGAAAACCGCGATATAAATGCAAGTCTTTCTTCCTTTATGTTTACCCAACATCGCTGAATGGGTTTATTTTCCAGTATCTGAGTTTTAGGAGATGTCATAGTTGAGTTGGCATATGCAGTCCAGCTATACGCCGCCAACATGTGATAATGAGCGGGTAATCTGATTTAGTGATAAATATCAGCCAGGACACCGGGGAGAACTCCCCTGCTCTTCTTTGAAATAGTGCCGTAGGATCTTTTACGTCCACCTGAGAGAACAGACAGGGCCTCGGTTTAATGTCTTCACTCGAAAGACGGCACCTCCGACAGTGCAGCACTCCCTCAGCACTGCACTGGGAGTGGCAGCCTAGGTTTTTGCGCTCAAGTCTCTGAGAAGTGGGACTTGAACCCATAACTTTCATGACTCAGAGACAAAGAGTTCTAACCACTGAGCCATGGCTGACACTGGTATGGAGCTCTGTCGCGGTACCATAAAACCACATCCAGCCTTGTAACCTACATTCCATCATTCTCACAGTATCAGGTTTAGGGATAGGGAGAAAAAAAATCAACAAAGACTTGCATTTATATAGCGCCTTTCACGACCACCAGACGTTTCAAAGTGCTTTACAGCCAATGAAGTATAGTCACTGTTGTAATGTGGGAAACGCGGCAGCCAATTTGCGTGCAGCAAGCTCCCACAAACAACAATGTGATAATGACCAGATAATCTGTTTCTTTAGTGATGTTGATTGAGGGATAAATATTGGCGGGGACACCGGTGATCACTCCCCTGCTCATCTTCGAAATAGTGCCATGGGATCTTTTACATCCAGCTGAGAGAGACGGGGCCTCGGTTTAACGTCTCATCCGAAAGACGGCAGCACCTCTGACAGTGCGGCACTCCCTCAGTACTGCACTGGGAGTGTCAGCCTAGCTTTATGTGCTCAAGTCCCTGGAGTGGGACTCAAACCCACAATTTTCTGACTCCGAGGTGAGAGTGCTACACACTGAGCCACAGCTGACAGTACTGTGTTGCAGAGTGTGATCCCGAAAAGAAACACTAGTGGAAAAAAATTGAAAACGGTGTTTGACTTACTCAGACGCTGTAAATTCCCAAGCCCTTAATATCAACAGACTGTACAACAGAAATGACAATCCCAAAACGCTGGTAAAGTCCAGTGAGATCGGAATCCCATGTAACAAGAGCTGAACTTGACTTATTCAGGCATTGTAAGTCAGTGGCCACCTTCGGTTGCTTGAATGAGCAGTTCATCATAACAATACACTAATGCACATAAGCTGGCAAAAAAAAAGCCAGAGAGATCGAGAGAGAGAAATGAAACGCAAAGGATGGGGAAAATACATTAGAGCGAGAGGGAAGCAGGAACTAAACAGTGCATTCAAGGTAATGTAATCAGTTAATGCCTCACGTTTTCTTGAAAATCCCACCCATGATGGTTCCGACAAGGACGCAAAAGTTCTGTGCAAAGAATACCCAGGTGATCTGTTGCAGGCTGGAGTGGGTCTGGCAGCGGAGGTCGAGCAAGGTGGGACCGAGAAAAGCCATGCAGAGCCCGAAGGAGCAGAACGCGCTCCAGAGAGTCAGGGTGGGCTGCAGATTACGCTTGAAGAGTCCCCAACGCCGGTCGTCCAACATCTCGGAGCCAGAGAGGGACAGAGGCAATTCAACTCAACTAAAACTCAACTGAAGTTAACTAAAACTCAACTAAACTCAATTCAGCAGCAACACACTGGCAGAACTGGCAAGTGCCCGCTTGGCACGGAATCTTGGTCACAAGCAGGAGAGCGCGGCGCTGTCTTGGGCAGTTCGACACAGGATCTGCACAGAGGTCCAGGCTCCACCTCTTTAAAAGGCGGTTCCGAGTACACGAGTCCTCCGTCTTATATACTCTCCCTTGAGCAGGTAATTAACTCTTTACACACACATACACACCACCCCCCACTGCACCATTCAGGATGAACTTTGCGCCGTTGCATCGCAATTTGGCCCCCTGGGAGAGGTGTTGGAAGTAATGGTTTACCCGCTGCGGAGGAGGGAGTCAGCCGAGCGGCGTTTCTCAGTGCAGCGTTGGGCAAGGGTTCAAAGTTGTCTCGCAAAAGTTTTCTTAAAATATTAGCAAGTTGGGTTAAACACAAGAGTAATAGTTAATGTTTCTTCATGCTGTACATCAGAAAAGTGGTAAAAGGGCAAGTTATGGATTGATGCCAGGGTGAGTTTATTTCTCACAGAGATGGTGAATGGGCTCCAAGTAAGGGAGTGGAGTCATTCACGGGTCAGGCACTACGGTATTAAATCAGGTGTCAGTCGTGGCTCAGTAGGTAGCGCTGTGAGTCAGAAGGTTGTGGGTTCAAGTCCCACTCCAGTGACTTGAGCACAACAATCTAGGCTGACGCTCCCAGTGCAGTGCTGAGGGAGCGCTGCACCGTCGGAGGTGCCGTCTCTCCGATGCCCTCTCCTCATTAACTTAGCCCTCTCAGCTAAGTGTGGTAAACCACTGTATTGTATATTGCCACCTCTGGGTGGCGCTGTGTATGGAGGCATGCCTCAGCTGACTCCACCCACCACTGTGTGGGTTTCGTTCAGACTTGTTCAGTCACTCACGAAGAAGCATGGTCTCTTCTTAGCTAATAAAAGCCTTATTCATCTCTTCTTTCGACTCATCATCTCTTCTTCGACTCATCACCTTTTATGAAGTAATTGATAAGCGTATCAATTTTATTAGCTAAAAGTTAAATGGCGACACCTGAGGAGCAACAACAGCAACGGATACAGCAGACATTGCTGAGAGCCCTCAGACCACCACGCCTGGACCTCGACCCTCAAGATGTGGGTGCATCAGCCAAGTTTGAACACTGGCTGAGCTGCTTTGAATCCTTCCTCGCAATCTCACAGGTTACAGAGGAGGATCACAAACTGAAAATTTTGACCGCCCAGGTGAGCCATCAAGTATATATGCTAATCCGGGACTCTAATACGTACGTGGCGGCCCTCGAGCTACTAAAAGGGCAATATACGCGCCCAGTGAACACAATTTACGCCCGACACCTCTTGGGATCCCGCAGGCAGCAACCGGGAGAATCGGTAGGGGCATTTGCACGGGCGCTACTGGCACTCTGCAGAGACTGCGATTGTAAAGCGGTAACGGCTGTGGAGCACGCGCAGGGACTCGCCTGTGATGCCTTCGTCAGGGGCCTCCAGTCAGACCACACCCGGCAGAGACTGCTAGAAAGCAAGGAACCCGACCTGAAGACGGCCATTGCCCTTGCGCTCTCGTTAGAGGAGGCCCACTGAAACCTCGAGGCATACCCCCGTAACGGCGCCGAGACATGGCAATCGAAACCGTGGGACACGGGACCGCCGCCCCCGGCACCAACCGCTGCAGCGACCCAACCGAGACAGCAGCCTCCGGTAAGAACTGCTTCGATGCCCAGTAACCAGGCCCAAAAATGCTATTTCTGTGGCCAGTTAAAACATCCCAGAGTGCACTGCCCAGTTAAGACAGCTACCTGCTCGGGCTGCGGGAAGAAAGGCCATTACGCTAACGCCTGCAAGGGGAAGCCAGCCAGCAGCGCAGCGTGCGGGCCGTGGGAGCAGCCATCTTATCCGCCATTTTGTGTACCCCCGGCCGCATGGCATCCGCCGCCATCGTATCCAACGCACTCAACCGCCATTTCGTCACCGGAACCGACCACCGTCTCGGCGGATGACTATAGTGACTCACTAAGCCACATACTGGCCTCCGTGATGCTGGATCAAGGCCACCCTCACCATCTATCCAGCTCCATGATGGATATCGCGGTAAACGGCCGCGCCACCAGTTGCCTGATCGACAGCGGGAGCACAGAGAGTTTCGTCCACCCCGACACGGTACGTAGCCACTCCCTCACGATTCTGCCAACGCACCATCGCATTTCTATGGCGTCCAAGTCCCAGTCAATGGACATCAGCGGCTACTGTGTGGTGACCCTGTCAGTAGGGGGCACTGAATATCAAAATTTTAAACTGCTAGTCCTGCCCCGTCTTTGCGCTGCCGTCCTGCTAGGGTTGGATTTTCAGTGCCACCTTAAGAGTGTCACACTAGCATACGGTGGACCCCTCCCCCCACTCACAGTCTGCAACCAACAACTTTTAAATCGCCCGCTGCAAACCACCTGCAGCCTTTCCACATTAAAAGTCCCCCCCCCTCCCCTGTTCGCTAACCTCACCCGCGACTGTAAACCCATCGCTACCAAAAGCAGGCGGTACAGTGCCGGGGACAGAGCTTTTATCAGCTCTGAGGTGGAGCGGCTCTTGAAGGAGGGCATTATCGAAGGTAGCACTAGCCCCTGGCGAGCCCAGGTTGTAGTCGTTAAAACCACTGCAAAACGCCGCATGGTAATCGACTACAGCCAAACCATAAACCGGTACACCCAGCTGGACGCGTACCCCCTCCCTCGCATATCTGATATGGTCAATCAGATTGCGCAATACAAAGTATTCTCCACCATCGACCTTAAGTCAGCGTACCACCAGCTGCCCATCCGCCATGAGGACCGCCAGTATACTGCCTTCGAGGCAAACGGCCGCCTCTACCACTTCCTTAGGGTCCCCTTCGGCGTCACCAACGGGGTTTCGGTCTTCCAAAGGGAGATGGACCGAATGGTTGACCAGAACGCGCTGCGGGCAACCTTCCCCTATTTGGATAACGTCACCATCTGCGGCCACGACCAGCAGGACCACGACGTTAATCTAGCAAATTTCCTCCGTACGGCCCAACGGCTGAACCTAACGTACAATAAGGAAAAATGTATGTTTCACACCAAGCGCCTGGCCATCCTCGGCTGCGTGGTGGAGAACGGAGTCATCGGGCCCGACCCCGACAGAATGCGCCCCCTAATGGAGCTACCCCTTCCCCACTGCCAAAAAGCACTGAAGAGATGCCTGGGGTTTTTCTCCTACTACGCCCAGTGGGTGCCCCTCTATGCAGACAAAGCCAGGCCCCTCATCAAAGCCACCTCCTTCCCCCTGACACCAGAGGCGTGTGCAGCCTTCACTCTTATCAAGAACGATATCGCGAAGGCCGCAATGCATGCGGTGGATGAGTCCATCCCCTTCCAAGTGGAGAGCGATGCCTCCGACTTCGCCCTAGCCGCGACCCTTAACCAGGCGGGCAGACCCGTGGCCTTTTTCTCAAGGACCCTCCAGGGCCCCGAGACGAGACACTCCTCCGTCGAAAAGGAGGCCCAGGCTATTGTAGAAGCGGTGCGTCACTGGAGGCATTACCTGGCCGGGAAACGATTTACCCTGCTCACTGACCAGCGTTCAGTAGCTTTTATGTTTAATAATAAGCAGAGGGGTAAAATCAAGAACGACAAGATCTTGAGGTGGAGAATCGAACTCTCCACCTACAATTATGATATCTTGTATCGGCCAGGGAAACTCAATGAGCCCCCAGATGCCCTATCACGTGGTACATGCGCCAACGCGCAGAGTGATAGGCTGCAGTCCCTCCACAATGACCTCTGCCACCCGGGGGTCACCAGGTTTTTCCATTTTATCAAATCCCGTAACCTGCCCTACTCCATCGAGGAGGTCAGGACCATGACCAAGAGCTGCCAAATCTGCGCCGAGTGCAAACCGCACTTCTATAGGCCGGACAGAGCAAGCCTGATCAAGGCCACCCGCCCCTTCGAACGCCTGAGCGTCGATTTTAAAGGGCCCCTCCCCTCCGCTGACCGCAATGTGTACTTCCTCAACATAGTTGATGAGTACTCCCGTTTCCCCTTTGCCATCCCTTGCCCAGACATGACCAGTACCACGGTCATCAAGTGTCTGAATGACATCTTCGCTCTGTTCGGGTTCCCCAGCTATATACATAGCGACAGGGGCTCATCGTTCATGAGCGACGAACTTCGGCAGTACCTGCTAACAAGAGGTATCGCCACGAGCAGGACCACCAGTTACAACCCCCGGGGGAACGGCCAGGTGGAAAGGGAGAACGCGACGGTTTGGAAGGCAGTCCTCTTAGCACTAAAATCTAAGGGCCTTCCGACCTCCCGCTGGCAGGAGGTCCTCCCTGCAGCGCTTCACTCCATTCGGTCACTGCTTTGTACTGCCACTAATGCGACCCCTCATGAGAAAATGTTCGTTTTCCCCCGGAAGTCTACATCGGGAACCTCGCTACCGGCATGGTTGACTTCTCCTGGGCCCGTCCTACTGCGGAGGCACGTGAGGACGCATAAAACGGACCCCCTGGTCGAGCGGGTGCACCTCCTACACGCCAACCCCCAGTATGCCTGGGTGACATACCCAGACGGGCGGGAGGACACGGTCTCCATACGAGATCTCGCACCCTCGGGTACCCCTGAATTACCACCGTTATCCCCCTTACCACCGTTATCCCCCTTACCACTGTTATCCCCCACCACCCCTCCCAACCCAACCCCTGCAGACGGCATGCCAAAGCCCCAGGAATCTTCGCCAACCACCCAGACACCAGACCCGACGTCGGATGCTGCAACACCACCGCCGCCACCACGACGATCAGGACGTCAGACAAGGCCTCCTGATAGACTTAACTTGTAGTACCCTTCACCCCGCCGGACTTCACATTAAACAAGGGGTGAATGTGGTAAACCACTGTATTGTATATTGCCACCTCTGGGTGGCGCTGTGTATGGAGGCATGCCTCAGCTGACTCCACCCACCACTGTGTGGGTTTCGTTCAGACTTGTTCAGTCACTCACGAAGAAGCATGGTCTCTTCTTAGCTAATAAAAGCCTTATTCATCTCTTCTTTCGACTCATCATCTCTTCTTCGACTCATCACCTTTTATGAAGTAATTGATAAGCGTATCACTAAGTTAAAGGCCTCATGGCTCTAATTCGAAGACAAGCAGGAGAGTTCTCCCCGGTGTCCTGGCCATTATTTATTCCTCAACCAACATCATTAAAGCAGATTATCTGCTCATTATTAGATTGGTGTTTGTGGGACCTTGCTGTGCGCAAATTGACGGCTGTGGTTCCTAGATTTCAACAGTGATCACACTTCATTGGCTGTAAAGCGCTTTGGGATGTCCTGAGGTAGTGAAAGGCACTATATAAATGCAAATTCTTTCTTATATGAAAGGATGAGCATGATAGAGGAGTTATTTTTCCTTGCGACTTTTATTTTACATTAAAAATGCTATATAGTTGTTGTTTACTGTCCTCCCTCATCTGCACTTATCTCCAGCTGTTGTTTTAAATAATATGTCAACTACACACACCATTGCAAATGTAATTTTCATTTCATATAATTTTCATTTTCCCGTTTCCCACATTACAACAGCGACTACACTTCAAAAAGTACCTAATCGTGAAAGGTGCTATATAAATGCAAGTCTTTCTTTTTATTATGTGTAACAATTGGGTTCCTTCGAACCCTCCAGGGTTCTCCTCTCTGCTCCAAGTCCTGGGAAGGCGCGGTCTCGTGCTGGGTCCTGGCTCAACAGGCAAATGCACGGCCTCCAGTATCTCACCCAAGAGGCCCATGCTCCATGTGGAATTCTCGGCCGCAACACAGAGCTCGTAAATTCTACTTTTTAAAAAACACAACAGATAGATGTTTGATAAGGAGGAATATTAAAGTATAAGTGGAGCGGATAGGATAGCGGGATTTAGACCAGCGCAGTCTCGATGGACTGTGACAATTTATGATTCGCTGTGTGAGCATTGGCAGGGCACCCGACTGTGGAGGGCATCTCCACCAAGAGTGATCTTGTTCTCACCTGATGTTCACATAAGTAGGCTTCCCATTAGAGGACACTGTGCAGTGATCATGACAGGGAACCCTGGCTGGTTTTACTCCTGAGTAAATAATAAACAAATGCTGAACCTTTATAAAGCACTGGTTAGGCCACAACTGGAGTACTGCGTCCAGTTCTGGTCACCACACTTTAGGAAGGATGTGAAGGCCCTTGAGAGGGTGCAGAGGAGATTTACCAGAATGGTTCTGGGGATGGGGTTTCTTAGCTACAAGGACAGGTTGGAGAAGCTGGATTTGTTTTCATTAGAGTAAAGGAGGTTGAGGGGTGATTTGATAGAGGTGTACAAGATTATGACGGGTTTGGATAGGCTAGACGGGGAAAGGCTGTTCCCACTAGTTGATGGTACAAGGACTAGGGGACACAGATTTAAGGTTTTGAGCAAGAGATACAGGGGGGAATTGAGGAAAAACTTTTTTACGCAGCGAGTGGTGAGGACCTGGAACTCGCTGCTGGCGGAAGTGGTGGAAGCGGAGACACTCAATGTTTTCAAGGGGAGACTGGATAGGCACTTGAGGGAAATAAATTTGCAGGGCTACGGGGATAGAGCGGGACTGATTGGATTGCTCTACAGATAGCCAGCATGGGACTCGATGGGCAGAATGGCCTCCTTCTGTGCCATTATGATTCTATGATAATACAATTCTGCTATCACTATTGCATCTGATTGTTTCCTGTTTCCACTAGAATGGGAACAGTGCAGAAGAATAGAAATCATTCTATTGTGTCTGTAGCTTGGTGCAAATTCACACTGGGGAAAAAACAACCAGAAAATACCAGCAAAAATACAGGAAATGTTATGTTGCGTGCTGGAAATGTCTGATCAAGGTATGAATGCAATAGCCTTGACAATAGAAGAATATTGACTGGATGTACTGAATGCTAAAGCAGGCGCTGTTACTGGTACTGGTCTCAGGTGATGTAGTTGGGACATGTCACTCAAAGCGAGCTTCACCACCAAGAAATTGATAAAGAAAGGGAAAATAGAATATGAGAGTAAATTAGCGAGAGACATGGGGTCGATTTTAACTCAGGTGTGGGGAATTGTCGGGTTCCCCGAATTTGGTGTTTCCCACACGAATCTAAATGGGTCTGTGAGATTGATGCAATTTTAACTCGATTGGCCAATTGATTTCCAACGTGTGGGAACCCTTGGCAAATGAGTATTTCCAGTCAGAAAGTCGCATAATATGACGTCATTATTGCTGCTGCATTTAGGGTCTGCAACAAGCCTTGCTTCTTCTGCAGGCTGCCAACCTTTTGGCATTTGCTGATACACTGAGCTGGAAGCAGAATGGCAAGAGAAAGACCGAGGTCTGCTCCCCGTTTTGACGACGTTGCCCTGCAGGCTTTAGTGGAGGGAGCAAGAGCTCACAAGGAGGTGCTCTTCCCTTCATCAGGGAGGAAGATGCCTCCCCAGCAGACAAAGGCTGCGTGGCTGCAAGTGGCAGAGGAGGTCAACTCCTTATCGGCTACCTGCAGAACCTGGATACAGTGCAGGAAGAGATTTCATGACCTTCAGCGCACTGGAAAAGTGAGTATGAAGTTCCCATCACTTTCAATCTGATCTCCATTGCCTCTCCTCACCAGCGCTCAGCTTTAGCAATCTCTTCCTCCACATCCCACTTGACACTGACATCCATGCACCCTTATCCATTCCCTCTCTCTCTATGCTCACATTCACCTAACTATTCGACTATGCAGCCCTCACACTCCCTATCACTCTGATGCTATGAAAACAACTAACACACAGGGAGGGCCCTTGGTCTTGCCACCTCACTCCATCTTTGTCTTCTTCTAAGCATCTATGCTATGGATTCTCTACACTCACTCCTTCATTCTGACTCAAACTCCACTTGTCTCCCTCATTCTCCACTTGTCTCCCTCATTGCAGGAAAAGATAGCTCACAATAAAAGAGAACGAGCAAGGACAGGAAGAGGGCCACCATCAGTAGCCCACCTCACCCCCTGGGAGGAGGCGGTCCTGGAGATCGTGGGACTGGAGGATGAGGCGCAAGTGGGGGACGGACAGACGGGTGCATCACAGCAAGCTGGTGACAGAATAGTTTTCCATCTCTCTCATTGACATTGCATGAGTCGCTGATAATGATTCTGAAGCTATAACAGATGGACCTATGATCATCTGCAATATGCAATGTGCATGTAACCTTGACCTCACATCTCTATCTCTTTCCTTCACTCCCCCACAGGACCATCGAGAGCCCCCGTCCCCACTGTGGAGGAGGAAGAGGCTGTGCAGCCAGACTCCTCAGAGGAAGCTCCAACCTCTGAGGGCACAGCGTCAGCAGAAGTAAGCGCACCCAGCACCAGCGCAGACACTCACACCTCGGGGGGACCTTTGGGACATAGAGTAGTGTTGTCACCTGGTGTTTCACAGCTCATAAATGAGCATCAGCAGATTGTGGAGACAGGGACAGCAGTGGAGAGTCCTCGTCAGAGGGCGCAGGACTCTGCCAGCTCAGCTCAGCTGCATGTCGACCCTCTGCCTCTGGGTCCATCCGCAAGAGAAGAGGTGATGGATCTCCATGCACAGATGCAGGAGTCTCTGGCAGGTTTTGTCTCCAGGGTCAATGTGAGTGTGGAGCAAATGGAGGAGTCCATAGCGAACATGAGCAGAGCCTTTGTGGAGTCATTGGCGCATGAACGCATCACCATGGGAAGGATGGCAACCTCCATGGAGGAGATAAGTCGCCAGGGTAAGTGTTCATAATAGAATGACATCTCTTGAGGAGCGATGGGCATCTATTGAACAGAGAAACCAGACCTTCATGGAAGTCCTTCTGAGTAGGACTGCCAGTGCAGACACGGGTCCCCATGGCCCCCTGATGTGCAGCAAGATGCTCTCAAGCCACTTCCAGGCGCTGGCCCCTTCTGGCCTGTGCAGCTTCAGGTGGGTGAGCAGCAGCCTGGCGCTCCTGTTGCTGCTGCTGTTGTTCCTGGTTCTGCTGGTGCCGTGGCTGGTGTTTGAGCTCCTCTAATGCCCAGATGGGAAGGAAATAAATGGCTCCCATGCTTCTGGTATATGCCTCCGTTGAGGAAGCGCTGAGTGAAGGTGGTGAGCGGGGTTTCCCAGGAGGTCACACTGGAGATGGGTGTGAGGCTCCAACCTTCCACAGGTGAGGTTAAGCCTGGTAAAAGTTGCCCCAGGCCTGAAACAACAAAGTCCTGCCACCTGCAAATGATGACTGATCAAATCTCCTCTTTAATGGTTGACCTGCAGCTGATAGTCAGCAAGCCAATAGTGCTCCCGCCAGGTTTCACAGGCGTGATCCCCACCAGGCGTCTTTTACGTGGGAAAAGGGTTAAAAATGCAAGGGCCTGTTAAAATGGGATTATAAAGGCCAATTATTGCTGATTAAGGGCCTTAAAGACCAGTCCTGCCTGTTGGAGGCGGGACTGATTCAGGACCATCAGATACACCTGGGTTAAAATGGCTCGGGGTCGGGAACCAGGCCGGGGGGGGGGTCCCGACCCCCAGTTTTTGCGATTTTAACCCCCTACATGCCTCAAAGCCCGCTTCACGGCTGAGTTAAAATCGACCCCATAGAAACAGACTGTAAAAGTTTCTATAGGTATGTAAAAAGGAAAAGATTAACGAAAGTAAATGTGGGTCCCTTACAGGCTGAGGCAGGAGAAATTATAATGCGCAATAAGGAAATGGCAGAGAAATTAAACTAATACTTTGAGTCCGTCTTCATGGAAGGAGACGCAAAATACTTCCCGGAAATAATGGAGAAACAAGGGTCTAGCGAGAATGAGGAATTGAAAGAAATTAGTATAAGTAAAAAAATAGTACTGGAGAAATTAATGGGACTGAAAGCTGATAAATCCCCTGTGCCTGATGGCCTGCATCCTAGGGTTTTGAAAGAGGTGGCTATAGAGATAGTGGATGCATTAGTTGTCATCTTCCAAAATTCTATTGATTCTAGAATGGTTCCCACGGATTGGAAGGTAGCAAATGTAACCCCACAATTTAAGAAAGGAGGGAGAGAGAAAACAGGGAACTACAGACCAGTTAGCCTGACAACAGTAGAAGGGAAAATGCTAGAATCTATTATTAAGGACGTGGTAACAGGGCACTTAGAAAATAATAATAGGATTGGGCAGAGTCAACACGGATTTATGAAAGGGAAATCAGGTTTGACGAATCTGTTACAGTTTTTTGAGGTGGTAACTAGCAGAATAGATAAGGGGGAGCCAGTGGAATTGGTGTATTTGGATTTTCAGAAGGCATTTGATAAGGTGCCACACAAGAGGTTATTAAACAAAATTAGGGCTCATGGGTTTGGAGGTAATATACTAGCATGGATTGAGAATTGGTTAACGGACAGAAAACAGAGAGTAGGAAGAAACGGATCATTTTCATGTTGGCAGGCTGTAACTAGTGGGGTATCGCAGGGATCAGTGCTTGGGCCTCAGCTATTCACAATCGACATCAATGATTTGGATGAGGGACCAAATGTAATATATCCAAGTTTGCTGATGATAAAAAGCTGGGTGGGAATGTAAGTTGTGAGGAGGATGCAAAGAGGCTTCAAGGGGATATAGACAGGCTAAGTGAGTGGGCAAGAACATGGCAAATGGAATATAATGGCCCAGTAATTCCTCTCTGAACGCGTGAGTACGGTCGGGGTACTCGCGTCTGGCCGGAGGAAATGCCCGTGTTCAGCATGCACAGCGCATGCGGGGAAAACCGGCATTTCCAGTCCTCTGAACGAAGGGGTTCAGAGGCACAGTGCGTGCGACTGCACAGGCAGCGCGTGCGCAGTGAAATTCCTTTTTTTTTTCAGAGTTGCCCGAGTGTAAAGGCCTCCGGTTTTTACGCGTGGAAAAACCAGACGTAAGTACTTAGTTTTACAGGTAAGTGGGCTTTTAGTACAATTTAGAATTTTTTTTCCCACAGGTTTGTTATTTTTAAAGAATTTACAGTAAGGTAAGTTTAGTTTTAGCCCCGATTTTTAAAAAATTTATTTTTTTCAAAAATTTGATTAATTGTTTAAAATAGTTTTTTAAAGTTATTCATAGTTAATTTAATTATTGGGATGCTTTTTAAAATTTTATTTAAAGTTTAAGTAGTGTTTTGGGGTGCAGTACTTTTCATGAGTTTGACAGTCTTTACTATCAAACTTATGAATGAAGTTTCCCCTCCCCTGATTGGCTGAACAGTGCTCACCTGATCCTAGCCGGCACATCGCACTAACTACGCCGCTGGGTCAGGTTAGCATAGCGCGCTGACATCAGAACCTGGCCACTGAAAGAAAATCCACTGCGGGCCAGATTTCAGATGTCGGCGCGCAGGGTGAGCGCACATCGGGGGCTTGCAAGCGCGGCAAGCCCCCGACAGGAATTACTGGGCCATTGTGGAGAAATGTGAAGTTATCCACTTTGGTAGGAAAAATAGAAAAGCAGAGTATTTTTTAAATGGTGAGAAATTGGGAAATGTTGGAGTTCAGAGGGACCTGGGTGTCCTTGTACATGAATCACTGAAAGTTAACATGCAGGTAGAGCAAGCAATTAAGAAAGCAAATGTTATGTTGGCCTTTATTACAAGAGGATTTGAGTATGAGAGTAAAATTGTCTTACTGCAATTATATAGGGCCCTGATGAGACCACACCTGGGGTATTGTGTACAGTTTTCGTCTCCTTACCTAAGGAAGGAAATACTTGCCATAGAGGGAGTGCAATGAAGGTTCACCAGACTGGTTCCTGGGATGGGGGGAATTGTCCTATGAGGAGAGATTGAGTAGACTAGGCCTATATTCTCTAGAGTTTAGATGAATGAGAAGTGATCGCATTGAAACATACAACATTCTTACAGAGCTTGACAGGGTAGATGCAGGGAAGATATTTCCCCTGGCTGGGGAGTCTAGAACCAGGGGTCACGGTCTCAAGATAAGCGGTCGGCCATTTAGGACTGAGATGAGGAGAAATTTCTTCACTCATGGGGTGGTGAATCTTTGGAATTCTCTACCCCAGAGGGCTGTGGAGGCTCAGTCGTTGAGTATATTCAAGACAGAGATCGATAGATTTTTGGATATTAAGGGAATCAAGGTATATGGGGATAGTGCAGGAAAGTGGAGTTGAGGTAGAAGGTCAGCCATGATCTTATTGAATGGCGGAGCAGGCTCGAGGGGCCGAATGGCCTATTCCTGCTCCTATTTCTTATGTTCTTATGTTCTTATAGCACATGTCTTCACTGCCCTGATTCAACCAGAGATTATCTGGTCATTTACCTCATTATTGCTTGTGGGACCATGCTGTGCACAAATTGGCTGTCGCGTTTTCCTATATTATAACAGTGACTACACTTCAAAAGGTACTTCATTGCGCACCCCCGATTTTAATCGCTCCACCATTGGTGGCTGTGCCTTCAGCCGCCTAGGCCCTAAGCTCTGGAATTCCCTCCCTAAACCTCTCCGCCTCTCTACCTCACTCTCCTCCTTTACGATGCTCTTTAAAACCTATCCCTTCCTGTTCTAACATCTCCTTATGTGGCTTGCTGTGAAATTTTGTCGATAATGCTCCTGTGAAGCCAAGTTAAAGGCGCTATATAAATAAAGAGAAAGAAAGACTTGCAGTTCTATAGCGCCTTTCATGACCTCAGGATGTCTTCTTCTTCTTCTTAGGCAGTCACTAAAAATGAGTTCTCAGGTGACTGATGAGTCCAATGCGGGACCTACAGTCTCTGTCACAGGTGGGGCAGACGGTGGTTGAAGGGGCGGGTGGGTGGGGTGCTTGGATTGACGTGCGCTCCTTGCGCTGCCTGCGCTAGGCTTCAGCTTGCTCCCGGCGAAGAGACTCGAGGTGTTCAGTGCCTTCCCGGATGCTTCTCCTCCACTTTCGCGGTCTTGGACCAAGGATTTCCAGGTGTCGGTGGGGATGTTTCACTTTTTCAAGGAGGCTTTGAGGGTGCCCTTGAAGCGTTTCCTCTGCCCACCTGGAGCTCGCTTGCCGTGACGGAGCTCCAAGTAGAGCGCTTGTTTTGGGAGTCTCGTATCGGGCATGCGGACGATGTGGCCCGTCCATTGGAGCTGATTGAGCGTGGTCAAAGCTTCGATGCTGGGGATGTTGGCCTGAGCAAGAACACTGATGTTGGTGCGCCTATCCTGCCAATGGATTTGCAGGATCTTGCGGAGGCAGCATTGGTGGTACCTCTCCAGTGCTTTGAGGTGCCTGCTGTACATGGTCCATGTCGCTGAAGCATACAGCAGGGCGGGTATCACTGCTGCTCTGTAGACCATGAGCTTGGTGCTGGGTTTGAGGTCTTGGTCTTCAAACACACTCTTCCTCAGGCGACCGAAGGCTGCACTGGCACACTGAAGGCGGTGTTGGACTTCATCATCGACATCTGCCCTTGTTGACAGTAGGCTCCCGAGTTATGGAACGTGGTTCACCTTGTCCAAGGCCTCGTCATGGATTTTGATAATAGGGGAGCAGTACTGTGTGGCAGGGGACCCTTGTCTTACGGATGTTTAGTGTAAGGCCCATGCTCTCGTACACTTCAGTGAAGATGTTGACGATGGTTTGGAGTTCGACCTCCGAGTGAGCACAGACGCAAGCGTCGTCTGCATACTGTAATTCGACGACAGAGGATGGGACAACCTTGGATCTGGACTGGAGACGACGGAGGTTCAACAGTTTCCCGTTTGTTCTGTAGGTTAGCTCCACTCCAGCAGGGAGCTTACTGAGGGTGAGATGGAGCATTGCAGCCAGAAAGATCGAGAAGAGCGTTGGTGCGATGACACAGCCTTGCTTGACCCCGGTCCGTACGTGAATTGGGTCTGTGGTGGATCCGTTGGTCAGGATCACGGCTTGCATGTCATTGTGAAGCAGGCGGAGGATAGTGACAAACTTTTGAGGACAGCCGAATTTGAGGAGGACGCTCCATAATCCCTCAAGGTTGACGGTGTTGAAGGCCTTTGTGAGGTCAAAGAAGGCCATGTACAGCGGTTGCTGCTGTTCCCTGCATTTCTCTTGTAGTTGTGCTAGGCCGATGTAGCAGAGCCAGGTCTCCAATCGTCTTGGATCCCCTTGCCATTGGACCAATACCTTGCTCTGTCAAGCCCGTGTGGTAGCTGGTGTGCAACGGCCATACCACGTTAAGAGAATTCACGCACAGGCATCTTCCACCCTATAAAATGAAGTTCGCGACCTGGAACGTCAGGACCCTCATGGACAACCCCAACAATGACAGATCGGAACGCCGTACTGCTATTGTTGCCTGAGAGCTCAGACGTTTCGGCATAGACATTGCCACTAAGCAAGACCCGGCGGGCAGGGGAAGGTCAGCTTAAGGAGCAAGGCGGTGGCTACACCTTCTTCTGGAAGGGCAAACCTGAAGAGAAACTCCGCCTCCATGGGCTAGGCTTCGCCATAAAATCCTTCGGCATCTGCTGGACTACGTCATCGTCCGAGCGAGGGACCGCAAGGACGTCCGCATCACCCGCGCCATGACAGGAGCTGACGACTGCTGGACAGACCACTGCCTAATCCGCTCTGTCATCTCCATTAATGTAGCCCCAAAACAGCGGCGGCAACAGAAGCAATGTCGCAGGATAATCAACGCTGGAGCACTCAAAGACCCCGCTAAGAAAGCCCTATTCAGCCTGCACCTCACAACCAACCTGACGTATCCCAGTGATTCAGAGACACAGAGTGCCCACAGCGCCTGGTCTGCACTCAAGGCTTCCATAATCAGCACCTGTGAAGAGACGCTCGGTCACTCGACCAGGAAACACCGAGACTGGTTCGACCAGAACAACCAGGAGATCCAGGAGCTAATGAGCCGCAAGCGCAAGGCATTCCTGATCTGGAAACAGCAACAGAACTTGAGGGCAAGAAAGCAGCTCTACAGATACCTGAAGGCCGAGGTCCAACAAAAAACTCGTGACCTAAAGAACAGATGGTGGGTGGAGAAAGCGCAGGAGATCCAGCAGCTAGCCAACAACCACGACGTGCGTGGATTCTTTAACGCAGTCAAGACCACCTACGGCCCAAGCACCCAAGTTCCTACCCCACTACGGGCCAAGAATGAAGAGGTACTCATCAAGGGCAGAGAGGCAGTCAGTGCCCGCTGGAAGGGGCACTTCAAAGATCTCCTTAACCGAGACTCTGTCTTCGACGCGAGTGTCCTCAACTCCATCCCGCAGCGTGCTACCCGCCAGCACCTCAGCACAACCCCAGCCCGGCATGAGGTTGAAAATGCCATCTGACAACTGAAGAGCAACAAGGCCTCAGGAGCAGATGGAATCCCCACCAAGGCGCTAAAACATGGCGGAGAAGCACTATTGGCGCGAATACATAAACTCATTTCTTTTATTTGGAAGGAGGAGAGCATGCCAGGGGATCTCAGAGACGCCGTAATCGTGACCATCTTCAAGAAAGGTGACAACTCCGATTGCGGTAATACAGAGGAGTTTCCCTGCTGTCTGCCACTGGGAAAGTCATCGCAAGAATCCTCCTCAATCGCCTTCTCCCAGTGACTGAAGAGCTCCTCCCAGAGTCGCAATGCGGACTCCGCCCACTAAGGGGCACAATGGACATGATCTTCACCGCACGTCAACTCAGGATGTCCCAAAATGCTTTGCAGCCAATGAAGTACTTTTGGAGTGTAGTCACTGTTGAAATGTAGGAAACACGGCAGGCAGTTTGCACACATTAATCTACGACAAACAGCAATGTGATCATGACCAGATAACTAGTTTTTTTGTGGTGTTGATTGAGGGATAAATATTGGCCCAGGACACCGGGGAAACTCCCCTGTTCTTCATCGAAATAGTGCCGTGGGATCTTTTACGTCCACCTGAGAGGGCAGACGGGGCCGCGATTTAACGTCTCATCCGAAAGATGGCACCTCCGACAGTGCAGCGGAGGGGCTCCCTCAGTACTGCACTGGGAGTGTCAGACTAGATTTTTGTGCTCACGTCTCTCAGAGGCAAGAGTGCTACACACTGAGCCCGGCTGCAAGTTGCTGTCGTTATTTAATTCTTCTGTCAATTTTTTCTCCAAGTCTCCAGTAGGCAGTTCTTCCTTGTTGGGTTCTACAGATCCCATGGGCCCTCTGGTACTTCATGCAAATGGCCAATCATTAAATACACCCTAGACAGAGAGTGGCGGCAGGATATTCAAACACGGGGAGAGCATCACACCGAAACCTTAACCTGTCCTCACCCAATGTGCGCATACACACGCTCTTCCAACAGGAATCGTTCAGTAGCGACCGGGAGCGGGAATCCTGGATGATTTTGCCCTCACTAAACCAGGGGCGCCAAGGTTAATTATAGCCCTCCAACCACTGTCCCGCTCAGGTCGGCTAACTCAGCACAGCCAGCAGTTCAGTTACTCGATAAACTGGCTCAGCCATCGCGAGAGTGCTGTTTACCACTTCACCGAGCACCTCATTCAGCTGGTCCGCTGTCTAACCGCTGCTAACACCCACCAGGGGCTGACGGCACTCATCCCCTGGTGCACCTGACCAAACAACATAGGAACAGGAGGAGGCCATTCAGCCCCTCGAGCCTGTTCCGCCGTTGAATTAGATCATCATGGCTGATCTGTATCTTAACTCCATTTACCCACCTAGGATCCGTAACCCTTAATACCCTTGCCTAACAAAAATCTACCAATCTCAGTTCGGGAGAGAGAGCTCCAGATTTCCACCACCCTTTGTGCGAAGAAGTGCTTCCTGACATCACCCCTGAACGGCCTGGCTCTAATTTTACAGATATGCCCTCTTGTTCTGGTCTCCCCCCACCAGAGGAAATAGTTTCTCTCTCTCTACCCTATCAAATCCTTTAATCATCTTAAACACCTCAGTTAGATCGCCCCTCAATCTTCTACACTTGAGGGAATACAAGCCTAGTCTGTGCAACCTGCCCTTGTAATTTAGCACTTCTAACTCCAGCATCATTCTGTGATCGCCTCCCGGTATCACCAGTTTGCATAGACACCTCCCAAGTGCTGCATATTTTGTGGAAGGTTCCACATTCCTGCCAAGAACTTCAAGTTTACATATTTCCATTAAATATCTGGCTGATTTTTTTTTCTCTTCGTTTTACAGTTTTCTTTCCTGAAGTGTCAGCTCCAGACGACATTTTCGCTGTTTAAAAAAAAAACTCGCTGTTCCTTAAGTTCCTCCTGTCATTGCTGGGCAATAAAGCTGATGCAAAAAATAACAAGCTTTATTTCACACATGTTAACTTCAAGGTGAATTTGAGCAGTAGAAAACCTGCAGACAAGTGCTTCACGTGCTAAGCAATGTTAGACCTTTCAGAGGCTGAAAGGAATGTTGTCTTATCTCACTACCAATGGCCTTTCATATAGAATTACAGAGAATAATCAGCACAGAAACAGGCCATTCGGCCCAACCAGCCTGTGCTGGTGTTTATGCTCCACACCAGCCTCCTCACATTCCATCTGCCACCACTTCCTGTGGCAGCGAGTTCCACATTCTGACCACTCTCTGAGTAAAGAAATTTCTCCTTATTTCCCTATTGGATTTACTAGTAACTATCTTGCATTTCGGGCCCCAAGTTTTGGATTCTCCCACAAGTGGGAACATTCTCTCCACATCTACCCTGTCCAACCCATTCATAATTTTAAAGGTCATTATCAGGTGAGTGGCGTAATAAAACTCACTACACACTTGGTTTGAGTATAAAGCAAGGCTTTAATCAACTTGTTTCAGAACATGGAGGTCTAGTTGTACTTCACTAGTTCCTTGTCTTACAAAATGTCCCAGTCAAGCTGGGCCCACTCCCGAGTATTTATACTCCTTGGACGGCGCCACCAGCTGGCCGTCCAGCATTATTTCACGAGTAGTTTCTTGATGAATGATGAGATTTATAACAGTGACCTCTAAGTCTTCCCTTTTCTAAGGAAAAAAAGCCCCAACCCGTTCAATCGTTCCCGATAGCTGTAACCTCTCAGTTTTTGCCAGACTTGGGCTCTGTGACAATGAAAAGGGAGCTTTCAGCCTCTGAAAAACTCCCAGCTACCACATGTTAAAAGAAAGAAAGGACTTGCATTTATATAGCGCCTTTCCCGACCTCAGGATATCCCAAAGCGTTTTATAGCCAATAGTTTTGAAGTGTTGTAATCTTCTTCTTAGGCAGTCCCTCGGAACCGAGGATGACTTGCTTCCACATTAAACATGAGTTCTCAGGTGACTGATGAGTCCAATGCGGGACCTACAGTCTCTGTCACAGGTGGGGCAGACGGTGGTTGAAGGGGCGGGTGGGTGGGGTGCTTGGGTTGACGTGCGCTCCTTGCACTGCTTACGCTTGGCTTCCACTTGCTCCCGGCGAAGAGACTCGAGGTGTTCGGCACCTTCCCGAATACTTCTCCTCCACTTTGTGTGGTCTTGGGCCAGGGATTCCCAGGTGTCGGTGGGGATGTTGCACTTTTTCAAGGAGGATTTGAGGGTGTCCTTGAAGCGTTTCCTCTGCCCACCTGGGACTCTCTTGCCGTGTCGGAGCTCCGAGTAGAGCCCTTGTTTTGGGAGTCTCGTATCGGGCATGCGGACGATGTGACCAGTCCATCGGAGCTGATCGAGTATGGTCAAAGCTTCGATGCTGGGGATGTTGGCCTGAGCGAGAACACTGACGTTGGTGCGCCTATCCTGCCAATGGATTTGCAGGATCTTGCGAAGGCAGCATTGGTGGTACCTCTCCAGTGCTTTGAGGTGCCTGTTGTAAATGGTCCATGTCTCTGAGGCATACAGGAGGGCGGGTATCACTACTGCTCTGTAGACCATGAGCTTGGTGCTAGGTTTGAGATCCTGGTCTTCAAACACTCCCTTCCTCAGGTGACCGAAGACTGCACTGGCACACTGAAGACGGTGTTGGACTTCCTCATCGATGTTTGCCCTTGTTGACAGTAGGCTCCCAAGGTATGGAAAGTGGTTCACGTTGTCCAAGGCCTTGTCGTGGATTTTGATAGTCGGGGGGCAGTACTGTGTGGCGGGGGCAGGTTGGTAGAGGACCTTTGTCTTACGGATGTTTACTGTAAGGCCCATGCTCTCGTACGCTTCGGTGAAGGTGTTGACGATGGTTTGGAATTCGACCTCCGAGTGTGCGCAGACGCAAGCGTTGTCTGCATACTGTAATTCGACAACAGAGGATGGGACGACCTTGGATCTGGACTGGAGGCGACGGAGGTTGAACAGTTTCCCATTTAGAATCATAGAATCATAGAAATTTACAGCACGGAAGGAGGCCATTTCGGCCCATCGTGTCCGCGCCGGCCAACAAAGAGCTATCCAGCCTAATCCCACTTCCCAGCTCTTGGTCCGTAGCCCTGCAGGTTACAGCATCCCAAGTGCACATCCAAGTACTTTTTAAATGTGGTTAGGGTTCCTGCCTCTACCAACCTTTCAGGCAGTGAGTTCCAGACCCCCACAACCCTCTGGATGAAGAAATTTCCCCTCAAATCTCCTCTAAACCTTCCACCAATTACTTTAATCTCTGCCCCCTTGTTTTTGACCCCTCTGCTAAGGGAAATAGGTCCTTTCTATCCACTTTATCTAGGCCCCTCATAATTTTATACACCTCAATAAGGTCTCCCCTCAGCCTCCTCTGTTCCAAGGAAAACAGACCCAGCCTATCCAGTCTTTCCTCACAGCTAAGATTCTCTATTCCCAGCAACATCCTTGTAAATCTCCTCTGTACCCTCTCTAGTGCAATCACATCTTTCCTGTAATGTGGCTCCCTAAACTCTGCCTGCAGGACCTCATCCCTCTTCCTACCTATGTCGTTGGTACCGATATGGACTACGACCTCTGGCTGTTCACCCTCCCCCCTCAGAATGCCCTGCAGCCATTCAGTGACATCCATGACCCTGGAACCAAGGAGGCGACATACCATCCTGGAGTCACGTCTGCGGCCGCAGAAACGCCTGCTCGCTCCCCTAACTATTGAATCCCCTATCACTATTGCTCTCCCTCTCCTCTTCCCCCCCGCCTGTGCAGCTAAGCCTTCCATGGTGCTGTGGGCGTGGCTCTGGTTGCACTCCCCAGAGAAACCATCGCCCTCACCAGTACTCAGCACCGAATACTGGCTGGTGAGCAAGATGGACTCAGGGGACTCCTGCACTACCTGCCTGGCCCTCCTCTTCTGTCTGACGGTCACCCATTCCCTCTCTGCCTGCACACTCTTAAGCTGCAGGGTGACCACCTCCTGAAACGTGCTGTCCACGTAGCTCTCAGCCTCGCGGATGCCCAGCAGTGACTGCAGCCGCCGCTCAAGCTCCGTAACCCGGTGCTCGAGCTGCTGTAGCTGGTGACACTTCCTGCACGTGTGGTCGTCCAGACCACGGGAAGTGTCCAGGACTTCCCACATGGCACAGGATGTGCATTCCACGGGTGTGAGCTGCCCTGCCATACCTCTAATTAACAGGCTATTTACTAACCTAGCTGGAATAAACTTAAAACTTTAAGAAAGCCAAGTAAAAACACTTACCAGACACTTGCCGATCAGCTCCCTCTTTTTGAACGTTTAGTTTTTAATCCTGGCTCTTAATTTAAACCAATGCCCAAGACAAAGAGAGAAATACTGACCAACCAATGACTTCCCTGCTTTCCTGTGACGTCACTCCTTGTTTTTTTGGATCCTGGATTTTTTCCTCTCTGCTCCGGTTCCCGGCTCGGTCCGCTCCTCCTCGGCTGCTCACAGTGAGTTCAGGCGCCTCTCCAACCGCGCTCTTTATTTACTGGCCTCTGCTCCGGTTCCCAGCTCAGTCCGCTCCTCCTCTCACAGTGAGTTCAGGCCCCTCTCCGACTGTGCTCTTTATTTACTGGCCTCTGCTCCGGTTCCTGGCTCGGTCCACTCTCCTCGGCTGCTCACAGTGAGTTTGTTCTGTAAATTAGCTCCACTCCAGTGGGGAGCTTACTGAGGGGGAGATGGAGCATTGCAGCGAGGAAGATCGAGAAGAGCATTGGTGCGATGACACAGCCTTGCTTGACCCCGTTCCGTACGTGAATTGGGTCTGTGGTGGATCCGTTGGGCAGGATCACGGCTTGCATGTTGTCGTGAAGCAGGCGGAGGATGGTGACAAACTTTTGAGGGCAGCCGAATTTGAGGAGGACACTCCATAATCCCTCACGGTTGACAGTATCGAAGGCCTTTGTGAGGTCAAAGAAGGCCATGTACAGCGGTTGGTGCTTGATATACCTATCAATTCATCCAATGAAAAGCGACGAGTTAAGATAGTAACTATAGGTTTTTATTGGCTAAATAACAGAGCCCACCCTCGTGGGTGATCGGGTCCAACAAGGAGGAATACCAGCCAGTCGACCACCTTTATACCTGGGCAAGCAGGCGGAGTCATGGGCGGAGTCAGCTGTGGTCAGCCCAGGTATAACAGCGTGACAAGAGGTGACCTTGTGTAGTGATACAACAGTGTAAACAGTGATAACCATAGTGTAACGATATAAACAGTGATAACTGATGTAAGAAAAAGGAGACTTACCATCAAGTAACTTTAAAGTAAGCTTTAAGTAACTTATAAACACACTATATACAAGAGAGGTCTTTACCATGCCTCTGGTAGAAGCCTCTTACAATACTGAACAGACCAGTATTTATACCAGTCCAACAGGAAGTGACATTTACAGGAAGTGAGGTATGTACACAGTTCATAGTTCATAGTTCATAGTTCACAGGAAGTGATGACATAACTTCCCGGATGTTATCATTTTTATCACATTCTTCCCTCCTGCAGGATTAGGAGGCTGTGGTCTACCTTTTGGTCCGCAGCCGCCGAACAAGGAAGAGTCGCACCCGTTTGGATTCCCGTCGTAGAGGGTCGCTGGTCCGCTTACATGCGGTTGGCCATTGGTCAGAGTCTGTGTGGCCTGGATTGCCCTGTGAAGGGTCGGGGAGATCATGGCTTCGAGTACGAGCCCCAATAGGTTCAAAGTCGGACTGCCTCTGTTCAGAGGGAGGTGCAGAGCTGGTCTGTGGCGGATCAGTACTTTCATGCGCGGTACTGGGAGGGTCGCAACCTTGAGCACGGGGTTCTACCGGCACCAAGCTAGTTGGTGTCCGATCAGGATCCTGGAGAGGGGTACCCGATAGGTCCCAAGAGTTTCCTGGTGAAATGCCATCACCCGATGTCCCACTAGGTCCTGGTGGGCAGGGAGCCAGATCCCGTAATGATACGGTAGATTCTCGGCCGTCGGAATATCGTATGTTTGCATAGGTGGGGTTGGCATCGGTTAGTTCGACCTCATCTACAAGAGGGTCATTTTTAGACGTCCGAACGTATCTTCGGAGTAATACAGGTCCAGGAGTAGTTAGCCATGACGGGAGTGATGTCCCATGAGATGAGCGACGCTGGAATCCAAAGAACCGCTCATGAGGTGTAGTATTTGTGGCTGTAGAAAGCAGGGACCGTATAGAGTGCAATGCATCCGGAAGCACTGTTTCCCATTGCTGGTCTGGTAGGCCCCGAGATCTTAAAGCGAGACGTACGGAATTCCAGATGATACCGTTATACCTCTCTACCTGCCCATTTCCGATGGGATGGTATGGTGTTGTTTTGCTTGTAGCAATTCCCCGTTCTGAGAGGTAGTCCTTGAGTTCCCTTGACATAAAGGATGGACCCCGATCTGAGTGAATATAAGCCGGCATGCCACAGAGAGAAAATACCTGCTCAAGGCAGCAGATTACTGTGGACGCCAGCATATTGGAGCAGGGGAAGGCAAACGGAAAACGTGAATATTCGTCGATCATGGTGAGCAAATATGTGTTCCGAGTTGAAGAGGGCACTGGGCCCTTAAAATCGATGCTAAGTCGTTGCATCGGTTGGGTTGCATGTATGAGTATACCATCTGAGGGGCGGAAGAACTGAGGTTTTAATTCCGCACAAAGCCGGCATTCTGAGCATATTTTCTTTACATCTCCAGTGGAAAAAGGGAGATTCCGTGATCGTACGAAATGTAGCATGCGCGTAACGCCAGGATGACACAAACCATTGTGGACATCCATGAGAGTGGAGGATGACATAGTGGAGCAGAATGCCCGTGTGAGGGTGTCCGGGGCCACATTCTCCTTGCCAGGCCGATAGAGAATGGTATAACCAAAAGAGGCCAGTTCCATCCTCCAAAGTTGTATTTTATTATTCTTAATTTTGGTTCGTTTTCGATTATCGAGCATGAAGGCGACTGATCGTTGGTCCGTGATCAACGTAAAGTGCTGGCGAGCTAGAAAATGGTTCCACTTCCGTACTGCCTCTATGATGGCTGTGGCTTCTTTCTCAACCGGAGGATAATGTAGCTCGGCACCTTGTAAGGTCCTGGACATAAATGCTACAGGACGACCTTCCTGATTCAGAGTAGCCGAGATCGCCACCTCCGAGGCATCACATTCAACCACGAAAGGGAGATTCTCATCAATGGAGTGAAGAGCCGCTTTCTCCAACTGTTTTTTGAGAAGGTTAAAGGCTGCAACAGCCGCTGTTCCCAGTGGAAATGATCTAGCATGCAGCAAGGGTTGGATTTCGTCCGAAAAATGAGGAATCCATTTAGCGTAGTATGCAAACAGACCGAGAGCCCGACGTAAAGAAGCCGGATTCTTAGGTGACGGGAGCTCTTGGAGCGGGCGAAGTCTTTCTGGGTCTGGCTTAATGATACCATTGCCTACGCAGTAGCCAAGGATGTTGATGGTCGGTTGCGACTCAACAGATTTGGATTCATTCAGGGTCAAATTACGGCGATGGAGGGCATCCCGAAATTTTTGGAGGTTGGAGTCGTGTTCCTGTTGATCGTGACCTGCAATGGTAATGTTATCAAGATAGGGAAAAGTGTCCCTTAGGTTTTCCTGCTTAACCAGGCCATCCATTGCCCGTTGAAAGACAGCCACTCCATTAGTAACCCCGAATGGGAGGCGACGAAATTGGTACAGCCGTCCATTAGCCTCAAAGGCTGTGTACTGCTTATCTGAGACCTTCAAGGGTAACTGATGATAGGCACTTTTTAAATCGTAAGTTGAGAACACTTTGTATTCGGCCAGTTTATTAACCATATCATCAATGCGTGGCAATGGGTAGGCGTCCAAGTCGGTATATTGATTGATGGTTTGCGAATAATCGATGCATAGTCGCTGTTTGTGAGGTTTTAGAGGGTTCTTGACAATGACGACTTGAGCCCGCCAGGGCGACGAACATGGTTCAATGATATCCTCTGCTAGAAGTCGAGAGATTTCAGCCGCAATAAAAGATTGGTCTTCCTGATTAAAGCGCCGCGATTTCGTTATTATCGGTTGGCATTGAGGCGGAATACTGGCAAATAATGAGGGTTCATTAAGTGAAGCTGCTGATAATGCACAAAATGGTAATTTAGATGGTATATTAGAAATAGTAAGTCCGGGTTTGGATCCACCAAACTCAATGGTGAGTTTCTTATGCTGTTTTTGGAAGTCCAGCCCTAAGAGGAGATCACTACATAAGTCTTTGAGCACCGAAAGTCGGGTGGAGGGATACATACAACCATGAAGTGTCATATCAACAACACAAAAGCCGGAGATTCTGGTATTAAGTGATGACTGGGCCATCGCAATTGCCTGGTCCGATGGGAAGACATGTAGTTTCAATTTCGCAACAATCTGTTCCTTAATGAAACTATCAGTACTTCCTGAGTCAATTAAGGCATCTAAGGTATGCCCTTTAATTGAAATTTTTGTGGCTGCCTGAGACAGGTTCTGTGGGCAAGCAGCTGTAATTGGTGTCGTTGCACAGAGAGTGGCTAAAACTCTCGGTGTGCTTCTTCGGGAGAGAGCTCGAGAGGAAGCTTGATAGGTCCTAGCTGGAGCATCTTGATAGGCCCTAATTGGGGCAGTTCGGTAGGCCTTAGCTGGATTGGCCCTCGTAGAGGCCCTTGATAGGCAAACTTTAGCAAAGTGTCCTTTTTTCCCGCAATAACTGCAGATTGCATTGCGAGCAGGGCAGGTTTTCCTAGGGTGAAAAGCATCTCCACAAAAGAAGCATTCCTTCCTAGATTGCCAAGAGGCTGCTAAAGTGGGGTCGTCCTCCTCTTCTTCATCAGAATTATCAGAATTAGATTCCCCCATGATAGGGTTCACCTGAGACCGCTTGAATTGTCTGGTTGCAGCTACAGCAGCAGATCGAGATCTGGGCAGCTGATAGAGGTCTGCATTTCTCTTTGCCAAATCCAGTGAACAAGCTAGGTCAAAAGCTTTTTGTAGCTCAAGTGTTTTACTTTCTAGTAGACGCTGGCGTATAAATGGAGAGGCAATCCCGCAGATGAAAGCATCACGAATCATTTCTTGGCGGTACAGTTCAGCTGAGGCTGCCTGAAAGTTACAATCTACGCTGAGCCTGCGAAGTTCTTGCAGGAATTCGTCAATTGATTCCCCTGGCCCTTGTCGGGCTGTGGCCAGTAGATGTCTAGCATAGACCTCATTTGGGGTCTTCGCATACAGTTTCTTAAGTGCCCGAATCACCTCTTCGTAACTATCCCAGTCATCAACATATTCGAACACTTTTGGGGTCACATAATTGACAAGTATCTTCAATTTAGCAGGAGCATCCACTTTACATTCATCCAGAAAATTCTCAAAAGTACGATACCAATGCTTCCATACCCTGCCAGCTGCTGGTGTATTCGGGTCCAAATCCAGACGAATAGGTCTAAGGATTTTCTCCATGATGGGTGGTTCCCTGGATCCTTAACTTCCGAGTTTGTCTGAAGGTCTAGTATTTGTCAGTGTAAATACTAAGTTACTTAAATTGATGTAAGAAAAAGGAGACTTACCATCAAGTAACTTTAAAGTAAGCTTTAAGTAACTTATAAACACACTATATACAAGAGAGGTCTTTACCATGCCTCTGGTAGAAGCCTCTTACAATACTGAACAGACCAGTATTTATACCAGTCCAACAGGAAGTGACATTTACAGGAAGTGAGGTATGTACACAGTTCATAGTTCATAGTTCATAGTTCACAGGAAGTGATGACATAACTTCCCGGATGTTATCATTTTTATCACAATAACCATAGTGTAACGATAGTGAACGATAAAAGTGGTTTACCACATTCACCCCTTGTTTAGACTTGAGTCCGACGGGGTGAAGTGTGCTACCAGTTCGGGTATGTCAGTCTGTCCGGAGGCCTCGTAAGTCTCTCTGATCGGCGCAGCAGCGGCGGCGGTGATGCAGTATCCGATGTTAATGCTGGTGTCTGCGTGGTCGGCGAAGGCTCGTGGGGTTCCGGCATGCCGTCTACCTGGGGTGGATTTGGGGGGGTGGTGGGGGGTAACGGTGGTGTCTCAGGGGTGCCCGAGGGTGCAAGGTCTCGTAAGGAGACTGTGTCCTCCCGCCCGTCTGGATATGCCACATAGGCGTACTGGGGGTTGGCGTGCAGGAGGTCCACCCTCTCGACCAGGGGGTCCATTTTATGGGCCCTCACGTGCTTTCGCAGCAAGACGGGCCCCGGAGAAGTCAGCCATGTTGGTAGCGAGGTTCCCGTAGTCGACTTCCTGGGGAAAACGAACATTCGTTCATGGGGGGTGGCGTTAATGGCCGTGCAAAGCAGTGACCGGATGGAATGCAGCGCTGCAGGGAGGACTTCCTGCCAGCGAGAGGTTGGCAGGCCCTTAGACTTTAAGGCTAAGAGAACGGCCTTCCAGACAGTCGCGTTCTCTCTTTCCACCTGGCCGTTCCCTCGGGGGTTGTAGCTGGTGGTCCTGCTTGCAGCAATGCCTCTCGCTAGTAGGAACTGGCGAAGTTCCTCGCTCATGAAGGATGAGCCCCGGTCGCTATGTATATAGTTCGGGAACCCGAACAAGGCGAAGAGGTCGTTCAGGCATTTGATGACCGTGGTACTGGTCATGTCTGGGCAGGGGAAGGCAAAGGGGAAACGGGAGTACTCATCAATGATGTTGAAGAAGTACACATTACGGCCAGAGGACGGGAGGGGCCCCTTAAAATCGATGCTCAAGCGCTCGAAGGGGCGGGTGGCCTTGATCAGGCTTGCTCTGTCCGGCCTAAAGAAATGCGGTTTGCATTCGGCACAGGTTTGGCAGTTCCTGGTCATGGTCCTGACCTCCTCAATGGAGTAGGGCAGGTTGCAGGCCTTAATGAAGTGGTAAAGTCTGGTGACCCCGGGGTGGCAGAGGTCGTTGTGGAGGGTCTGCAGTCTATCAATTTGCGCGTTGGCGCATGTACTTCGTGATAGAGCATCTGGGGGTTCGTTCAGTTTACCAGGTCGGTACAAGATATCATAATCATAGGTGGAGAGCTCGATTCTCCACCTCAAGATCTTGTCGTTCTTGATTTTGCCCCTCAGCTTGTTATTAAACATAAAAGCGACTGAACGCTGGTCGGTGAGGAGGGTAAATCGTTTGCCTGCCAGGTAATGCCTCCAGCGTCGTACTGCCTCCACGATCGCCTGGGCCTCCTTCTCGACCGAAGAGTGTCGGATCTCAGGGCCCTGGAGGGTCCTTGAGAAAAAGGCCACAGGTCTCCCCGCCTGGTTAAGGGTTGCTGCTAGGGCGAAGTCGGATGCATCGCTCTCCACTTGGAAAGGGATAGACTCATCCACCGCGTGCATTGTGGCCTTAGCAATGTCAAGGCTGCGCATGCTTCTGCCGTCAGGGGGAAGGAGGTGGACTTCATGAGGGGTCTGGCTTTGTCCGCATAATTCGACACCCATTGGGCATAGTAGGCGAAGAGCCCCAGGGTTCTCTTCAGTGCCTTTGGACAGTGGGGGAGGGGAAGCTCCATGAGGGGGCGCATTCTTTCGGGGTCGGGGCCGATGACCCCGTTCTCTACTACGCAGCCGAAGATGGCGAGACGCGAGGTGTTAAACACACATTTCTCCTTATTGTAAGTGAGGTTCAGCCGTTCGGCCGTACGGAGGAATTTCTCCAGATTAACATCGTGGTCCTGCCGGTCGCGGCCGCAGATGGTGACGTTATCTAGATAAGGGAATGTGGCCTGCAGCCCGTTCTGGTCAACCATCCGGTCCATCTCCCTTTGGAAGACCGAAACCCCGCTGGTGACGCCGAAGGGAACCCTAAGGAAGTGGTAGAGGCGGCCATTCGCCTCGAAGGCGGTATACTGGCGGTCCTCAGGGCGGATAGGGAGTTGGTGATAGGCCGACTTAAGGTCGATGGTGGAGAATACCCGGTACTGTGCAATCTGATTGACCATATCAGATATGCGGGGAAGGGGGTATGCGTCCAGCTGGGTGTACCGGTTTATGGTTTGGCTGTAGTCGATGACCAGGCGGTTTTTATTGCCGGTCTTAACGACTACGACCTGGGCACACCAGGGGCTGTTGCTCCTCTCGATGATGCCCTCCTTCAGGAGACGCTGCACCTCAGAGCTAATAAAAGCTCTGTCCCCGGCGCTGTACCGCCTGCTCTTGGTGGCGACGGGTTTACAGTCGCGGGTGAGGTTAGCGAACAAGGAGGGGGGCGGGACCTTGAGGGTGGATAGGCCGCAGGTGGTATGCGGTGGGCGGTTTAAAGGCTGCTGGTTGTCGACTGTGAGTGGGGGGAGGGGTCCACCGTATGCCAAAGTGGCACTTTGAAGGTGGGATTGGAAGTCCAGCCCTAGTAGGACGGCAGCGCAGAGCTGGGGCAGGACGAGGAGTTTAAAATTTTTATACTCTGTGCCCCTAACCGACAGGGTCACAACACAGTAGCCGCTGATGTCTGTAGAATGGGACCTCGACGCCATCGAGATCCGGTTGCGCGTTGGCCGGACAGTGAGGGAGTAGTGGCTCACCGTGTCTGGATGGATGAAACTCTCCGTGCTTCTGCTGTCGAACAGGCAGGTCGTGGCGTGGCCGTTTACTTTGATGTCCATCATGGACTTGGACAGGTGATGCGGGCGAGCTTGGTCCAGTGTGACGGAGGCTAGTGTATGGCTGAGCGAGCTGCTGTAGTCTGCGGGTGAGGCGGTGGTCGGGTCTGGAGACAAGGTGGCGGTCGAGTGTGGTGGACAAAATGGCGGCGCCCACGAGGTTGAATAAAATGGCGGAGAAGATGGCCGCCCCCACAACTCACACAAGGGGATACTGGCATCTGTGGCCTTGATGAAAGATGGCCGCCCCCACAACTCGCATGAGGTACTGCTGGCGTCTGTGGCTCTCCCCCTGCAGGCCTTAGCGAAGTGGCCTTTCTTGTGGCATGATGTGCCTCAATAATTCCGAGACTCGATGTTAGCGAAACAAAACAAGGCTTTTATTAACTTAGAAAGTAACACGTAAGAGAGAGAGGTATCTCCCTTCTGGAGACTGAGGCCAGACTGAGCTAGCTTACAAAAGGGGCCAGGTATGGGCGGGGCCCTACACACAGCACATTCCAGCACATTCCAATAAACAATACAATGAGGACTGGGGGAAGGGAAATGACACTGAAACCGACCACAGTCACAGGCAGTGATGAATGGAATATTTCATCACATTCACCCCTTCTATAGATTTAGTCTGTTCGGGGGTTTGATAGTCCTCTGCGACCGACGTGGCTGTTGTGGTGCCGCGGGTGTCGGCTGGGTGTCCCCGGTAGCCTCCTGGGTCTCTGCCGGGGGTGCCGCCAGGGTTGTTGAAGGGGTAGTTGGTGGGGGTGCCGTTGGTCGATGTTCTTCCGGGGGTGATGAAAGAGTAGTGGGTGGGTAAGAGTTGCTGTGATCGTTGTTGCTGCTATTGCCGTGGTTGTTGTCGGTGCCGGCTGGGGCGACGTCTTTTATGGACACGGTGTCCTCCCTTCCGTCGGCGTGCCGGACATATGCGTATTGGGGGTTGGCGTGGAGTAGGTGTACTGGCTCCACGAGAGGGTCCGTCTTGTGGCCCCTCACATGCCTTGGCACGAGTACCGGACCTGGGGTGGAGAGCCATGATGGCATGGATACGCCTGAGGTGGATTTCCGGGGAAAGACAAACATTCGTTCATGAGGCGTGGTATTAGTGGCCGTACACAATAGCGACCGTATCGAATGGAGCACATCCGAGAGGACTTCCTGCCAGCGGGAGATAGGGAGGCCCTTGGTCCTTAGAGCTAGAGTGACTGCTTTCCATACTGTCCCGTTCTCTCGCTCCACTTGGCCGTTACCCCGGGGGTTGTAGCTGGTGGTACGGCTTGTGGCGATCCCCTTGGACAGCATGTACTGGCGTAGATCTTCACTCACGAAGGACGCCCCCCTATCCGTATGGATGTAGCTCGGCATACCGAACAGGCAGAACAGGCTGTTGAGGCATTTAATGACCGTGGCGCTGGTCATGTCTGGGCAGGGGAAGGCGAATGGGAACCGGGAGTATTCGTCCACAATGTTCAGGAAGTAAACATTGCGGTCGACGGACGGGAGGGGGCCCTTGAAATCTAAGCTGAGCCGCTCAAAGGGCCGTGTAGCTTTGATTAAGTGGGCTCTATCTGGGCGGTAGAACCGAGGCTTGCACTCAGCGCAAGTGCGGCAGTTCCTGGTCAGAGACCGAACTTCCTCAATCGAGTAGGGTAAGTTACGGGACTTTATGAAGTGGAACAGCCGCGTGACCCCTGGGTGGCAGAGGTCGTTGTGGAGGGTCTGTAGCCGATCCCCGGTGGTGCTGGCACACATCCCTCGTGAGAGGGCGTCAGGGGATTCGTTAAGGGCCCCTGGCCGGTAAATGATGTCGTACTCGAAGGTGGAGAGCTCGATCCGCCACCTAAGCATCTTATCATTTTTAATCTTCCCCCTCTGTTTATTATTGAACATAAACGCTACCGACCGCTGGTCGGTAAGTAGGGTGAAGCGTTTGCCGGCTAGGTAGTGGCGCCAGTGGCGCACTGCCTCCACGATAGCTTGGGCCTCCTTTTCCACGGAGGAGTGTCTGATCTCGGGCCCTTGGAGGGTCCTCGAGAAGAAAGCTACGGGCCGCCCCGCCTGGTTGAGGGTGGCCGCCAAGGCGAAGTCAGACGCATCACTTTCCACTTGAAATGGAGTGTTCTCATCCACTGCCTGTAGCGTGGCCTGCTCAATATCCTGCTTAATGCTTTTGAAGGCGGCGTGGGCCTCAGCAGAGAGCGGAAAAGAGGATGCTTTCAAGAGGGGGCGGGCTTTGTCGGAGTAGTTGGGGACCCATTGGGAATAATAAGAAAATAACCCCAGGCACCTTTTCAGGGCTTTGGGAGTGTTGGGCAGGGGCAGCTCCCGTAGGGGGCGCAATCGGTCGGGGTCTGGTCCGATTTCCCCATTCTCCACCACGCTGCCTAGTATGCAGAGGCGCGTGGTGTTGAAAACGCACTTGTCCTCGTTGTAGGTGAGGTTGAGTTTTTGTGCGGTTTCCAGGAACCTCTCGAGGTTCGAGTCGTGATCCTGCTGATTGTGGCCGCAGATGGTGACGTTGTCGAGGTAGGGGAAGGTTGCCTGCAAGTGGTGGTCATCGACCATGCGGTCCATCTCCCTCTGAAAGACCGAGACCCCATTCGTCACCCCAAAGGGGACTCTGAGGAATTGGTAGAGGCGTCCGTTCGCCTCGAAGGCGGTGTACGGGCGGTCCTCTGGTCTGATAGGGAGCTGGTGGTACGCTGACTTGAGGTCGATGGTGGGGAACACCCGGTATTGGGCGATTTGGTTCACCATTTCTGATATGCGGGGTAGCGGGTAGGCGTCTAGTTGGGTGTACCTGTTGATCGTTTGACTATAGTCGATCACCATCCGTTTCTTCTCGCTACCCCTTACCACTACCACTTGGGCGCGCCACGGGCTGTTGCTGCGTTCAATAATGCGCTCTTTCAGGAGCCTGTCTACCTCGGTCGCGATAAACCGCCTGTCCTCCCAGCTGTACCTCCTGCTTTTGGTCGCTATTGGCCGGCAGTTAGGGGTAAGGTTCGCGAATAGCGAAGGCGGCTTTACCTTCAGTGTAGCCAGACCGCACACTGTGAGGGGCGGCTGGGACCCACCGTACTTGAGCGTGATGCTTTGGTGGTTGCACTGGAAATCCAGGCCCAAGATCACGCTCGCACATAGGTTCTTCATGATTAATACTTTAAAATTATCGTATACAGTTCCGTTAACGCCCAATTGTACCGTGCAGTAACCCAGAATGGTCGATGTCTGGGTTTTATCAGCCATAGAGATGGTACCCTGAGCAGGGACCACCTTTAGGGAGAGTTGTTGTGCCAGTTCAGGGTGGATAAAACTCTCCGTGCTTCCACTGTCAATTAAACATTTAACCCGGCACCCGTTTACCTCGATGTCCACCATTGATTTGGACAGCGGGTGCGGCCTGGTCTGGTCCACTGTGACCGATGCCACTGTAGGGCCCTGATCGATACAAGATGGCGTCCACGCTGTCTGCTCATAAGATGGCGGACCCCACGAGGTCGGGCAAGATGGCGTCCAAGATGGCCGCTCCCACGGCGCACACGCGGCGGTGGCGGGTTTTCCGGCGGTTGGTTTTCCGGCGGGGTTCCCTCTGCACACCTTCCCGAAGTGCCCCTTCTTACCGCACTTAAAGCAGGTGGTGCCTTTCGCCGGGCACAGGTTTCTGGTGTGTTTTGGCTGCCCGCAGAAGTAGCAGTTGGGTCCCTGACGCGTCGCGGCTGTCGTAGGGCTTCTGGGGGGAGAGCGGGGCCCCGCCGGTGTCGGGCTGCCGGGCGGGGAAGATGCCTTCCAAGATGGCGGCGCCCTCGGTGCACACGTGGCGGCGTGGACGGCGCGGGCTGAAGAGTAGGCGTCCGAGTTTCTCTGGGCCACATCCAGGGATCGCGCGGTGTCCGCAGCCTGTTTCAGGTCCAACCCCGTTTTTTCCAGCAGTCTTTGCCGGATGTAAGTGGAGCTGAGGCCTGTGATAAAGGCATCGCGAACAAGCTCGTCAGTGTACACTGCGGCTTTTACATCTCGGCACTTGCAGTCTTTGCCAAGCATTTTCAGGGTGCTTAGGAACTCCTCCACCGATTCCCCAGGTCGCTGTGCGCGAGTAGCGAGCAGATGCCTAGCATACACCTCATTCGTAGGCTGCTGGTAATGCGCCTTTAAGATGTCGCAGGCGGCCAGGTACGTATCGGCGTCTTGGATGAGGGGGTAAACCCGGTGGCTTACCCAATTCCGCAGAATTCCGAGTCTCATCCTCGCAGCGTCCGTAGCGTCTTTGACGGCTGTGGAATTGTCCAGGAAGAATTCCATACACTCAAACCAGTGTCCGAAGCGTGCTGATGCGTCCGGAGCATGTTGATCCAAATCCAAACGTTCGGGTTTCAGGGGTTGATCCATAGTGTTGAAAAATAAGTTAATAAAATTGATGTGCCTCAATAATTCCGAGACTCGATGTTAGCGAAACAAAACAAGGCTTTTATTAACTTAGAAAGTAACACGTAAGAGAGAGAGGTATCTCCCTTCTGGAGACTGAGGCCAGACTGAGCTAGCTTACAAAAGGGGCCAGGTATGGGCGGAGCCCTACACACAGCACATTCCAGCACATTCCAATAAACAATACAATGAGGACTGGGGGAAGGGAAATGACACTGAAACCGACCACAGTCACAGGCAGTGATGAATGGAATATTTCATCACATGGCAATCGGAGCAAGTCGCGTTTCTTGCAGGGCAGCGCGTCCTCGGGTGTTTCGCCTGGCCACAGAAGAAGCAGCCGGCGGCCCGATTGCGGGGCTCTGATGTTGCAGCCAGTACCGGGGGTGGCGGTCCCGATCGGTTCTGGGACGCCGACGCTGAGGTAGGTCCCAGAGGCGGCAGTGCGAGGGGTATTGCGGCCGGGGTCAGGCCGGAGTCCCAGGGTCGCGCAGCACAGTACCTGGAATACGCCTCGAGGTCCCGATGGGCCACTTCCAGAGAGCGAGCGAGGGCTGCAGTTGTATTCAGGTCGAGGTCCTTTGATTCGAGCAGTCTTTGCCGTGAGTAGTCGGACCGAAGGCCTTTCACGAAGGCATCGCGGATATTCCCTTCAGTATTTTCTGCAGCCGTTACAGCTTTAAAGTCACAGTCCCTGCCGAGTGTTTGTAGCGCCCGTAAAAATTCATCTACCGACTCTCCTGGCTGTTGCGAGCGGGATCTTAGGAGATGTCTGGCATACATAGAGTTTACCGGGCTCCGGTACTGCTCTTTCAGCAGGTTGAGGGCGTCCTCGTATGTAGTAAGGTCCTGGATGATTGCAAATACTTTAGGGCTCACTTGGGCGGTCAGAACTCTTAGTTTGGATCCCGGAGGCACGCCGCATTCTCCCAGGTAGGATTCAAAACAGCTCAGCCAGTGTTTGAAGTCGAGGGCTGAGTTCGCTGCCTGTGGGTTTAGATCCAGGTACGGCGGTCGGAGGGCTCGCAGCCAGGCCGGCTGCTGTGGCTGTTGTAGCTGGCCGTTTGGCTGGTCGTTTGGCTGCTCCGATCCACTCATTTCAAAATTTAGCCAATAAAATTGATATACCTATCAATTCATCCAATGAAAAGCGACGAGTTAAGATAGTAACTATAGGTTTTTATTGGCTAAATAACAGAGCCCACCCTCGTGGGTGATCGGGTCCAACAAGGAGGAATACCAGCCAGTCGACCACCTTTATACCTGGGCAAGCAGGCGGAGTCTTGGGCGGAGTCAGCTGTGGTCAGCCCAGGTATAACAGCGTGACAAGAGGTGACCTTGTGTAGTGATACAACAGTGTAAACAGTGATAACCATAGCGTAACGATATAAACAGTGATAACCATAGTGTAACGATAGTGAACGATAAAAGTGGTTTACCACAGTGCTGTTCCCTGCATTTCTCTTGTAATTGACGCGCAGTGAATACAGTATCATGTCCATTGTGCCCCTTAGCGGGCGGAATCCGCGTTGCGACTCTGGGAGGAGCTCTTCCGCCACTGGGAGAAGGCAATTGAGGAGGATTCTTGCGATGACTTTCCCTGCGGCAGACAGCAGGGAAACACCTCTGTAATTACCGCAATCGGACTTGTCATCTTTCTTGAAGATGGTCACAATTACGGCATCTCTGAGATCCCCTGGCATGCTCTCCTCCTTCCAGATAAGAGAAATGAATAATGTAGGCAACATGGCAGCCAATTTGCGCACAGCAAGATCCCATAGACAGCAATGTGATAATGACCAGATATTATAAATAAATGAATTTAAAAAAATGCAAGACTTTCTTTACATTCTTTCACTCTAGTGGGACAAGGGGACGTAGGCTCGAACTAGCAAACTACAAATCTAGGACTGATGTCAGGATGATATTTATGCAAAGTGTGATCCGCAAATGGACTGGATTTCTAGGGATGAAAGTGGAAGCAAAGATCTAGTCCCATTTCTGAAAGAGTTGGATGCTATGATGAGAGAACTGTGGGATGGTGCGAGATGGATAACATAGGATGGGCTGAATAGTTTTCCTCATCTGTATCTGTCTTGTGATAATAATAATAATAATTCAACTTTATTGTCATTGTACAACGAAATGTGATCTTGCAAGCTCCCATGAGTCCAGTACAAATAACATTAAATGTAAATAGCACCGTCCTGGGAGAAGCAAAGCCGCTGCGTCTGTGCACGCCGCCATTCCTATTTCCACCTGTCCAACAATCTTCAGCCCAACGCCCGGGCCTGCTCACCAGCCACCCCTCCTGGGGCTCCTTCCGTGACCTGCTCACCAACCGCCCCTCCTGGGGCTCCTTCCGTGACCTTCTCACCAACCGCCCCTCCTCGGGGCTCCTTCCGTGACCTTCATGCACCTTGGTCTTCCCTGATGGTTACCCCTCCAGGTACTAACCAGGCCTGGCCCTGCTTAGCTTTCAAGCCTTGCCAGTGACCTTATCCCTAATCCCAGGAACAGTGGAGGATAGTGAGTTCTGTATCCGACACTTGGGCCAAACCCCACTATTCCTCCCATGAGCAGAAGGAACCATGAGTGGCACCATTGAGGGTAAGGTAGAGATTCTGAACCCCATATTTGCCGAAATGTCAATTGAAATCCAGGTCTAGTATCTACAGATGTGTCAAAGGTCAGCACACCCGCTTTGGAGAGGGTGCAGAAGAGCTTCACTAGAATGGTTCCAGGGATGAGGGATTACAGTTACATGGACAGGCTGGAGAAGCTGGGGTTGTTCTCTTTGGAGCAGAGAAGACTAAGAGGAGATTTGATAGAGTTGTTTAAAATCATGAAGGGTTTAGATAGAGTAAATAAAGCGAAACTGTTTCCAATGGCTGAGGGGTCGATAATGAGGGCACAGATTGAAGGTGATTGGCCAAAGAACCAGAGGCGACATGAGGAAAAACTTTTTTATGCAACGAGTGGTTAGGATTTGGAACACACTCCCTGGTGGGGTGGTGGGTACAGACTCAATAGTAGCCTTCAAAAGGGCATTGGATAAATACTTGAAGGAGAAAAAATTGCAGGGATATGGGGAAAGAGCGCGGGAGTGGGACTAACTGGATTGCTCTTCGAAAGAGCTGGTGCAGACTCGAAGGGCCGAATGGCCTCCCTCTGTGCTGTACTATTCTGTGATTCTATGATTCTATGTCGCTCCCGATTTTCCAGTGATTGATTTAAATGTCAATTACTGGAAAATCAGGAATATCGGGAATCAGGCACACTGACCTCTGTGGCAAGTGAGGGACCTTATCGGGAGCAGAGCCTTACAAAATGTACCCTATTGTGCTCCGATTTGATCGCCGATTCAGAATAAAAGGATGTACAGGAATTGGGAAATGTACAACGAGTCTGAGCCCCGAGTGGATGAGCTGTGAGGAAAAGTTAGAGAAGCTTCGTTTGGATTTGTTGACACGATGCGGTTGACACTGGCAATGCCGCATTTATTGCCGATCCCTAGTTGCCCTGAGAAGGTGACGATAAACCTTCTTAAATATCAACGTAGGAATTTATAATGGCTTTCTTCACTCAGAGGGTGGTGAATCTTTGCAATTCTCTACCCCAAAGGGCTGTGGAGGCTCAGTCGTTGAGCATATTCAAGAGAGAGATCGAAAGTTTTTTGAATATCAAGGGAATCAAGGAATATGGGGATCGGGCAGGAAAGTGGAGTTGGGGTAGAAGATCAGCCATGGTCTTATGGAATGGCGGAGCAGGCTCGAGGGGCCGAATGGCCGACTCCTGCTCCTATTTCTTAAAGATAACAGGAAGTGTAATGTTCAGGAGAAACAGGGTTAGAGGGTGATCACTTTACAGCACCAGCAATCCGGGACACTCCTTCCTCCTGACTGTCTAGCCTTAATTACAGCTCACATTCAAAATATTGCACAAATGGCACAAATCAAGAGATGGCGATTCAGGGGAAAGATTTCCTGGTCACTGTTTTTTGGGATACAGTATATGAGTGATTTGAGACATGACATGTGGTAAACATAGCATAGAATTACATATAATTAACAGTACAGAAACAGGCCATTCGGCCTATGCCGGTGTTTATGCTCCACACGAACCTCCTCTCACCCTATTTCATCTAACCCCATCAACATATCGCCCCTCCCCATCTCTGTAACCTCCTCCAGCCCTACAACCCTCCGAGATCTCTGCGTTCCTCCAATTCTGGCCGCTTGCGCATCCCCGATTTTAATCACTCCACCATTGGCAGCTGTGCCTTCAGCTGCCTGGGCCCCAAGCTCTGGAATTCCCGCTCTAAACCTCTCCGCCTCTCTCTCCTCCTTTAAGACGCTGCTTAAAACCGACCTCTCTGACCAAACCCTGACTCCTTATGTGGCTCGGTGTCAATTTTTGTTTTGATTAAGCTCCTGTGAAGCACCTTGGGACATTTTACTACATTAAAGGCGCTGTATAAATACAAGTTGCTTTTGCAGCAGAATTAAAATTAGACAAAAGGCACCGAGGGGGACCTTTACATTGGCACTGAGCCAAGATTTTATTTCAACACCGAACTGAATGATGGTAGCTTTTACTCAGATCAGGTCAGATCAGGATTAGGTCCAGTAGACTTGGCATCAGGCTGAGTCATGCATCCGTTGAGAGCCAAACATGCCAAACATGTCCGGCACAACTGAAGGTTAAAAAACTACTTCTTTGGTTTCCGTTCTCAATGGATTGCAAAAGTGATTTTTGTAACAACTGTGAGTGCAGTCATGAGGAGCAACAGATTACCTTAGAAGTGATTGCCTTGCAGGGCCAATACTGGGAACTTGCCCAATGTTCAGGATAAGCAAACCAAGTAACTGACTTTTGTGCTTTGCCCCCAGAATGTCTGCCAATCACAAGCCCACAAACAGCTGGCTGAAAACAGAAGTTAGATAGCTGAGTGTGCGATCCCAATCTCACTGCAAAGATGTAAGCGTTGGTCAAGAGAGCAAAAAATGTTGTCTCATCCCGTGAGTTGCTGTTTTCTTATGATGTTTCTGTCTCTTCTCTCCTGAAGATGCTGACTCATACTAGAATTATCCATGTCTTTGTTACATAGAAACATAGAAACAGAGAAGATAGGAGCAGGAGTAGGCCATTCGGCCCCTCGAGCCTGCTCCGCCATTCAATGCGATCATGGCTGATCATCCAAATTCAGTACCTGGTCCCTGCTTTCTCCCCATACCCCTTGATCCCTTTAGCCTTCAGAAATATATCCAACTCCTTCTTGAATATATTTAATGAATTGGCCTCAACTGCCTTCTGTGGTAGAGAATTCTAAACTCAACTATTCCAACGCCCTCCTGGCCGGCCTCCCACATTCCACCCTCTGTAAACTTGAGCTCATCCAAAACATCTGCTGCCCGTGTCCTAACTCGCACCAAGTCCCGTTCACCCATCACCCCCTGTGCTCGCTGCCCCGTGTCCTAACTCACACCCAGTCCCGTTCGCCCATCACCCCCTGTGCTCACTGCCCCGTATCCTAACTCACACCCAGTCCCGTTCGCCCATTACCCCCTGTGCTCACTGCCCCGTGTCCTAACTCGCACCCAGTCCCGTTCGCCCATCACCCCGTGCTCACTGCCCCGTGTCCTAACTCACACCCAGTCCCGTTCGCCCATCACCCCCTGTGCTCACTGCCCCGTGTCCTAACTCGCACCCAGTCCCGTTCGCCCATCACCCCCTGTGCTCACTGCCCCGTGTCCTAACTCACACCCAGTCCCGTTCACCCATCACCCCCTGTGCTCACTGCCCCGTGTCCTAACTCACACCCAGTCCCGTTCACCCATCACCCCCTGTGCTCGCTGCCCCGTGTCCTAACTCGCACCCAGTCTCGTTCACCCATCACCCCCTGTGCTCACTGCCCCGTGTCCTAACTCACACCCAGTCCCGTTCGCCCATCACCCCCTGTGCTCACTGCCCCGTGTCCTAACTCACACCCAGTCCCGTTCGCCCATCACCCCTGTGCTCTACATTGGCTCCCGGTCCGGCAAAGCCTCGATTTAAAAATTCTCATTCCTGTTTTCAAATCCCTCCGTGGCCTCGCCCCTCCCTATCTCTGTAATCTCCTTCAGCCCCACAACCCCCCGAGATCTCTGTGCTCCTCCAATTCTGACCTCTTGAACATCCCCGATTTTAATCGCTCCACCATTGGTGGCCGTGCCTTCAGCTGCCTGGGCCCTAAGCTCTGAAATTCTCTCCCTAAACCTCTCCGCCTCGCTCTCTCCTCCTTTAAGACGCTCCTTAAAACCTACCTCTGTGACCAAGCTTTTGGTCATCTGTCCCTAATATCTCCTTATGTGGCTCGGTGTCAAATTTTGTTTGATTACGCTCCTGTGAAGTGCCTTGGGATGTTTTACTACATTAAAGGCGCTATATAAATCCAAGTTGTTTTTGATGTTGTAGAGTACAGTTCTGATACCACAACAAAGTAAGAAGGAAAGAACATGTATTTTTATAGCTCTTTCCATGACCTCAGGACGTCCCGAAGTGCTTTACAGCTAAAGTAAGCTCGCTTAATGTCTGCACCTTTACAATGAGTGTCAACAATGAATTTAACCATCAGGGTTTCATAGCTGAGCCCAATTCTGTCTTCACCCAATATCCGTAAATGCACGTTATTTCTCCTAGGGTTATTTCTACAAAGGACAGGAATTCTGGTTGAATTTTCCCTCTCCCTATTATATTGCACCCACCATCACTCACCCTGAGCTCAGTTAACTCAGCCCAGATCGCCCTGTCCGATGGAAAGCAAAACCGTGCGGGGTGTGTCATTGGCGGACAATCTGCTACCAATCACTTCCCATTGTGATTTTTCTGTAGTTCAAGGTTGATACCAGGGCTTAGAGGCTTAGATTATGAGGACAGGTTGCATAAACTCGGCTTGTATTCCTTTGAGTATAGGAGATTGAAGGGTGATCTGATCGAGGATCGATAGGGTAGACAGAGAGAAACTATTTCCTCTGGTGGGGGAATCGGGTACGAGGGGGCAGAACCTTAACATTAGAGCCAGATCATTCAGGAGTGAAATCAGGAGCCACTTCTTCACACAACGGGTAGTAGAAATCTGGAACTCTCTCCCCCAAAAGGCTGTGGATGCCGGGTGTCAGTTGGAGCTTTCAAGACTGAGGTCGATAGATTTTTGTTGGGTAAGGGTATCAAGGGATGGGGAGCAGAGGCGGGTAAATGGAGCTTAAGTACAGATCGGCCACGATCTAATTGAATGGCGGAACAGACTCGAGGGGCTGAATGGTCTACTCCAGTTCCTATGTAAAGAAAGAAATTGCATTTATATAGCGCCTTTCACAACTTCAGGAGGTAACACACATCAGGTGAGTAGTGGGAGTTATTGGCCTAGAAATTCAGTTGGTTGCGCCAGCCGGTAACGCCATAAGAGGGGTATATTTCCAGCGCTAGGCACTTAGCGCCCGGGCGCAGACTGATCTGCGCCAACGCCCAAATTCAGTTGACATTTAGCGCCGGCGCAAAGTGTTTGCGCCCGCTCAGCTGCGCACGCAGCTTATGACGTCATCTCGTCGTGCAACGCTGTTTGTGCGCCCCAAACCGGAAATTCAGTGGCGCCTGCCCAATGTGGGCGTGGTGCTGCTAAGAACTGTGAAGTGGAACGCAACAGAGGCCCTGTGGGCCTCAGGGAGCGCTAATTAAAGGGCACTTACACTGACCTATAAAGCCCAGCCATTTTGCTGCAATGACTTTACTGCTTTGGATTTCTGGACAGAGACCAAGGGACAGAGCTTACTGATTTGGGACAACATAGGAGAGGTATTTTTGGCTTCTGGCCAGTGCTTTGACATTTGATTTCACTGTTTTCAACTTTATTATGGGGGCTGTATGGGGGTCCAACCCTCAGTTGCAGCATTATGTGCGAAGGGCTCGCAGACGCTGTGAGAGAGGGCCAGCCATGCCTAGACGCAGAGGGGCCATCAGGCGTCGGCAACGTAGGCCTTACCCACTCAGGCAATACCGGCAGCAGGTGTCCTATCTCACCATGACTGCGGCGGTTTGTGTTAAGAGGCTGCGCTTCAGAAGGGAGGTGGTTGCAGAGATCTGCCAGCTGCTTCACAGAGATCTGCGTCCACAGCTGATGTGCAGGACGTCTCTCTCGGTGGAAGTGAAGGTCACGGTGGCTCTGAACTTTTATGCAAGCGGCTCCTTCCAAGCCGCTGCTGGGGACATAGCGAACATCTCCCAGTTCGCCGCGCATCGCTGCATCCGGCAGGTCACCGATGCACTTTTCGCGAGGAGACACCAATTCATCTCCTTCCCCATGACCCGACAGAGGCAGGAGCAGCGTGGAGTCGGATTTGCCAGGATCGCGCGCTTCCCCATGGTGCAGGGCGCCATTGACTGCACGCATGTGGCTATGCGGGCACCTATCCACAATGCCGAGGATTACCGCAACCGGAAGGGCTACCATTCCCTAAATGTACAGCTGGTGTGTGACCACAGGCAGCGCATCCTAGCTGTCAATGCCCGCTTCCCAGGAAGCAGCCACGATGCATTTATCCTGCACCAGACTACTGTGGCTGACATGTTCGAGGCACAGCCTCCACCAAGGGGATGGCTTATCGGGGACAAGGGCTACCCTTTGTGTACATGGCTCATGACCCCGCTCCGCGCGCCCAGGACCCCAGCGGAGGAGGCATACAACGAAAGCCATCAAGCCACAAGGAACATCATAGAGCAAAGGATAGGCGTTCTCAAGCAACGGTTCCGCTGCCTGGATCGTTCCGGCGGATCTCTACAGTATTCGCCGGATAGAGTCTCCCAGTTCGTCGTCGTGTGCTGCATGCTGCACAACCTGGCTATCCGCAGGACTCAGGCACTGCCACCTGACATTGCACCACCACCTCAGGAGGACGAGCAGGAGGACCATGAGGAGGAGGAGGAGGAGGAGGAGTACCAGCCCAGGAGGGAGCCACAAGGTCCAAGGGCCGTCCGCCGGGGGCTTATTGATCGACACTTCTAGGCCCCCTGTCAGGGAATGGGCTGTGGCAATGAACGCACCTGAAGGCAGCCGCACCGCAAGCCCTCAGCCGGTTAACGCAACAACCACTTGAAACCTGAGACGTGGACATGCTGAATAAATAAAAAGCTTTATTTCACAAACTCAGGGCCCTTCCCACATGAAACTGAAAAACAGACAAGACCCCCAAAAAACAGTCAAAAACATCTGTCACTCCCAAAACCTGGGGAGGACTAACAAAACTTGCCCATCCAAATGGCCTTCATCATCAGCCTTACAAAAATAAGCCCCCCTCTCCACAACACAAACACCCCCATAAAAACAAAAAATGCCTTGATCCTCGGCCTTACCAAAATAATGCCCCCCCAGAACACAAGCCCCCCAATATAAAAAAAACCGCTATCACCACACTCTAATGGGTGTGCCGAGAGGGCGAGTCCTTAGACAGGCTTCTCTGGCCCCTGCCCGACCTGCTGCTCCGCCTCAACCTGGGCCCTGCGGGTGTGGCAAGGCTGAGGGAAGGCTCATGAGGGCCACAATGCGTGTCGGCAGATGCCCTTGGGGGTCGGCCTAGACGAGGCCCGGCCCGGGAGGGGCCGGCTGCTGACTGCTGCAGCTGTGGCTGGCCAGCATCAGTCTCAGCAGCAGCTCGTCGCACCTTGGCTGGGGGAGTGGCAGTGTCGGCTGCACCAATGGGGGCAAGCTGGCTGATGGCAGGCGCGCGCTGCTCGCCAGAGACACTGGCACTCGGCCGGGCTGGCAGTGCAGCAAGCGCAGCAATCTGGTGGAGGCCAGACCGCTGTGCTGCAGCAGGGCGGCGGGTGCCCTGGCGATGCTTCCGCGCCACACCGAGTGTGGCAGAAGTGAGTGCCCGAACTGCCCTGGTATGTGCCCGCATCAGCTCTGCCAGTGTCTGGACGGCACCACTCATCTCGCGAGTCGCGTCCTGGGCTGCCGCGAGTTGCTGGACACCCCTGTCGTGCGCTGCCGCGAGTTGTTCGACCCCCCTGGCCTGTGATTCCCCGAAAGCGACCACACTATGAGCCAGGGACTCAATGGCCTGAGGCATCTGTTGCACAACCCCCATGAACTCCTGGTGGCGCCGCTCAGACGCCGCCGACATCTCATCGAGGAGGCGCACCTCCTGGGCGAGGACCGTCTCCGGACTGGAGGGCGGACTCTCCCTCTGGGGAGAAGGCCGCCGAGGTGGCCGACCCTTCCCGCGTGCCTCGAGCCCACTGGGCCCAGGATCTGCCCTCCCCTGCAACACTTCCCCCTGGCTCTCCTGCAGGCCAGACGTCTCCCCTCCATTGCCATCCCCTGGCGCGGATGAGGGTTCCCCCGATGTGCCGCCTTCCTCCTGGTCCTCGTCGTCCTCCTCCTCCAAGGGCCTGGCACTCTGAGCTTCAGGGGCCACCTCCTCCTCACCAGCTGAAAGCAGGAAGGCACAAGAGTAGCTTTAGAGTGAGGACAGGGCGTCAGCGAGGGAGGCCTGAGTGGTGGCATTATGCGCATTTGTCGGTCAGTGCGAAAGGATGTAGATCTGAAGCGCAAGGGCAACGACAGAGGTCCAACCGGTCATGTCCTTACCAGTGGGTCCCAGTACAGGGTCCGCATCTCCGATCGCAACAGGGCCAGTCACCCGGGCACGCATGAGTCGAGCCACGCTCTCCTCCAGTTCACTGAGCGCCTGGTACTCGGGACGGCCTCCACCGGTGACAGACTGGCTCCTCAAATTCCGCGCCAGCTTGGCCTGCAAGAGAAAGGACGGCCTCTAAGTACAGTGTGGTGCCCTGTTGCTGTGTGCACTGCCTCCCATGGTCGAATAGCTTGGCCAGTGTGGTGCCCTGTTGCTGTGTGCACTGCCTCCCATGGTCGAATAGCTTGGCCAGTGTGTTAAGTGCAGAAAGTGCTATTGATGATCATGCCAGTGCCATTGCTGCGGAAGGAGGGCTGCCCATTAGTCCTTTGAGGTCCCTTTGCCCATAATGTGAGGTGCACATGCAAGGATGAGGAGGACACTGGAAAGGGTACTCACCCTCACCATCCGAGTGAGGTCGTTGTACTTCTTGCGGCATTGGTCCGCACTCCTGGGGACATCGCAGGTGGATGACACCCTGCGGGCGATTTTCCTCCAGGCTTTCCTGTACTGGCTCCTGGGAGCCTTCTTGCCACTGTCCGGGCACAAGATCTCTCTTTTGTTTTCGACACCATTAATCAGCACCCTCAGAGCATGCTCTGAGAAGCGCTGCGCTCGTTCACGGGCCCTCTCCATGGCTCCAGGCGCTATTTTGGCCCACCAGCAGTGTTGAGGCCTAGCTGCAGGGCTCCAGTATGCAGGGCGTGGCAGCAGTCAAAGTCGACCCTTCCCCCTTTAAGAGCTGGCCGGCGTCAGGGTGTCTGCTGTCAATCAAAACATGACCGCACCTGCGCTGCGCCTGGCCTCGGCGTTATCAGGCCGCATCGCCGGCTTAGCGCCTGAAGAGAGCATTGCAACGCCAGTTTCAGCGCTCGGCCAAACTCTTGGCCAACTCTACTGAATTTCGGCGATGTGGCCTACACTTTCCGGCGGGCGCTAACTTTAGCGAACGCCCGACTTTAGCGCCCCAAAAGTGTCCAGACTGAATTTCTAGGCCATTGTCTTTATGAACATAATAGGTGGAAATCTGGAGAAATTGGGGCCATAGATAAAAGATCAATTTTATGATGGGTGAGCTGACAATGTGTAATTATAAAATTGGCCATATAAAGTTCAGACCTATTCCCATTAATGTGCAAGGATCCCAGGTTGCTGATGCAACAGCTCTTGCTGTTCTGGTTCAGGATTTATATCCACCAATAAGGCAAAAGGGCCCAAAACAGCCATTCCCAAATCTCCAGCCCACTAAATTCAAAAAAGACAGAGCAGTGAACAAAAAACAAAAGGGCTCGATTTTCCTGTTTGATTTTCCTATCTCACGGCCATCAGCGCATACCTAGAAAGTTGGACCTATCCAGTTTTATGCAGAAGCTAAACAGGTGAAGCGACTTCAGTTCTGTGACTAAATTTCCTGATTATTTTTCTGCTATTTCTTTGCAAGTTTTCCAGTAAACCAATTGAGATGGGAGGACGAGCAGTAGACTATTGACCTCCAGGCTGCTCTGCAGCAACTCGCCAAGGCTTCTTCGGCAGCACCTCCCAAACCCGCGACCTCTAACACCTAGAAGGACAAGGGCATCAGGCGCATGGGAACACCACCACCTCCAAGTTCCCCTCCAAGTCACACACCATTCTGACTTGGAAATATATCGGCCGTTCCTTCATCGTCGCTGGGTCAAAATCCTGGAACTCCCTCCCTAACAGCACTGTGGGAGCACCTTCACCACACGGTCTGCGCGGTTCGAGGAGGCGGCTCACCACCACCTTCTCGAGGGCGATTAGGGATGGGCAATAAATGCCGGCCTTGCCAGCAATGCCCACATCCCGCGAATGGTTTTAAAAAAAGAAAATTCAAATGATGCAATTTATGCTGTAAACCCAACACAAGGTAGAAATCTGAGTGTCATTTAGTTCTTAGCTTTGGGTATGAAAGCATTGAATGTAAATGAGAGCTGTGAGAAAATGCTTCAGGGAATTTCTAATCTGTGCAATCTGTGCACGGACTCATTCACTTGGTTGACATCGAGAGTAAATGTGTCTTCCTCTGAGTGATAGCTTCCCGTGTTGTTTCCTTACATTTTTTATTAATATTTCTGTGGCAAATTGTTGCTGAAACCTGGATGTGATGAATGGTGCTGGGGTTCTGGTGCAGCAACAAGGTCAGTGCATTCAAACTCTGAGCCGTGGCATGGGAGGATGCTGGAATCGCCCTGACGCTGCAACTCAGCTTCATGCTGAGGGCGACACCTGAATTTCATAACCATCGCGTAAACAAACTCATATTATTACCTGAGACACAAAAGAGTGAGATGACAGCGTGGGAAGGGATGAGGTGAGGTGTTTGTTCAGAAATACAGGTGTCACCTGCTGAATAAGGGGGTGTTGAATGTTCCGAGTGCAGATTATCAAACTCCAACACACGCACGCACAGACACACACAGACACACACACAGACACAAACAGAGACACAGACAGACATACAGACAGACAAACAGACACACAGACACACGCACGCACAAACACACACAAACACAAACAGAGACACAGACAGACATACAGACAGACAAACAGACACACAGACACACGCACGCACAGACACAAACAGAGACACAGACAGACATACAGACACACACGCACACACAAACAGAGACACAGACAGACATACAGACAGACATACACACACAGACACAGACACACAGACACACACACAAACAGAGACACACACAGACATACAAACACACACAGACACACACACAGACACAAACAGACACACACATACAGACACACACACAGACACACACACAGAGACACACACAGCCACAGAGACACACACAGACACACACACACGCAGACACACACACACGCAGACACACACACAGACGCACAGACACACAGACACAGCCACACACACACACAAACACACACACACACATACACAGACACACATAGACACAGACAGACATACAGACACAGCCACACATAAACACACACACAAATAGACACAAACAGACATATACACACATGCACACATAACCACACAGACACACACAGACACACACACACACACATATATATATACTATCTATCTATCTATCTTATATATATAAAAGGATACTTCTGTCTGTCTGTCATTCCGTCTGTCTGTATTGAATAAACTCGAAAGTTATGGAGCGTACCTACATGTGTGTTACATCGAAAGAAAGCTTACGATTCCAGAACCGTCATAAGTGTATTTACTTTTTGGTCGGACTAAAATTGTTTGCGCGTTATGCAAAAAACCTTCAAAATTAAACTCATTATCTGCTAATTACCATTGATTGACTGACGTCAAGGTCGACCAATCCTGTGCCGTCACGATTGACCAATCCTACAGTTCAGTCGCCTGATGGTTGGCCAATCGCTGCGTCTGTGGGCGGGACTAATCATTTTCATCTCAGGGATCTGGCAGCCATTGCCTCAAGCTAACAACCCCATTTACTTCCAGCTCAAAATCTGCTAATCCAGCTTCGAAAAAGTTAGTAGCTCTTTTAAAAATAACATCACATTTACCAAAAACGTTTTATAAGTACTTTCACTTTCATCTTTGAAGCTATTAAAAGGTAGAAATGTTGCCCGGCAGCAGATTGAGAGAGGGACACAGAGACAGGGCCCAAAAGCCTGGGACTCAATTTAAAATGTTGCCCGGCAGCAGATTCACAGAGGGACACAGAGAGGCCCCAAAGCCTGGGACTTGATTTAAACCGCCCGGCCCAAAACAGCCCTGGCAAAGCCGGGCTCCCCCAGCTAGCATATATATATAGGCAACTACACACTCCCACATTTACAAGTACATAAACTCACACATACGCACACACACACACACGTGTGCACTGAGTTTTTTGGCTTCAGGAAATATTCACGAGGAAAGAGCAGCATCGAGTCTGGGTCACAGCAGGGTGTGGAACCCCTTGGACAGGTTAGTCCTTGAGACTTTGTTTTACCTGCTGGTTATGAAGGATCACTGAGAGTTAGTTACCAGGATAGCCTCTTATTGTGGAATGATATGGAAATGACTCAGAGAAGGAGAAATGGAAAAGACGGAAAGCAAAGGAATATAAATCATCAAGAATTGAGGCCTGACTTCCTTCTGGACTTTTACAAACATTCTGCTCTCAGCTCCTTTATTTGTCTTTTCTGTACTAATATACAGGGAGTGCACGAGAGGAGAACAAACTGAAAGAGAACGAGATATGGCTCTATATAGACAGCAGCTCCATCAACATTCGTAAAGACAGAGTCGACAGGCTAATGTTTTGGGCATAACTTGTTGTCAGAACCAGAAAACAAATCAGCAAGTTTGTTTGCATCACAAATGCTTTATCCTCAGATCAGAAAAAAAGAAAGGCGGTCTTTCACGACCTCACGATGTCCCAAAGCGCTTTACAGCCAATGAAGTACTTTTTTTTTTGAAGTGTAGTCACTGTTGCAATGTAGGAAAGATGGCAGCCAATTTGCTCACAGCAAGCTCCCACAAATAATGACCAAATAATCTGTTTTAGTGATGTAGATTGAGGACTAAATATTGTCCAGAACATATTTACATCCACCTGAGGGGGCAGACAGAGCTTCGGTTTAAAGTCTCATCCGAAAGACGGCACCTCCTACAGTGCAGCACTCCCTCAGCACTGCACTGGGAGTGTCAGCCTAGATTTTTGTGCTCAAGTCTCTTGGAATGGGACTTGAAGCCACAACCTTCTGACTCAGAGGCGAGAGTGCTGCCCACTGAGCCACGGCTGACATCAGATGCGCATTGCATTTGTATTCTGCATATTCTCGCCATATAGACCGGGAGAGGCTCCAGTCTGAACTGAGTTAGCCAATCCCAACTGGGACAGGGCTATAAGGGGATGTTGCCCTGACCAGGCCTGGGCTAAGGAGGGGGAGGGGGGATGGGTGATGGGGGTGGGACGGTGGGGGGGTGGTTTGTGAGGAAAGCTTTGTGCCCCTGATTACTATCAAGTGCCCCCTGTTGCAAAACCTGTGCCTATCACTGGCGGAAAGGATTGGGCTGGGTTGCTCATCGAATCATCGAATCTTATGGCACAGAAGGAGGCCATTCGGCCCAACCTGCCTGTGCCGGCTCTTTGAAAGAGCTGTCCAATTAATCCCACTCCCCTGCTCTCCCCATAGCCCTGCAAATTTTTTTCCTTTTCAAGTATTTATCCAATTCCCTTTTGAAAGTTACTATTGAATCTACTTCAACCACCCTTTCAGGCAGCGCATTCCAGATCACAACAACTCGCTGCGTAAAAATTTAATTCTCCTCACCTTCCCTCTGGTTCTTTTGCCAATTATCTTCAATCTGTGCTTTCTAGTTACCAACCCTCCTGCCAGTGGAAACAGTTTTCCCTTATTTACGCTATCAAAACCCCTCATAATCTTGAACACCTCTATCAAATCTCCTCTTAACCTTCTCTGCTCGAAGGAGAACAATCCCAGCTTCTCCAGTCTATCCACGTAACTGTCATCCCTCATCCCCTGGTACCATTCTAGTAAATCTCTTCTGCACCCTCTCCAAGGTCGTCATGTCCTTCCTAAATGGCTATTTGACTGTGGCGGTGGAGGGGGATGCTTCTAGCTAAGTCAAATCCTGTTCTCAGACACCACCAAGATGGATTATAGAATCAGAATCATAGAATGGTTACAGCACAGTAGGAGGCCATTCAGCCCGTCAAGCCCGTGCCGGCTCTCTGCAAGAGCACTTCAGCTAGTCCCACTCCCTCGCCCTTTCCCTGTAGCCCTGCAATTTTTTTTCCTTCAGGTACTTATCCAATTCCCTTTTGAAAGCAGTGATTAAATCTGCCCTGACCGCCCTCTCAGGCAGTGCATTCCAGATCCTAACCACTTGCTGAGTAAAAACGTTTTTCCTCATGTCACCTTTGGTTCTTCTGCCAATCACCTTAAATCTGTGTCCTCTGGTTCTCGACCCTTCCGCCAATGGGAACAGTTTCTCTCTATCTACTCTGTCCAGACCCCTCATGATTTTGAACACCTCTATCAAATCTCCTCTTAACCTTCTCTGCTCTAAGGAGAACAATCCCAGCTTCTCCATTCTCTCCACGTAACTGTAATCCCTTATCCCTGGAATCATTCCAGTAAATCCCTTCTGTACTGCCTCCAAATCAGGTGCGCTGGCCTTTGACACATCTGTAGATATTAGACCTGGATTTTAATTGACTTTTTAGCAAATAGCAAATAACTGAAGTCCCTCATCCCTGCGACCATTTCAGTAAATCTTTTCCGCATTCTCACTAAGGCCTTGACATCCTTGTGTGGTGCCCATAAAGCACATAATCCAGGCTGACACTCCCAGTGCAGTACTGAGGGAGTGCTGCACGGTCGGAGGTGCTGTGTTTTGGATGAGACATTAATCTGAGGCCCCGTCTGCTCTCTCGGGTGGACGTAAGAGATCCCATGGCACTATTTCGAAGGGGAGTTCTCCCCGGTGTCCTGGGGCCAATATTTCTCCCTCAACCAAAATCACTAAAAAAACAGATGATCTGGTCATTATCACATTGCTGTTTGTGGGAGCTTGCTGTGCGCAGATTGTCTGCCGCGTTTCCCACATTACAACAATGACTCCACTTCAAAAGTACTTCATTGTAAGCACTTTGGGACGTGCGGTGGTTGTGAAAGGCGCTATAGAAATGCAAGTCTTTTTTCCGTGTTTCCAGGGGAGTTGGTTGTATTCTGTATGAAATCACTGCTGGGAGGCCATTGTTCCCTGGTTCCATGGTGAAAGAAGAATTACACTTAATTTTCAGGCTCTTGGGTGAGCGGAGCATTCACATAAATGATCTAGATGAGGGAACTAGATGTAATATCTCCAAGTTTGCAGATGACACAAAGCTGGGTGGGCGTGTGTGCTGTGAGGAGGATGCTGAGAAACTCCAGTATGATTTGGACAGGTTGGGTGATTGGGCAGAAGCATGGCAGATGCAGTATAATGTGGATAAATGCGAGGTTATCCACTTTGGTGGCAAAAACAGGAAGGCAGATTATTATCTGAATGGCAATAGATTGGGAGAAGGGGAAGTGCAACGAGACCTGGGTGTCCTTGTGCACCAGTCGCTGAAGGTAAGCATGCAGGTGCAGCAGGCGGTTAAGAAGGCAAATGGTATGTTGGCCTTCGTAGCAAGAGGGTTCGAGTACAGGAACAAGGATGTCTTGCTGCAGTTGTACAGGGCCTTGGTGAGACCACACCTTGAGTATTGTGTGCAGTTTTGGTCGCCTTATCTGAGGAAGGATGTTCTTGCCATGGAGGGAGTGCAGCGAAGATTCACCAGACTGATACCTGGGATGGCAGGAATGACGTATGAGGAGAGATTGGGTCGATTGGGCTTATACTCGCTGGAGTTTAGAAGAATGAGGGGATCTCATTGAACTTATAAAATTCTAACAGGACTGGACAGACTAGATGCAGGAAGGATGTTCCCGATGGCGGGGGAGTCCCGAACCAGGGGTCACAGTCTAAGGATAAGGGGTAAGCTATTTAGGACAGAGATGAGGAGGAATTTCTTCACCCAGAGAGTGGTGAACCTGTGGAATTCTCTACCACTGAAGGCAGTTGAGGCCAATTTATTAAATATATTCAAGAAGGAGTTAGATACATTTCTTAAGGCTAACGGGATCAAGGGATATGGGGAGAAGGCAGGGACAGGGTGTCATAAATCGCAACTTCTACAAGGAAGCACTACTGAACGGCCAGCTGAGGGCGCCGCCCGAGGAGTATAAATACTAGGGCGTGGGCCCAGCTTGGCCAAAGACAGTCTGGAAACAGGAAGCTAGTGACTACTAACTAGACCTCCATGTTTTGTTACAAGTCGATTAAAGCCTTGCTTTATGTACAACCAAGTGCGTAGTGAGTCTTTATTATGTCACAGGGTACTGAATTTGGATGATCAACCATGATCTCATTGAATGGCGGAGCAGGCTCGAGGGGCCGAATGGCCTACTCCTGCTCCTATCTTCTATGTTTCTATGTTTCTGTGACTGTGATTGAGACACCATGCCTGTCCCACCCAGTCCCCCAGGTCCTGAAGCGATGAGCATGCCTGGAGTTTAGACTGTGTTAGTGTGTTCTGGGCAAAGAGGTTAGCTCATTTGAAGGCTATTGTTAAGAAAGCAAAATGCACCCCCTAATAAGCTAAAAAAGTCATTACAAAATATGGTAAAGACTCTCTGGCTGGGTGGTCACACTCCCCACTGTAGTAATTGTGAATTCAAGTAAATTCAATCTTTTAACTAATGTTTATCCCTCATTTTCCTAAATTACAACAGTGACTGCGCTTCAGAAGTACCTCATTGGCTGTGAAGCGCTTTGGGTCATGAAAGGTGCTCGTTAAATGCAAGTTCTTTCTCTCATTCTAAGCTGGTAATGCCATGATAATAACAAGAACAAGTGGGGAAATGGCAGAGTGACTTTCAACCGAAAGCATTGCTGTTTTGACACAACAGAACTGTGGAAACCGATATTCTGACAACAGCAGCTTACACAAAGAAAACCGTAACTGGATTACCGATTGGCCAAGTTAAAATTAACTCACCATTTGGGTTCAACAGGTTGTGAAACCAGCTTCTAACAGTGTTTGTCAATTTCTGATCATGATTAACCAGTCCCGATTAAATACCGCATCATGACGCAACTTGTAACACTGTAACAAAAATGATGTGACTTAAAAAAAAGCTTTGTTGAGGTGTTCATGGTTATCCGTCCCTTTGTTGTCCAGTCCATAGTGATTATTCCAGTAGACCACCATATCGTATTAATGCAGTCATAAACCTCTCCACCTCGCTCACACACACACCCCCCAGACACAATGAGACAACAACAACTTACATTTACAGAGCGCATTTAACGTGGTAAAACGTCCCAAGGCGCTTAACAAGAGCGATATCAATAAAAACATTTCTGACCGCGAGCCACAGAAGGCAGTATCAGGACAGGCGACCAAAAGCTTGGTCAAAGAGGTTGGTTTTAAGGAGGAGAGAGAGGTAGAGAGGCGGAGAGGCTTAGGGAGGGAGTTCCAGAGCTTAGGGCCCAGGCAGCTGAAGGCACGGCCGCCAGTGGTGTTGTGATTATAATCGGGGATGCTCAAGAGGCCAGAATTGGAGGAGCGCAGAGATCTCGAAGGCTTGTAGGGCTGGAGGAGGTTACAGCGATAGGGTGGTGGCAAGGCCATGGAGTTATTTGAAAACGAGGATGAGGGTTTTAAAACTGAGGCGTTGTCGGACTGGGAGCCAGTGTAGATCAACAAGCACAGGTGTGATGGGTGAACGAGACTTGGTGTGAGTTAGGACATGGGCAGCAGAGTTTTGGATGAACACAATTTTATGTAGGGTAGAATGTGGGAAGCCAGCCAGGAATGCTTTGGAATAGTCGAGTCTAGAGGTAACAAAGGCACAGATAAGGGTTTCAGCAGATGAGCTGAGGCAAGGGCGGAGTCGGGCGATGTTACGGAGGTGGAAGTAGGCAGTCTTGGTGATGGAGCGGATATATTATATAGAGTATTATTTAAATGGTGATAGATTGGGAAATGTTGATGTACAAAGGGACCTGGGTGTCCTTGTACACCAGTCACTGAAAGCAAACATGCAGGTGCAGCAAGCAGTTAGGAAGGCAAATGGTATGTTGGCCTTCATTGCAAGAGGATTTGAGTACAGGAGCAAGGATGTCTTAATACAGTTATACAGGGCCTTGGTGAGACCACACCTGGAGTACTGTGTGCAGTTTTGGTCTCCTTACCTAAGAAAGGATATACTTGCCATAGAGGGAGTGCAGCGAAGGTTCACCAGACTGATTCCTGGGATGGCAGGACTGTCGTATGAGGAGAGATTGGGTCGACTAGGCCTGTATTCACTAGAGTTTAGAAGAATGAGAGGGGATCTCATTGAAACGTATAAAATTCTGACAGGGCTAGACAGACTGGATGCAGGGAGGATGTTTCCCCTGGCTGGGGGGTCTAGAACGAGGGATCACAGTCTCAGGATACGGGGTAGGACATTTAGGACAGAGATGAGGAGAAGTTTCTTCACTCAGAGGGTGGGGAACCTGTGGAATTCTCTACCACAGAAGGCTGTGGAGGCCAAGTCACTGAATATATTTAAGAAGGAGATAGATAGATTTCTAGACACAAAATGCATCAAGGAGTATGGGGAGAGAGCGGGAATATGGTATTGAGATAGAAGATCAGCCATGATCATACTGAATGGCGGAGCAGGCTCGAAGGGCCGAATGGCCGACTCCTGCTCCTATTTTTCTATATTTCTATGTTTCTTCTATGTTTCTATCTGGTCAGAGGCTCAGCTCAGGGTCAAATAAGATGCCGAGGTTGCGAACAGTCTGGTTCAGCTTCAAATTAATTGTAGCACCATAAATCACCCCCTCAAGTGTGAGCAGTTAACTAAACTCAGAATAGAAATTGAAGCTGGGGCTCTTTTTGGATCGTGGAACACCCATATTAGGTATTACTATTAACCATTAGGTCACTGAGGGAGCAGTGCTTGTATTGTTGAGATGCTAGTGTTATTTGTGGCTCTGTGTGTGTGAGAGAGTCTGTCTGTGTGTGTGTGTGCGTGAGAGAGTCTGTGTGTGTCTGTGAATCTGTGTCTGTGTGTGTGAGAGAGTCTGTGTGTGTGTGTGTGTGTGAGAGAGTCTGTGTGTGTGTGTGTGTGTGAGAGAGTCTGTGTGTGTGTGAGAGTCTGTGTGTGTATGTGTGTGTGAGAGAGTGTGTGTGTATGTGTGTGTGAGAGAGTCTGTGTGTTTCTGTGTGTGTGAGAGAGTCTGTGTGTGTGTGTGTGTGTGTGAGAGAGTCTGTGTGTGTGTGTGTGTGTGAGAGAGTCTGTGTGTGTGAGAG